>NC_141875.1:572143930-572446960 GCF_056163025.1 Triticum urartu | reverse complement strand
TTATGGTCTTCTCCTACTGACCCCCAAATAAAAAAAAGAAATAAAACTATTTACACGGGAAAGCTCCCAACAAGCAAAAGAAGAACAGGAAATATTTTTGGGTTTTCTTTTTAATTATTACTACTACAGCAGAAAAACTACTACTAATTTTTTTTGGTTTTCTTAAGGTTTATTAAACACACATGATACCAACGCTGTCAGGACCCCGATTCCAAGTCACATCGATCTAGCCGGTAACACCTCATATCACTTTGCGGCCTCACGCACGGTATCCCACGGGTGTCGCCTTACCATGGCCCGGGACCGTTTGCGCCTTTTGGCTCACGTATATGATAGTGTCGCTAGCATCCATATGACAGAGAACCCGGGCCGACATGGCTAGTCGTGAACCCAAAGCGGCACAGACCTATGGAGACAGGCATACATGAATCACATCGAACATGTCGGTCATCAGCGAGTGATTCCGGGCTGTAGCACTGGGCTAACAGGACTCCGGTGAACCGGGCTGTAGCAGGCTAGGCAGGACTCCGGATATCACCGCGTGACATTTCCCCGAAGGGACAGACATAGGAACGAAGTGAAACACATGCCGGCCAGTCAAGTGTCCTGAATAGTAGTGCTGGGCTAGCAGGACTTCGGTGAACCGGGCTGTAGCGGACTACTATGGCTCGAGGAACACTAGACTAAATTTCCCCATAAGAAAGGCTGCCAAGGATAAACAACTAGATTGTCGGATCCCACTCATACCAAGCATTTCAATCATACACACAATATGCCCGATATGAGTACATACAACATGGCAACACAACAAAACTCTACAACTCAAGTACTTTATTTAAAGGCTCCAGGGAGCCATACATAACATGTCCATACAGATAGGGGTCACATGACCCAACACTCAAGTCATACAAACATACAAGCACATGCGGAAGCAACTAGTCTGAGTACAGACTCTAGAAAGAAAGAAGGCTTCTCGAAGCCTGTCTATATACATAGGGCCCTCCATGGCCAGGATCACCACCTGGGTGGCTAGTCACTCGTCGACGTCAAGGTCTACGTAGAACCCATCGGAGGGGGCGGTGTTGTCGTCTGAAAACAGTAATTAAGCAAACATGAGTACAAAGGTACTCAGCAAGTCTTACATCAGAACTTACTAGACATGCTTATTCTCAAGAAGGTGGTGGGGTTAATGCAGCAAGCCAGCTTTGACTCTTGGCTAAGCTATCCTACGGAACTTCACCAGTAAAAATAGTTTTCGCACATGAGTCCACTACTCACCAACACAATACTCCACCGGGGATCCTCCCTCGTCATCCTACGAGAGGGCCATCCTCGGTACTCACACTTATCTTGAGTCTTTTAGTAGTATCCATTAACTTGTCTATGAACTGTATAGGCAACCAAGTAGTCCTTTACCGCGGACGCGGCTATTCGAATAGTTTTATACCCTGCAGGGGTGTACTTCTTCATACACGCTTTCACCACTTACCGCCGTTTACACGACATGTACTCGACAACCTTCAAGCGGAAGCCCAGCGAGGGTGTCGGCCATGGCCTACCTAAACACTTAAGTCTCTAGTCCAGGTTTATCGCCTATCCAGGTTCCATCCGCAGGGAGTCCGGCCGAGGTTTCCACATACGGCCCCGAACGATGTGAACAGGGATCCCGAGACACCAAACGGGTGACTCGGTACACCGTGCCACGGTGTATCTACCGCAACATAGCCCACCCCTAGGGTCAGCGCTACGCACGGCCGCCAACACATAACCTACAAACACCAGAAACTATTTGCAACTCCTGGACAGAGTACTAGGGTGGTTAAGAAGCCGAGAGGGTCAATTAAGGATCCCAATGCATGGTAGTAGCTGAATATTAAATCACACATACAGATCTCAGTTCTTAGGGACGGCCTCAATGAAACAACCCACCATGTACTCCTACATGGCCTCTCATCGATACCTTTACCAAAACATGTTCAACACATCCCTCACATTACCGGCATAAGAATTTCACTCTAGCCCATCACCCAGATGAACCAGACCTGACACAACTCTAAGCATAGCAGGCATAGCAAGGTAGGAATCACATACATGGCTCAATCAACTCCTACCCATGCTAGTGGGTTTCATCTAGTTACTGTGGCAATGACATGTCATGCAGAGGAAAAGGGTTCAACTACCGTAGCACACAGCAGTTTGAATCGCGTTGTCTTAATGCAGTAAACAAGAGCAGAAGCGAGAACATGGGTTTTTATCGGAATGATCAATGGTTGCTTGCCTGATGGAGTGGTAGTGGGATACTGCCCTTCAGTTGGATACTCGTGAATATCCTCGGAGGCAGAACCTACCACGAAGAACACGTCGGAACACAGTCAACACATGACGATATGCAACAATATGATGCATGCTATGACATGGCAATATGAATGTGTCTTGGCCTAATGCAAGCTATAACAGAAAGGAATGAACTCATTTGAATCAAAGATTCAAATATTAGCTCATTAAACATGGCCTTAATAGTGCATTTCCTTATTCTGCTTAAACAGCAAGGTAAACTTGTTTTGTCATGCATGAAACCATTACAGATGGATAGATTGAATTTTTCTGATCATTTTTCATACATAAATCTTTGCATTTGGAGCTATGGTTGATTTTCTATGATTTTTAGAAGTTTTAACTATTTTCTGGAAATTCCTGAATAAAAATAAATCCAGAAAATGCATTACTGCATCAGCATTGTGTCATGCTGACCTCAGCAGGTCAAAGGCGCCAGCCCAGGTCAAACCTGACTGGTGGGCCCCTTCTGTCAGCCTCTCAGCTAATTAACATGATTAGATTAACACTAATTAGCTGTCAGTGGGGCCTGGGCCCACATGTCAGTGACTGATTTAATTAAAATTAGTTAAAACTAATCCTAAATTAGTTAGCAGACCGGCCCCACCTGTCATAGACTCAGGGGGTCTACCTGGGCCCACCCAGGAGTCAAACTGGGTCAAACTCGCCTGCGACTCGACGCCGGCGAGGCCCGAGACGGTGGCGCAGCTCGAAAAACGCCCACAGGGCACGGGCGAGGCCGTTCTTGGGCTCGTTGGAGAGCTCTTGCAGTCGCGCATCTAGTGGTGGTGGAGGCCGGGCCTACGGTGGCCGGAGACGACGACGCGAGCTCCAAGGCGGCAGCCGGAGTTCGACCATGTGCGGGGAGTGGGCCGCGGCGTGCAAACACGGAAACTGAAGCGCTAGCGAGGCACTACGCGATGCGGTAAGCACGTTGCATAGCACGGGAGGACCAAATGGTCGCCGGAGCGACGCCGACGACGATCTCGAGCGGAGACGAGCTTCGGCCATGGTGGAACTATGGCCTAGAGGGTGCAAATGCGTGGGAAAGAAGAGGGGGAAGGCGGCGGAGCTCACAGGGAGGTCGATGAGCAGCTCAGTGGGCTCGGGGGCGACCGGAGCGAGGCAAATCGATGAACGGCGTCCGGCGGGTACCGAGGTTGAAGACAGCGCGACAGCGGCGATGCAGGGCCTCCGACGAAGTGTGGCTCGGTGGGGAGGGCGAGGGCGTCGTGGTGGAGCGATTTGGCTTGTCGGAGGGGCGAGGGGGTGGCTCTGGCGTCGTCTACGGCGAACGGCAGCGAGGAACGCGCTCGAGCATCGCGGGAGAGAGTGAGGGAGACGAGGGGGAGAGTGAGCAAGGATGAGAGGGGGACGTGGGGGTCGCGTGGCACCCCTAGGCGTCTCCAGGCGTCGGCGGAAGCAGGAGGTGGCTGGCATGTGGCCGCGGGCGCCGGCCACGCGCTCCGCGTCCTTCTGGCGCGAGGAGGACGACGACTGGCAGGGCCAGTCGGCTGGGCTGAGCCAGGTGGGCTGGGCCAGCACAGGTAAGGCCCAGGTAGCTTCCCTCTGTTTTTTTATTTGTTTCTGTTTTTCTATTTAACTGCAACTGTTGGGCTTTAATTAAAATACTAAAACGTTTCCAAAAATCCTGAAAATAATTGTGGGCTCTGTTTAGATTATTTCCAACAGCAAACATTTATTTCCAGGATTATTTGAGCATTTAAATTATTTTATAGCATTTAAATGCCCAAATTCAAATACTTATGATTTAATTCAATGACCTTCTGCTGACCTAGAAAATTGTGCACCAATTTTGCCAGAGGTTTTAACCCAAGACAAAGAGGGTGAACTTTTTAGAAGGGCATTTCAAGTTCATTGAAAATAATTTTAGTAAACCCTAGTTGTTTCCAGGGGGGTGTTGGGGGGTTTCTGCCTTCCCCATTTCAAATTTAAGAGAAATTTAAACATGATGCACACTCTAATGCTTGAACTAGCTAGGGTGTGACAACTCACCCCCACTCAAAAGAATCTCGTCCCGAGATTTAGGATCCTCCGGGAAGAAGGTGGGGTACTCAAGTCGAAGACAATCCTCCCTTTCCCAAGTGGCTTCTTTCTCGGAATGGTGTGACCATTGAACCTTGAAAAACTTGATATTCTGACGTCGAGTGGTACGCTCGGCTTGATCAAGGATACGAACGGGATATTCCCGATAGGAGAGGTTATCTTGTAGATCAAGCGTTTCGTGGTCCACTCCATGGATAGGATCCGTGAAGCAACGCCTGAGTTGTGAAACGTGGAAGACATTGTGAACTCTGGAAAGATGCGGAGGTAGTTCCAATTGGTAGGCAACTTCTCCTCGTTTGGCAAGAATGCGAAAGGGTCCAATGTAACGAGGGGCCAATTTGCCTTTGATACCGAAATGATGGGTTCCCTTTAACGGAGTAACCCGAAGGTAAGCCTTCTCGTCGACTTCATAAGTCATAGGCTTATGTTTACGATCATATTGACTCTTTTGACGAGATTGGGCTGTTTTCAATTTCTCACGAATAACGCGAACCTGCTCTTCTGCTTCCTGAATCATATCCGGGCCAAAGAGTTTTCTTTCCCCGGTTTCTGACCAGTTAAGAGACGTTCGACATTTTCGTCCATAGAGAACTTCGAAAGGAGCCTTGCCCAAGCTGGCTTGATAACTATTGTTATAAGCAAACTCCGCGAATGGAAGGCATTTCTCCCAACTCATTCCGAACGAGATGACAGAAGCTCGGAGCATATCTTCCAGAATTTGATTGACTCGCTCTACTTGACCACTTGATTGAGGATGGAAGGCAGTACTAAAAGAGAGACGAGTTCCCATAGCATTTTGGAAACTTTCCCAAAATCAAGAGGTGAAGAGACTCCCACGGTCTGAGTTAATTTCCAATGGAACACCATGAAGAGGCACTATTCGGGAGATGTATAAATCGGCTAGCTGGCTAGCGGTGATACTCTCACGAACAGGTAGAAAGTGGGCTACTTTGGAAAGACGGTCGATCACGATGAAGATGGCATTATTCCCTCTCTTGGTCCTGGGAAACCCAGTGATGAAATCCATACTGATTTTATCACATTTCCATTCGGGAATAGCCAAAGGTTGAAGAGTGCCAGCAGGCGGTTGATGCTCTGCCTTAACACGACGACAAACGTCGCAATTAGCAATGTATTGAGAGATTTCTCTCTTCATCCTACTCCACCAAAACCTCTGGCATAGGTCTTGATACATTTTAGTACTACCGGGATGAATGGTGAGAGGGGATTCATGAGCTTCCTTAAGGATCAACTGGCGCAGATGTTGTTTCTTGGGAACCACCAAACGGTTCTCGAAGAAGACAGCACCTCGCTCATCCATGGAGAAACATTTAGCAACTCCGCTAGCGATGTTTTCCTTAATCCGGGATATGCCCTTATCATACCGCTGGGCAGTTATGATTTGATCCATAAGGGTAGGTTTCGCCACCAGGGTGGATAGGAATCCTCGAGGAACAATGTGAAGGTTAAGCTTACGGAATTCCTCATGGAGAGGTGGTTGACTCTGTTGTAACATCAGGTTGTTACAATAGGATTTACGGCTTAGTGCATCATCCATGACATTGGCTTTGCCCGGGGTGTAAGTTATTCCTAAGTCGTAATCCGAGATCAACTCAACCCAACGTCTTTGCCTGAGATTCAAGTCTGGTTGGGTGAAGATATATTTCAAACTTTGGTGATCGGTGAAGATCTCGCAACGATTACCGAGGAGGTAATGTCGCCAGGTTTTAAGTGCATGGACTACAGCTGCAAGCTCTAGATCATGTGTGGGATAATTTTCCTCATGTGGGTGTAATTGCCATGAAGCATAGGCAATTACCTGATGATCCTGCATGAGTATGCAACCTAGTCCTTGTCGCGAGGCGTCGCAATAGATAATAAAGTCCTTGGAGAAATCTGGTGGTACCAGTACGGGAGCAGATGTCAGGCGTCTTTTCAGTTCCTGAAAGCTGAACTCGCACTGTGGAGTCCACTCGAACTTTTTATCTTTCTTGAGGAGTTCAGTTAGAGGTTTAGCAACCTTGGAGAAATTCTCGACGAAGCGGCGGCAATAGCTCGCTAAGCCAAGGAAACTCCGAACTTGCTTGACCGTCTCAGGTGGAGTCCAATCAAGGACGGCTTGAACTCGCTCGAGATTGACAGCAATACCCTTGCCAGAGATTACATGGCCTAGATAGGTCACTTCTGGCAACCAAAATTCACACTTGGAGAATTTGGCATAAAGGCAATCCTCTCGAAGTTTCATCAATACCAGCCTTAGATGTTCGGCATGTTCCTCTTCATTCTTGGAGTAGATGAGTATGTCATCGAGGTATACCACGACGAATTTATCCAAGTACTCCATGAAAACCGAGTTCATTAACCGAGAGAAGGTAGCTGGGGCATTGGTTAAACCGAAGGACATGACGGTGTACTCGTATTGGCCATAACGAGTAACAAAGGCCGTTTTGGGAATGTCCCCGTTTCTGATTTTGATTTGATGGTAGCCCAACCTCAAATCCATCTTGGAAAAGACTGAGGATCCAGCGAGCTGATCATACAGATCATTAATCCTAGGAAGCGGGTATTTGTTCTTGATGGTGACCAGGTTGACAGGGCGGTAGTCCACAACCATTCGATCCGTTCCATCCTTCTTCTTGACGAAGAGGACGGGGCAAGCCCAAGGAGAGGAACTAGGACAGATGAAACCCTTTTTCAAGGACTCATTGAGTTGGTTCTTAAGTTTGGCTAGTTCTAAGGGTGCCATCTTGTAGGGTCTTCTAGAAATTGGCACGGTTCCTGGAAAAAGGTCTATCACAAACTCGACATCCCTGTCAGGTGGAACACCTGGCAGTTCTTCTGGAAAGACATCCGGAAAGTCTCGGACTATCGGAACATCCTCAAGGTCTGGAAGGGGGTTGGCATTTAGGGAGTAAAGCTGGCGCTTGGCCACTCGAGTTAAGACATTGACTGTCCTGCCCGATGAGTGAGTAAGCTGAACGGTTCTAGTGGCACAATCAATCTTAGCATAATGAGCTGACATCCAGTCCATACCCAAGATGATGTTTATGTCCGTGGACTTGAGAGCTATCAAGGATGCAAGGAAGACAAGTCTATCGACAAGAATTTCGTTCCCATGACTTACTCTAGAAGTTTGCCATTTGGAACCCGGAGTTTGAATTACCATGGAAGTGGGCATGTCATAGAATGTCGTGTTATGCAATCGAGCATAGCTCTCGGATATGAATGAATGAGATGCTCCAGTATCGAAAAGAACAGATGCCGGATGGCAGTTAACAAGGAGCGTACCAAGGACGACGTTGGGATCCTCATGAGCCTCCTCGGCTGAAACATAGTTGACATGGCCACGTGCAGTGGTGGCCGGCTTGGCGTAGAATGTTTTTCCCACGGGCTTACCACGGCCAACGGACTTTCCAGTTTGATTGGGATTGTTGTTCTGGGGACACTCTCGGCTATAGTGACCCGTCTCTCCACACTTAAAGCATGTCACCACATTGGGGCGTGGAGCAGCATTAGCAGCGGGGCCCCCATAGGGCTTGGGCGGTGCAAATTGCTGGTTGGGACGAGGCTCCGCAAAGGATGGCCTCGGAATGAACCTGGGTGGCAGTGCCGTGCTTGGAATCCTCACCCGGCGCTTCTGAGCTCTAGAGCCGGATGAAGAGCCAAAATCACGGGAGTGCTTGCGTGAAGCGTCATAATCAGTCTGGCCTGTCTCAGCACTGATGGCTTTATTGACCAACTTATGAAAGGAGGTGCACTCGTGCAGACGAAGATCGCGGCGAAGCTCAGGGCTAAGTCCCTTGCGGAACCTTGCTTGCTTCTTAGCGTCAGTAGATACCTCTTCGGGAGCATAGCGTGCCAGATTTCCAAATTCACGACTATAAGCATCCATAGTCAGTCTTCCTTGGGTGAAGTTGCAGAACTCCTCCCTCTTGCGATCCATGAGACCTTCCGGAATGTGATGCTCGCGAAAAGCCTCACTGAACTCAGCCCAAGTAGTAACTTGGCCGACCGGGCGCATAGCTTCGAAGTTTTCCCACCAAAGGCTAGCAGGGCCTTCGAGGTGATAGGCAGCATACGTAACCTTGTCGGCTTCGGCTACGTTGGCAGAACGTAGCTTGTGAGTGATGCTGCGAAGCCAGTCATCCGTGTCGAGGGGTTCGACGGAATGGTTAAACTTTGGTGGGTACAGCTTGATAAAGTCATTGATTGACACCAAGTCATTTCGTGGGTGGCGTGCAGTGTTCTGCCCAATCCGCTCTAGCAGGCGGTTAGTCTCACGCTTGTTTCTTTCCGCCTCCAGCATTACTTCGGCCAGAGAAGGCGGGTGAGGCAGATTTTCACCTCTAGCTGCACTGGCTTCCCCCTGCTCCGAGGCAGCAGGGTTGCTGCGGGTGTTGACCATCCTAGGAGAAAACAAGACAATGGTTTAGATAAGGATGGCTCAAACTTAGCAAGGAGTGCAGAATGTAATGGATAACGCGGAATGCAGAGATGTTCATCCGTATGTCATGGTAATATAAAACTGCCATATATATACCAACGGCCATACACATCATACATAGTTTAGTACAAGCCCAGGCTACAGTACAACTATGATGAAAGACGTTACATCACATCGGAGGCATTCCAAGCTCCTATACAGTATTTGTCTACACCTCCGGATTTGATTACACACAAAGTCATATTCCACAAGTCTCGCAGGACAGTGGAGATACAACTACTACAATACTAGTGGTACTACTACTAACTCAGACAGCTCCGTAGTAGTCCTCATAGAAGTCACCTCCATAGCCTGGAAGTTCAACGTGACCATCCGGGAACAGACGGTCCTGAGGAGCCTGTGGACCATAGGGGCTAGGATGAGGTCTTGGACCAACAAACGGTGGCTTGCGGGGACCACGGGGTGGGGTGATGCCTCCCACATCACGCCAATCCACCATGTCTAGCAGAGCTGATCTCACAAGATACAGATCCCTTGTATCCATACATCCGGCTTGCACCGCAGGTGCAAACCGAGTCAATGTGGCCCAATGATCAGCACAGGTATTGAAAAGCTCCAGCCTCAAGGCCCGATTCTCTCGGTCCTTATCTTCGAGCATCTCGGCAGTGGTACGAGTTAATGAGTCCTCCGGAGTGGAGTCAGCATAGATAGCCTGAAGATACCCTTGCGCTCCCGGAAGTGAAGCTGGCATGTAACGGAAGTCGGTGTTCCGAAGCAGGCCAGTCCGGACTCGCAAGATGGTCATCATGGAATAGGCAGCATCCTGCACAGCCATCTCAACAGTAACCCCGAGTCCATAGGAACAGTGAAGGGGCTCGGTAGATCCAGGATAAGAAGGAAATATCCTGACGGTGCAAAGATATTGGCTTTGATTAAAGTCGCGGAACTGCTCTTCGACGGTGTATTCGGGATACCAACGGTAGCCCGTCTCGATCATTACCCGGACTAACATAGCAGTATGACCGGGCACGTCGAGGCACCGGGTCAGGCGAACCACTTGGTTTTGAACACGGTTGGCCATCTGAAAGCACAACCACAATGCAAAGACATCAGAATTTCTAGGGAAAATTGGACAGCATAACAACTGTAAATGCTCAGAAAAAGATTTGAGACATCCATAACAGTTCACAATACCACTCAACAACATCATATCAAGATTCTGATCCAAATAGCAACATACTAAAATAGTAGAAACTGAACTGGGGCTTGTAGCATCAATCCTATAAGCTACTACGGATTAGTAACATGTGAACCTGATAGAAAGAGAGAGCCTAGTCCTTAACCCACATTGAAAGAGAAGAGAATGACTCAGATCAGAGGCATAGGGTAAAGGAGTAAAAGATCCTTACGTTCCCTCCCACAATCAATTCCCCTACATATAACTAAAGCATTTCTAGACTCGACATCGACCAGTTTGGCTCAACGAACCTACAGGCAGTCCAGCTCTGATACCAACGCTGTCAGGACCCCGATTCCAAGTCACATCGATCTAGCCGGTAACACCTCATATCACTTTGCGGCCTCACGCACGGTATCCCACGGGTGTCGCCTTACCGTGGCCCGGGACCGTTTGCGCCTTTTGGCTCACGTATATGATAGTGTCGCTAGCATCCATATGACAGAGAACCCAGGCCGACATGGCTAGTCGTGAACCCAAAGCGGCACAGACCTATGGAGACAGGCATACATGAATCACATCAAACATGTCGGTCATCAGTGAGTGATTCCGGGCTGTAGCACTGGGCTAACAGGACTCCGGTGAACCGGGCTGTAGCAGGCTAGGCAGGACTCCGGATATCACAGCATGACATTTCCCCGAAGGGACAGACATAGGAACAAAGTGAAACACATGCCGGCCAGTCAAGTGTCCTGAACAGTAGTGCTGGGCTAGCAGGACTCCGGTGAACCGGGCTGTAGCAGACTACTATGGCTCGAGGAACACTAGACTACATTTCCCCATAAGAAAGGCTGCCAAGGATAAACAACTAGATTGTCGGATCCCACTCATACCAAGCATTTCAATCATACACACAATATGCCCGATATGAGTATATACAACATGGCAACACAACAAAACTCTACAACTCAAGTACTTTATTTAAAGGCTCCAGGGAGCCATACATAACATGTCCATACAGATAGGGGTCACATGACCCGACACTCAAGTCATATAAACATACAAGCACATGCGGAAGCAACTAGTCTGAGTACAGACTCTAGAAAGAAAGAAGGCTTCTCGAAGCCTGTCTATATACATAGGGCCCTCCATGGCCAGGATCACCACCTGGGTGGCTAGTCACTCGTCGACGTCAAGGTCTACGTAGAACCCATCGGAGGGGGCGGTGTTGTCGTCTGAAAACAGTAATTAAGCAAACATGAGTACAAAGGTACTCAGAAAGTCTTACATCAGAACTTACTAGACATGCTTATTCTCAAGAAGGTGGTGGGGTTAATGCAGCAAGCCAGCTTTGACTCTTGGCTAAGCTATCCTACGGAACTTCACCAGTAAAAATAGTTTTTGCACACGAGTCCACTACTCACCAACACAATACTCCACCGGGGATCCTCCCTCGTCATCCTACGAGAGGGCCATCCTCGGTACTCACACTTATCTTGAGTCTTTTAGTAGTATCCATTAACTTGTCTATGAACTGTATAGGCAACCAAGTAGTCCTTTACCGCGGACGCGGCTATTCGAATAGTTTTATACCCTGCAGGGGTGTACTTCTTCATACACGCTTTCACCACTTACCGCCGTTTACACGACATGTACTCGGCAACCTTCAAGCGGAAGCCCAGCGAGGGTGTCGGCCATGGCCTACCTAAACACTTAAGTCTCTAGTCCAGGTTTATCGCCTATCCAGGTTCCATCCGCAGGGAGTCCGGCCGAGGTTTCCACATACGGCCCCGAACGATGTGAACAGGGATCCTGAGGCACCAAACGGGTGACTCGGTACACCGTGCCACGGTGTATCTACCGCAACATAGCCCACCCCTAGGGTCAGCGCTACGCACGGCCGCCAACACATAACCTACAAACACCAGAAACTATTTGCAACTCCTGGACAGAGTGCTAGGGTGGTTAAGAAGCCGAGAGGGTCAATTAAGGATCCCAATGCATGGTAGTAGCTGAATCTTAAATCACACATACAGATCTCAGTTCTTAGGGACGGCCTCAATGAAACAACCCACCATGTACTCCTACATGGCCTCTCATCGATACCTTTACCAAAACATGTTCAACACATCCCTCACATTACCGGCATAAGCATTTCACTCTAGCCCATCACCCAGATGAACCAGACCTGACACAACTCTAAGCATAGCAAGGTAGGAATCACATACATGGCTCAATCAACTCCTACACATGCTAGTGGGTTTCATCTAGTTACTGTGGCAATGACATGTCATGCAGAGGATAAGGGTTCAACTACCGTAGCACACAGCAGTTTGAATCGCGTTGTCTTAATGCAGTAAACAAGAGCATAAGCAAGAACATGGGTTTGTATCGGAATGATCAATGGTTGCTTGCCTGATGGAGTGGTAGTGGGATACTGCCCTTCAGTTGGATACTCGTGAATATCCTCGGAGGCAGAACCTACCACGAAGAACACGTCGGAACACAGTCAACACATGACGATATGCAACAATATGATGCATGCTATGACATGGCAATATGAATGTGTCTTGGCCTAATGCAAGCTATAACAGAAAGGAATGAACTCATTTGAATCAAAGATTCAAATATTAGCTCATTAAACATGGCCTTAATAGTGCATTTCCTTATTCTGCTTAAACAGCAAGGTAAACTTGTTTTGTCATGCATGAAACCATTACAGATGGATAGATTGAATTTTTCTGATCATTTTTCATACATAAATCTTTGCATTTGGAGCTATGGTTGATTTTCTATGATTTTTAGAAGTTTTAACTATTTTCTGGAAATTCCTGAATAAAAATAAATCCAGAAAATGCATTACTGCATCAGCATTGCGTCATGCTGACCTCAGCAGGTCAAAGGCGCCAGCCCAGGTCAAACCTGACTGGTGGGCCCCTTCTGTCAGCCTCTCAGCTAATTAACATGATTAGATTAACACTAATTAGCTGTCAGTGGGGCCTGGGCCCACATGTCAGTGACTGATTTTATTAAAATTAGTTAAAACTAATCCTAAATTAGTTAGTAGACCGGCCCCACCTGTCATAGACTCAGGGGGTCTACCTGGGCCCACCTAGGAGTCAAACTGGGTCAAACTCGCCTGCGACTCGACGCCGGCGAGGCCCAAGACGGTGGCGCAGCTCGAAAAACGCCCATAGGGCACGGGCGAGGCCGTTCTTGGGCTCGTTGGAGAGCTCTTGCAGTCGCGCATCTAGTGGTGGTGGAGGCCGGGCCTACGGTGGCCGGAGACGACGACGGCGAGCTCCAAGGCGGCGGCCGGAGTTCGGCCATGTGCGGGGAGTGGGCCGCGGCGTGCAAACACGGAAACTGAAGCGCTAGCGAGGCACTACGCGATGCGGTAAGCACGTTGCATAGCACGGGAGGACCAAATGGTCGCCGGAGCGACACCGACGACGATCTCGAGCGAAGACGAGCTTCGGCCATGGTGGAACTATGGCCTGGAGGGTGCAAATGCGTGGGAAAGAAGAGGGGGAAGGCGGCGGAGCTCACAGGGAGGTCGATGAGCAGCTCAGTGGGCTCGGGGGCGACCGGAGCGAGGCGAATCGATGAACGGCGTCCGGCGGGTACCGAGGTTGAAGACGGCGCGACAGCGGCGATGCAGGGCCACCGACGAAGTGTGGCTCGGTGGGGAGGGCGAGGGCGTCGTGGTGGAGCGATTTGGCTTGTCGGAGGGGCGAGGGGGTGGCTCTGGCGTCGTCTACGGCGAACGGCGGCGAGGAACGCGCTCGAGCATCGCGGGAGAGAGTGAGGGAGACGAGGGGGAGAGTGAGCAAGGATGAGAGGGGGACGTGGGGGTCGCGTGGCACCCCTAGGCGTCTCCAGGCGTCGGCGGAAGCAGGAGGTGGCCGGCATGTGGCCGCGGGCGCCGGCCACGCGCTCCGCGTCCTTCTGGCGCGAGGAGGACGACGACTGGCAGGGCCAGTCGGCTGGGCTGAGCCAGGTGGGCTGGGCCAGCACAGGTAAGGCCCAGGTAGCTTCCCTCTGTTTTTTTATTTGTTTCTGTTTTTCTATTTAACTGCAACTGTTGGGCTTTAATTAAAATACTAAAACGTTTCCAAAAATCCTGAAAATAATTGTGGGCTCTGTTTAGATTATTTCCAACAGCAAACATTTATTTCCAGGATTATTTGAGCATTTAAATTATTTTATAGCATTTAAATGCCCAAATTCAAATACTTATGATTTAATTCAATGACCTTCTGCTGACCTAGAAAATTGTGCACCAATTTTGCCAGAGGTTTTAACCCAAGACAAAGAGGGTGAACTTTTTAGAAGGGCATTTCAGGTTCATTGAAAATAATTTTAGTAAACCCTAGTTGTTTCCAGGGGGGTGTTGGGGGGTTTCTGCCTTCCCCATTTCAAATTTAAGAGAAATTTAAACATGATGCACACTCTAATGCTTGAACTAGCTAGGGTGTGACAACTCACCCCCACTCAAAAGAATCTCGTCCCGAGATTTAGGATCCTCCGGGAAGAAGGTGGGGTACTCAAGTCGAAGACGATCCTCCCTTTCCCAAGTGGCTTCTTTCTCGGAATGGTGTGACCATTGAACCTTGAAAAACTTGATATTCTGACGTCGAGTGGTACGCTCGGCTTGATCAAGGATACGAACGGGATATTCCCGATAGGAGAGGTTATCTTGTAGATCAAGCGTTTCGTGGTCCACTCCATGGATAGGATCCGCGAAGCAACGCCTGAGTTGTGAAACGTGGAAGACATTGTGAACTCTGGAAAGATGCGGAGGTAGTTCCAATTGGTAGGCAACTTCTCCTCGTTTGGCAAGAATGCGAAAGGGTCCAATGTAACGAGGGGCCAATTTGCCTTTGATACCGAAACGATGGTTTCCCTTTAACGGAGTAACCCGAAGGTAAGCCTTCTCGTCGACTTCATAAGTCATAGGCTTATGTTTACGATCATATTGACTCTTTTGACGAGATTGGGCTGTTTTCAATTTCTCACGAATAACGCGAACCTGCTCTTCTGCTTCCTGAATCATATCTGGGCCAAAGAGTTGTCTTTCCCCGGTTTCTGACCAGTTAAGAGGCGTTCGACATTTTCGTCCATAGAGAACTTCGAAAGGAGCCTTGCCCAAGCTGGCTTGATAACTATTGTTATAAGCAAACTCCGCGAATGGAAGGCATTTCTCCCAAATCATTCCGAACGAGATGACAGAAGCTCGGAGCATATCTTCCAGAATTTGATTGACTCGCTATACTTGACCACTTGATTGAGGATGGAAGGCAGTACTAAAAGAGAGACGAGTTCCCATAGCATTTTGGAAACTTTCCCAAAATCGAGAGGTGAAGAGACTCCCACGGTCTGAGTTAATTTCCAATGGAACACCATGAAGAGGCACTATTCGGGAGATGTATAAATCGGCTAGCTGGCTAGCGGTGATACTCTCACGAATAGGTAGAAAGTGGGCTACTTTGGAAAGACGGTCGATCACGACGAAGATGGCATTATTCCCTCTCTTGGTCCTGGGAAACCCAGTGATGAAATCCATACTGATTTTATCACATTTCCATTCGGGAATAGCCAAAGGTTGAAGAGTGCCAGCAGGCGGTTGATGCTCTGCCTTAACACGACGACAAACGTCGCAATTAGCAATGTATTGAGCGATTTCTCTCTTCATCCTAGTCCACCAAAACCTCTGGCATAGGTCTTGATACATTTTAGTACTACCGGGATGAATGGTGAGAGGGGATTCATGAGCTTCCTTAAGGATCAACTGGCGCAGATGTTGTTTCTTGGGAACCACCAAACGGTTCTCGAAGAAGACAGCACCTCGCTCATCCATGGAGAAACATTTAGCAACTCCGCTAGCGATGTTTTCCTTAATCCGGGATATGCCCTTATCATACCGCTGGGCAGTTATGATTTGATCCATAAGGGTAGGTTTCGCCACCAGGGTGGATAGGAATCCTCGAGGAACAATGTGAAGGTTAAGCTTACGGAATTCCTCATGGAGAGGTGGTTGACTCTGTTGTAACATCAGGTTGTTACAATAGGATTTACGGCTTAGTGCATCATCCATGACATTGGCTTTGCCCGGGGTGTAAGTTATTCCTAAGTCGTAATCCGAGATCAACTCAACCCAACGTCTTTGCCTGAGATTCAAGTCTGGTTGGGTGAAGATATATTTCAAACTTTGGTGATCGGTGAAGATCTCGCAACGATTACCGAGGAGGTAATGTCGCCAGGTTTTAAGTGCATGGACTACAGCTGCAAGCTCTAGATCATGTGTGGGATAATTTTCCTCATGTGGGTGTAATTGCCATGAAGCATAGGCAATTACCTGACGATCCTGCATGAGTATGCAACCTAGTCCTTGTCGCGAGGCGTCGCAATAGATAATAAAGTCCTTGGAGAAATCTGGTGGTACCAGTACAGGAGCAGATGTCAGGCGTCTTTTCAGTTCCTGAAAGCTGAACTCGCACTGTGGAGTCCACTCGAACTTTTTATCTTTCTTGAGGAGTTCAGTTAGAGGTTTAGCAACCTTGGAGAAATTCTCGACGAAGCGGCGGCAATAGCTCGCTAAGCCAAGGAAACTCCGAACTTGCTTGACCGTCTCAGGTGGAGTCCAATCAAGGACGGCTTGAACTCGCTCGAGATTGACAGCAATACCCTTGCCAGAGATTACATGGCCTAGATAGGTCACTTCTGGCAACCAAAATTCACACTTGGAGAATTTGGCATAAAGGCAATCCTCTCGAAGTTTCATCAATACCAGCCTTAGATGTTCGGCATGTTCCTCTTCATTCTTGGAGTAGATGAGTATGTCATCGAGGTATACCATGACGAATTTATCCAAGTACTCCATGAAAACCGAGTTCATTAACCGAGAGAAGGTAGCTGGGGCATTGGTTAAACCGAAGGACATGACGGTGTACTCGTATTGGCCATAACGAGTAACAAAGGCCGTTTTGGGAATGTCCCCGTTTCTGATTTTGATTTGATGGTAGCCCAACCTCAAATCCATCTTGGAAAAGACTGAGGATCCAGCGAGCTGATCATACAGATCATTAATCCTAGGAAGCGGGTATTTGTTCTTGATGGTGACCAGGTTGACAGGGCGGTAGTCCACAACCATTCGATCCGTTCCATCCTTCTTCTTGACGAAGAGGACGGGGCAAGCCCAAGGAGAGGAACTAGGACGGATGAAACCCTTTTTCAAGGACTCATTGAGTTGGTTCTTAAGTTTGGCTAGTTCTAAGGGTGCCATCTTGTAGGGTCTTCTAGAAATTGGCACGGTTCCTGGAACAAGGTCTATCACAAACTCGACATCCCTGTCAGGTGGAACACCTGGCAGTTCTTCTGGAAAGACATCCGGAAAGTCTCGGACTATCGGAACATCCTCAAGGTCTGGAAGGGGGTTGGCATTTAGGGAGTAAAGCTGGCGCTTGGCCACTCGAGTTAAGACATTGACTGTCCTGCCCGATGGGTGAGTAAGCTGAACGGTTCTAGTGGCACAATCAATCTTTGCATAATGAGCTGACATCCAGTCCATACCCAAGATGATGTTTATGTCCGTGGACTTGAGAGCTATCAAGGATGCAAGGAAGACAAGTCTATCGACAAGAATTTCGTTCCCATGACTTACTCTAGAAGTTTGCCATTTGGAACCCGGAGTTTGAATTACCATGGAAGTGGGCATGTCATAGAATGTCGTGTTATGCAATCGAGCATAGCTCTCGGATATGAATGAATGAGATGCTCCAGTATCGAAAAGAACAGATGCCGGATGGCAGTTAACAAGGAGCGTACCAAGGACGACGTTGGGATCCTCATGAGCCTCCTCGGCTGAAACATAGTTGACATGGCCACGTGCAGTGGTGGCCGGCTTGGCGTAGAATGTTTTTCCCGCGGGCTTACCACGGCCAACGGACTTTCCAGTTTGATTGGGATTGTTGTTCTAGGGACACTCTCGGCTATAGTGACCCGTCTCTCCACACTTAAAGCATGTCACCACATTGGGGCGTGGAGCAGCATTAGCAGCGGGGCCACCATAGGGCTTGGGCGGTGCAAATTGCTGGTTGGGACGAGGCTCCGCAAAGGATGGCCTCGGAATGAACCTGGGTGGAAGTGCCGTGCTTGGAATCCTCACCCGGCGCTTCTGAGCTCCAGAGCCGGATGAAGAGCCAAAATCACGGGAGTGCTTGCATGAAGCGTCATAATCAGTCGGGCCTGTCTTAGCACTGATGGCTTTATTGACCAACTTATGAAAGGAGGTGCACTCGTGCAGACGAAGATCGCGGCGAAGCTCAGGGCTAAGTCCCTTGCGGAACCTTGCTTGCTTCTTAGCGTAAGTAGATACCTCTTCGGGAGCATAGCGTGCCAGATTTCCAAATTCACGACTATAAGCATCCATAGTTAGTTTTCCTTGGGTGAAGTTGCAGAACTCCTCCCTCTTGCAATCCATGAGACCTTCCGGAATGTGATGCTCGTGGAAAGCCTCACTGAACTCAGCCCAAGTAGTAACTTGGCCGACCGGGCGCATAGCTTCGAAGTTTTCCCACCAAAGGCTAGCAGGGCCTTCGAGGTGATAGGCAGCATACGTAACCTTGTCGGCTTCGGCTACGTTGGCAGAACGTAGCTTGTGAGTGATGCTACGAAGCCAGTCATCCGCGTCGAGGGGTTCGACGGAATGGTTAAACTTTGGTGGGTACATCTTGATAAAGTCATTGATTGACACCAAGTCATTTCGTGGGTGGCATGCAGTGTTCTGCCCAATCCGCTCTAGCAGGCGGTTAGTCTCACGCTTGTTTCTTTCCGCCTCCAGCATTACTTCGGCCAGAGAAGGCGGGTGAGGCAGATTTTCACCTCTAGCTGCACTGGCTTCCCCCTGCTCCGAGGCAGCAGGGTTGCTGCGGGTGTTGACCATCCTAGGAGAAAACAAGACAATGGTTTAGATAAGGATGGCTCAAACTTAGCAAGGAGTGCAGAATGTAATGGATAACGCGGAATGCAGAGATGTTCATCCGTATGTCATGGTAATATAAAACTGCCATATATATACCAACGGTCATACACATCATACATAGTTTAGTACAAGCCCAGGCTACAGTACAACTATGATGAAAGACGTTACATCACATCGGAGGCATTCCAAGCTCCTATACAGTATTTGTCTACACCTCCGGATTTGATTACACACAAAGTCATATTCCACAAGTCTCGCAGGACAGTGGAGATACAACTACTACAATACTAGTGGTACTACTACTAACTCAGACAGCTCCGTAGTAGTCCTCATAGAAGTCACCTCCATAGCCTGGAAGTTCAACGTGACCATCCGGGAACAGACGGTCCTGAGGAGCCTGTGGACCATAGGGGCTAGGATGAGGTCTTGGACCAACAAACGGTGGCTTGCGGGGACCACGGGGTGGGGTGATGCCTCCCACATCACGCCAATCCACCATGTCTGGCAGAGCTGATCTCACAGGATACAGATCCCTTGTATCCATACATTTGGCTTGCACCGCAGGTGCAAACCGATTCAATGTGGCCCAATGATCAGCACAGGTATTGAAAAGCTCCAGCCTCAAGGCCCGATTCTCTCGGTCCTTATGTTCGAGCATCTCGGCAGTGGTACGAGTTAATCAGTCCTCCTGAGTGGAGTCAGCATAGATAGCCTGAAGATACCCTTGCGCTCCCGGAAGTGAAGCTGGCATGTAACGGAAGTCGGTGTTCCGAAGCAGGCCAGTCCGGACTCGCAAGATGGTCATCATGGAATAGGCAGCATCCTGCACAGCCATCTCAACAGTAACCCCGAGTCCATAGGAACAGTGAAGGGGCTCGGTAGATCCAGGATAAGAAGGAAATATCCTGACGGTGCAGAGATATTGGCTTTGATTAAAGTCGCGGAACTGCTCTTCGACGGTGTATTCGGGATACCAACGGTAGCCCGTCTCGATCATTACCCGGACTAACATAGCAGTATGACCGGGCACGTTGAGGCACCGGGTCAGGCGAACCACTTGGTTTTGAACACGGTTGGCCATCTGAAAGCACAACCACAATGCAAAGACATCAGAATTTCTAGGGAAAATTGGACAGCATAACAACTGTAAATGCTCAGAAAAAGATTTGAGACATCCATAATAGTTCGCAATACCACTCAACAACATCATATCAAGATTCTGATCCAAATAGCAACATACTAAAATAGTAGAAACTGAACTGGGGCTTGTAGCATCAATCCTATAAGCTACTACGGATTAGTAACACGTGAACCTGATAGAAAGAGAGAGCCTAGTCCTTAACCCACATTGAAAGAGAAGAGAATGACTCAGATCAGAGGCATAGGGTAAAGGAGTAAAAGAGCCTTACGTTCCCTCCCACAATCAATTCCCCTACATATAACTAAAGCATTTCTAGACTCGACATCGACCAGTTTGGCTCAACGAACCTACAGGCAGTCCAACTCTGATACCAACGCTGTCAGGACCCCGATTCCAAGTCACATCGATCTAGCCGGTAACACCTCATATCACTTTGCGGCCTCACGCACGGTATCCCACGGGTGTCGCCTTACCGTGGCCCGGGACCGTTTGCGCCTTTTGGCTCACGTATATGATAGTGTCACTAGCATCCATATGACAGAGAACCCAGGCCGACATGGCTAGTCGTGAACCCAAAGCGGCACAGACCTATGGAGACAGGCATACATGAATCACATCGAACATGTCGATCATCAGCGAGTGATTCCGGGCTGTAGCACTGGGCTAACAGGACTCCGGTGAACCGGGCTGTAGCAGGCTAGGCAGGACTCCGGATATCACCGCGTGACATTTCCCCGAAGGGACAGACATAGGAACAAAGTGAAACACATGCCGGCCAGTCAAGTGTCCTGAATAGTAGTGCTGCGCTAGCAGGACTCCGGTGAACCGGGCTGTAGCAGACTACTATGGCTCGAGGAACACTAGACTACATTTCCCCATAAGAAAGGCTGCCAAGGATAAACAACTAGATTGTCAGATCCCACTCATACCAAGCATTTCAATCATACACACAATATGCCCGATATGAGTACATACAACATGGCAACACAACAAAACTCTACAACTCAAGTACTTTATTTAAAGGCTCCAGGGAGCCATACATAACATGTCCATACAGATAGGGGTCACATGACCCGACACTCAAGTCATACAAACATACAAGCACATGCGGAAGCAACTAGTCTGAGTACAGACTCTAGAAAGAAAGAAGGCTTCTCGAAGCCTGTCTATATACATAGGGCCCTCCATGGCCAGGATCACCACCTGGGTGGCTAGTCACTCGTCGACGTCAAGGTCTACGTAGAACCCATCGGAGGGGGGGTGTTGTCGTCTGAAAACAGTAATTAAGCAAACATGAGTACAAAGGTACTCAGCAAGTCTTACATCAGAACTTACTAGACATGCTTATTCTCAAGAAGGTGGTGGGGTTAATGCAGCAAGCCAGCTTTGACTCTTGGCTAAGCTATCCTACGGAACTTCACCAGTAAAAATAGTTTTTGCACACGAGTCCACTACTCACCAATACAATACTCCACCGGGGATCCTCCCTCGTCATCCTACGAGAGGGCCATCCTCGGTACTCACACTTATCTTGAGTCTTTTAGTAGTATCCATTAACTTGTCTATGAACTGTATAGGCAACCAAGTAGTCCTTTACCGCGGACGCGGCTATTCGAATAGTTTTATACCCTGCAGGGGTGTACTTCTTCATACACGCTTTCACCACTTACCGCCGTTTACACGACATGTACTCGGCAACCTTCAAGCGGAAGCCCAGCGAGGGTGTCGGCCATGGCCTACCTAAACACTTAAGTCTCTAGTCCAGGTTTATCGCCTATCCAGGTTCCATCCGCAGGGAGTCCGGCCGAGGTTTCCACATACGGCCCCGAGCGATGTGAACAGGGATCCTGAGGCACCAAACGGGTGACTCGGTACACCGTGCCACAGTGTATCTACCGCAACATAGCCCACCCCTAGGGTCAGCGCTACGCACGGCCGCCAACACATAACCTACAAACACCAGAAACTATTTGCAACTCCTGGACAGAGTACTAGGGTGGTTAAGAAGCCGAGAGGGTCAATTAAGGATCCCAATGCATGGTAGTAGCTGAATCTTAAATCACACATACAGATCTCAGTTCTTAGGGACGGCCTCAATGAAACAACCCACCATGTACTCCTACATGGCCTCTCATCGATACCTTTACCAAAACATGTTCAACACATCCCTCACATTACCGGCATAAGCATTTCACTCTAGCCCATCACCCAGATGAACCAGACCTGACACAACTCTAAGCATAGCAGGCATAGCAAGGTAGGAATCACATACATGGCTCAATCAACTCCTACACATGCTAGTGGGTTTCATCTAGTTACTGTGGCAATGACATGTCATGCAGAGGATAAGGGTTCAACTACCGTAGCACACAGCAGTTTGAATCGCGTTGTCTTAATGCAGTAAACAAGAGCAGAAGCGAGAACATGGGTTTGTATCGGAATGATCAATGGTTGCTTGCCTGATGGAGTGGTAGTGGGATACTGCCCTTCAGTTGGATACTCGTGAATATCCTCGGAGGCAGAACCTACCACGAAGAACACGTCGGAACACAGTCAACACATGACGATATGCAACAATATGATGCATGCTATGACATGGCAATATGAATGTGTCTTGGCCTAATGCAAGCTATAACAGAAAGGAATGAACTCATTTGAATCAAAGATTCAAATATTAGCTCATTAAACATGGCCTTAATAGTGCATTTCCTTATTCTGCTTAAACAGCAAGGTAAACTTGTTTTGTCATGCATGAAACCATTACAGATGGATAGATTGAATTTTTCTGATCATTTTTCATACATAAATCTTTGCATTTGGAGCTATGGTTGATTTTCTATGATTTTTAGAAGTTTTAACTATTTTCTGGAAATTCCTGAATAAAAATAAATCCAGAAAATGCATTACTGCATCAGCATTGCGTCATGCTGACCTCAGTAGGTCAAAGGCGCCAGCCCAGGTCAAACCTGACTGGTGGGCCCCTTCTGTCAGCCTCTCAGCTAATTAACATGATTAGATTAACACTAATTAGCTGTCAGTGGGGCCTGGGCCCACATGTCAGTGACTGATTTAATTAAAATTAATTAAAACTAATCCTAAATTAGTTAGCAGACCGGCCCCACCTGTCATAGACTCAGGGGGGTCTACCTGGGCCCACCCAGGAGTCAAACTGGGTCAAACTCGCCGGCGACTCGACGCCGGCGAGGCCCGAGACGGTGGCGCAGCTCGGAAAACGCCCACAGGGCACGGGCGAGGCCGTCCTTGGGCTCGTTGGAGAGCTCTTGCAGCCGCGCATCTAGTGGTGGTGGAGGCCGGGCCTACGGTGGCCGGAGACGACGACGGCGAGCTCCAAGGCGGCGGCCGGAGTTCGGCCATGTGCGGGGAGTGGGCTGCGGCATGCAAACACGGAAACTGAAGCGCTTGCGAGGCACTACGCGATGCGGTAAGCACGTTGCATAGCACGGGAGGACCAAATGGTCGCCGGAGCGATGCCGGCGATGAGCTCGAGCGGAGACGAGCTTCGGCCATGGTGGAACTATGGCCTAGAGGGTGCAAATGCGTGGGAAAGAAGAGGGGGAAGGCGGCGGAGCTCACAGGGAGGTCGATGAGCAGCTCAGTGGGCTCGGGGGCGACCGGAGCGAGGCGAATCGATGAACGGTGTCCGACGGGTACCGAGGTTGAAGACAGCGCGATAGCGGCGATGCAGGGCCTCCGGCGAAGCGTGGCTCGGTGGGGAGGGCGAGGGCGTCGTGGCGGAGCGATTTGGCTTGTCGGAGGGGCGAGGGGGTGGCTCTGGCGTCGTCTACGGCGAACGGCGGCGAGGAACGCGCTCGGGCATCGCGGGAGAGAGCGAGGGAGACGAGGGGGAGAGTGAGCAAGGATGAGAGGGGGACGTGGGGGTCACGTGGCACCCCTAGGCGTCTCCAGGCTTCGGCGGAAGCAGGAGGTGGCCGGCGTGTGGCCGCGGGCGCCGGCCACGTGCTCCGTGTCCTTCTGGCGCAAGGAGGACGACGACTGGCAGGGCCAGTCAGCTGGGTCGAGCCAGGTGGGCTGGGCCAGCACAGGTAAGGCCCAGGTAGCTTCCCTCTCTCTGTTTTTTTATTTGTTTCTATTTTTCTATTTAACTGCAACTGTTGGGCTTTAATTAAAATACTAAAACATTTCCAAAAATCCTGAAAATAATTGTGGGCTCTGTTTAGATTATTTCCAACAGCAAACATTTATTTCCAGGATTATTTGAGCATTTAAATTATTTTATAGCATTTAAATGCCCAAATTCAAATACTTATGATTTAATTCAATGACCTTCTGCTGACCTAGAAAATTGTGCACCAATTTTGCCAGAGGTTTTAACCCAAGACAAAGAGGGTGAACTTTTTAGAAGGGCATTTCAGGTTCATTGAAAATAATTTTAGTAAACCCTAGTTGTTTCCAGGGGGGGTGTTGGGGGGTTTCTGCCTTCCCCATTTCAAATTTAAGAGAAATTTAAACATGATGCACACTCTAATGCTTGAACTAGCTAGGGTGTGACAAGAAGAAAGCATGAAAAAGAAAATAAACTAGCATGGATATTGCAGTGAAAAAGTATGAGCACCGACATCTAGCAATGAGTGTGTGTGAATATAAATGTAATGTCGGTGAGAAATACGTACTCCCCCAAGCTTAGGCTTTTGACCTAAGTTGGTCTATGGCCACGGCTGGCCTGGCGGATATCCATAATAATAGTTGTTGGGGTCGTACTGTGATGAGGAAGGATAGTTGGGATCATACTGATGTGCAGCGGTTATCGCCTGCTGAGCTGCAGCGGGGAGCCGAGCTGCCTCCGCTCTCCTCTCGTACTCTTCTGCCTCCTCTCTGGTAATAACATATCTTCCTTTTGCCTGTGAATCAAAGAAGGCAGGAGCAGGGAGAGTAATACGGAAAACACATCGTTTATCAAAAATTAAGCGGTATAAGAGAGGTGATTCAGACCTCTCGACAAACTGGTGTGAAGCCATAGAGTCATAATCTAAATATGCAGGGGGCAACTCCATATCACCCTCACGAATGTCTATCTCAAGAAAATGAGCTAAGCGGGTTGCATAAATTCCTCCAAAGAAATCTCCATTATGTCTATTATGATGCAACCTACGAGCTACAATGGCTCCCATATGATAAGATTGGTCTCCTAACACAACACTCCTAAGAATGCTAAGATCAGGGACACACATGTGACATGCTTCATCCTTAGCATTTATGCATCTACCAATGAAAAGAGAAAAATAATGTATAGCAGGAAAGTGAATGCTCCCTATGGTAGCCTGCGTTATATCTCTAGATTCCCCCACAGTTATACTAGCAAGAAAGTTTCTAAATTCAGATTTAGGGGGATCCCTAACACTACCCCATGATGGAAGTTCGCAAGCAGAAGTGAAATCCTCTAAGTTCATGGTATAAGATTTGTCATAAAGATCAAACATGACTGAAGGAGAATTACGCGAAGATGAATACTCAAACCTCCTCACAAATGAACTTGTGAGATCATGATACTGGGGGCATTTGTTAGCCTCAAAATCCTCAAGACCTACATTGCACAAAAATGTTTTGAATTCTTCTTTAATTCCCGCAGGGTCCATAAAATTTTTCGACGGCCATTCGCAAGGCCGTACTGGAGCGTCTCTTGGTGGATCCTCATCAACATCGCGCATAGCAATCCTGGGTCCTTGCTTCTTAGAGGAACCACCTTGGAACATCTTCCTAAGCATATTGTTTATCTCTGAAAAATTCTGAATTTTTTAGAACTTCAAAATAAAATTAAACCAAACTCAATAAAACTGATAGTAACTACTCCTACAAGTGCCTAGAGCCTATATCAAGCATTAGAACTACTTGGAACAATATAAATTTGACATGCAAGCTCAAGAACATGGTCACCTATGCAGCACAAATTTGCAATGAATAAAGCACTAGAACAAAAACTAATTGGACCAATGGAGGAGTCACATACCAAGGAACAATCTCCCCAAGCAGTTTTGCGAGAGGTGCTTTGAGCAAGGAGATCGAAAATCACAGCAAAAAGTGGTTGGAACTCGTGCTTGAGTTGGTTTTTCGGGTTTGTGTGAGATAGAGGAAGAAGATGGGTGCTGGGATAAGTGGAGGAGGGCCACCGTGGGCCCACGAGGTAGGGGGCGCGCCCTATAGGGGGGGGGGGCGCCCACCACCCTCGTGGCCACGTGGCAGCTCCTCCCGCGGTGATTTTTGCACAATAAATCCTCAAATATTCCTGAAAAAATCATATTAAATTGGCATGTCATTCTGAGGACTTTTATTTTCGGGTTATTTTTATATTGCATAGATAATCAGATAACAGACAGAAAAAACTACTTTTACTTTATTTAATATAAATAACAGAAAATATAAAGAGGGTACAAAAGTTTGTGTTTCTAGTTTCATCCATCTCATGCTCTTAAAAAAGAATCCACTAACAAGGTTGATCAAGTCTTGTTAACAAACTCATTCCGATAATCATGAAACCAGAGAAATTTCGAATAACACTAAGTTACCTCCACGGGGATATGCACATCCCCTATAATAAGTATATCATATTTCTTCTTGACAGTAGGAAGAGGAAATTCAAAACCTCCAATTATAATTGATGGAATTTTTCCAATGGAGTTGATACTATGAACTTGAGGTTGTTTCCTCGGAAAGTGTACCGTATGCTCATTACCATTAACATGAAAAGTGACATTGCCTTTGTTGCAATCAATAATAGCCCCTGCAGTATTAAGAAAAGGTCTTCCAAGAATAATAGACATACTGTCATCCTCGGGAATATCAAGAATAACAAAGTCCGTTAAAATAGTAACGTTTGCAACCACAACAGGCACATCCTCACAAATATCAACAGGTATAGCAGTTGATTTATCAGCCATTTGCAAAGATATTTCAGTAGGTGTCAACTTATTCAAGTCAAGTCTACGATATAAAGAGAGAGGCATAACACTAACACCGTCTCCAAGATCACATAAAGCAGTTTTAATATATTTTCTTTTAATGGAGCAAGGTATAGTAGGTACTCCGGGGTCTCCAAGTTTCTTTGGTATTCCACCCTTAAAAGTATAATTAGCAAGCATGGTGGAAATCTCAGCTTCCGGTATCTTTCTTTTATTAGTAATGATATCTTTCATATATTTAGCATAAGGATTTGTTTTGAGCACATCAGTTAATCGCATGCGCAAAAAGATAGGCCTAATCATTTTAGCAAAGCGCTCAAAATCCTCATCATCCTTTTTCTTGGATGGTTTTGGAGGAAAAGGCATGGGTTTTTGAACCCAAGGCTCTCTTTCTTTACCATGTTTCCTAGCAACAAAGTCTCTTTTATCATAACGTTGATTTCTTTGATTGTGGGTTATCAAGATCAATAGCAGGTTCAATTTCTACATCATTGTCATTACTAGGTTGAGCATCATCATGAACATCAACATTGATATTTTTATTAGGTTCATGTTCAGTACCGGATTGTGTTTCAGCATCAGACATAGAGATATCATTTGGATTATCAGGTGGTTCAACAATAGGTTCACTAGAAGTTTGCACAGTTCTATCATCTTTCTTTTTCTTCTTTTTAGAAGAACTAGGAACATCAATATTATTTCTATGAGAATCTTGCTCGATTCTCTTAGGGTGGCCTTCAGGATACAAAGGTTCCCGAGTCATTCTACCAGTTCTAGTAGCCACTCTAACAGCATAATCATTTTTCTTACTATTCATTTCATCAAGCACTTCTTTTTGAGCCTTAAGTACTTGTTCTACTTGAGTGGTAACCATAGAAGCATGTTTGCTAACAAGTTTAAGTTCACCTTTAATATCAGCCATATAATCACCCAAGCGTCTAATCATATAAGCATTTTCTTTTAATTGTCTACCAAAATAAGCATTGAAGTCGTCTTGCTTAAACATAAAGTTATCAAACTCATCCAAGCACTGACTAGCAATTTTAGTAGGAGGAACTTCAGCTTTATCATATCTATAGAGAGAATTTACTTTACTACCTGTGTCGGGATATCGGGATCAGGAGGTTCTTCATCAAATAAATAATTGAGATAATAAGTTTCTTCAACAGGCGGTGAATTAAGACCATGTATTTCTTCAATAGGAGGTAAATTCTTAACGTTTTCAGCTTTAATACCTTTTTCTTTCATAGATTTCTTTGCCTCTTGCAAATATTCGGGACTGAGAAATAGAACACCTCTCTTATTCGGAGTTGGTTTAGGAATAGACTCAGTAATTAGAGCAGGAGCTGGCTCAGGAGGTGGCTCAGGAAGTGCCCAATTATTTTCATTTGTCAACATATTATTCAATAGAATTTCAGATTCATCCGGTGTTCTTTCCCTGAAAAGAGAACCAGCACAACTATCTAGGTAATCTCTGGAAGCATCGGTTAGTCCATTATAAAAGATATCAAGTATTTCAGGTTTCTTAAGAGGATGATCAGGCAAAGCATTAAGTAACTTGAGAAGCCTCCCCCAAGCTTGTGGGAGACTCTCTTCTTTAATTTGCACAAAGTTGTATATTTCCCTCAAAGCAGCTTGTTTCTTATGAGCAGGGAAATATTTAGCAGAGAAGTAATAAATCATATCCTGGGGACTATGCACACAACTAGGATCAAGAGAATTAAACCATATCTTAGCATCACCCTTTAATGAGAACGGAAATATTTTGAGTAAATATAGGTAACGTGATCTCTCATCATTAGTGAACAGGGCAACTATATCATTTAACTTAGTAAGATGTGCCACAACAGTTTTAGATTCATAGCCATAAATGGATCAGATTCAACCAAAGTAATTATATCAGGATCAACAGAGAATTCATAATCTTTATCAGGAACACATATAGGTGAAGTAGCAAAAGCAGGGTCAGGTCTCATTCTATCTCTAAGTGATTCCTTGTTCCATTTAATTAATAACCTCTTCAGCTCATATCTATCCTTGCAAGCGAAAATAGCGGCAGAAGATTCCTTATCAAAAAGATAACCTTTAGGAATAACAGGCATGTTTTCATCATCACTATCATCATCGTATTCAGATTCAATAATTTCTTTTTCTCTAGCCCTAGCAATTTGTTCATCAAGAAATTCACCAAGGGGCACAGTAGTATCAGACATAGAAGCAGTTTCATCATAAGTATCATGCATAGCAGAAGTGGCATCATCAATAACATACGACATATCAGAACGAATAGCAGAAGCAGGTGTAGGTGTCGCTAACTTACTCATAACAGAAGGTGAATCAAGTGCAGAGCTAGATGGCAGTTCCTTACCTCCCCTCGTAGTTGAGGGATAGATCTTGGTTTTTGGATGTCTCAAGTTCTTCATAATAATAAGCAGATATAAATCCCAAGTGACTCAAAGAATAGAGCTGTGCTCCCCGGCAACGGCGCCAGAAAAAGGTCTTGATAACCCACAAGTATAGGGGATCACAACAGCTTTCGAGGGTAGAGTATTCAACCCAAATTTATTGATTCGACACAAGGGGAGCCAAAGCATATTCTCAAGTATTAGCAGCTGAGTTGTCAATTCAACCACACCTAGAAACTTAGTATCTGCAGCAAATTGTTTAGTAGCAAAGTAATATGATAGTGGTGGTAATGGTAACAAAAGAGTAATGCAAGCAAAAGTAAATATTTTTGGTATTTTGTAGTAATTGTAACAGTAGCAGTGGGAAAGTAAATAAGCGTAAACCAGTATATGGAAAGCTCGTAGGCACCGGATCAGTGATGGATAATTATGCCGGATGCGGTTCATCATGTAACAGTCATAACATAGGGTGACACAGAACTAGCTCCAGTTCGTCAATGTAATGTAGGCATGTATTCCATATATAGTCATACGTGCTTATGGAAAAGAACTTGCATGACATCTTTTGTCCTACCCTCCCGTGGCAGCGGGGTCCTATTGGAAACTAAGGGATATTAAGGCCTCCTTTTAATAGAGAACCAGAACAAAGCATTAGCACATAGTGAATACATGAACTCCTCAAACTATGGTCATCACCGGGAGTGGTCCCGATTATTGTCACTTCGGGGTTGCCGGATCATAACACATAGTAGGTGACTATAGGCTTCCAAGATAGGATCTAGAACTCTCATATATTGATGAAAACATAATAGGTTCAGATCTAAAATCATGGCACTCGGGCCCTAGTGACATCAATCTCAGAACATAATTGATACTAGGGATCAAACCCTAACAAAACTAACTCGATTACATGATAAATCTCATCCAACCCATCACCGTCCAGCAAGCCTACGATGGAATTACTCATGCACGGCGGTGAGCATCATGAAATTGGTGATGGAGGATGGTTGATGATGACGACAGCGACGAATCCCCCTCTCTGGAGCCTCAAACGGACTCCAGATCAGCCCTCCCGAGAGGTTTTAGGGCTTGGCGGCGGCTCCGTATCGTAAAACGCGATGATTTCTTCTCCCTGATTTTTCTCTCTCCGAAAGCGAATATATAGAGTTGGAGTTGGTGACGGAGGGTTTCCAGGGGGCCCACGAGGTAGGGGGGCGCCCTAGGGGGGGCCGCGCCCCCACCCTCGTGAGAAGGGTGTGGGCCCCTGGTCTTCATATTTGGCGAGGATTTTTTATTATTTTTTCTAAGACCTCCCGTGGAGTTTCAGGTCATTCCGAGAATATTTGTTTTCTGCACATAAAACAACATCATGGTAATTCTGCTGAAAACAACGTCAGTCCGGGTTAGTTCCATTCAAATCATACAAGATAGAGTCCAAAACAAGGGCAAAAGTGTTTGGAAAAGTAGATACGACGGAGACGTATCATGCAACCCAGACATTTTGAGTATGTGCTCGCTGACAGAACTATTCTCCTCCATCTTAAAACTGTAGAACTTGTCGGAGACTTCATATATCTCGACCCGGGCATGAGCTTGGAAAACCATTTTCAGCTCTTGGAACATCTTATATGCTCCGTGCTGCTCAAAACGCTTTTGGAGCCCCGGTTCTAAGCTGTAAAGCATGCCGCACTGAACCAGGGAGTAATCATCACTACGCGACTGCCAGGCATTCATAACGTCTTGAGTTGCTGGGAAAACAGGTGCTTCACCTAGCGGTGCATCAAGGACATATGCTTTCTTGGCAGCTATGAGGATAAACCTCAGGTTACGGACCCAGTCCGTGTAGTTGCTGCCATCGTCTTTCATCTTGGTTTTCTCTAGGAACGCGTTGAAGTTGAGGGCAACATTAGCGTGGGCCATTTGATCTACAACACATATTGCAAAGTTTTAGACTATGTTAATGGTAATTAAGTTGATCTAATCAAATTATTTAATGAACTCCCACTCAGATTGACATCCCTCTAGTCATCTAAGTGATACATGATCCGAGTCAACTAGGCCGTGTCCGATCATCACGTGAGACAGACTAGTCATCATCGGTGAACATCTTCATGTTGATCGTATCTTCTATACGACTCATGTTTGACCTTTCGGTCTTCCGTGTTCCGAGGCCATGTCTGTACATGCTAGGCTTGTCAACTCAACCTAAGTGTATTGCGTGTGTAAATCTGGCTTACACTAGTTGTATGCAAACGTTAGAACATATCACACCCGATCATCATGTGGTGCTTCGGAACAACGGACCGTAGCAATGGTGCACAGTTAGGGGGAACACTTTCTTGAAATTATTGCGAGGGATCATCTTATTTATGCTACCATCATTCTAAAAAAATAAGATGTAAAACATGATAAACATCACATGCAATCAAATAGTGACATGATATGGCCAATATCATTTTGCTCCTTTTTGATCTCCATCTTCGGGGCGCCATGATCATCATCGTCACCGGCTTGACACCATGATCTCCATCATCATGATCCTTGTCATCGTGTCTTCATGAAGTTGTCTCGTCAACTATTACTTCTACTACTATGGCTAATGGTTTAGCAATAAAGTAAAGTAATTACATGACGTTTATGTTGACACATAGGTCATAAATAAATTAAGACAACTCCTATGGCTCTTGCTGGTTGTCACACTCATCGACATGCAAGTCGTGATTCCTATTACAAGAACATGATCAATCTCATACATCACATATATCATTCATCACATCCTTTTGGCCATATCACATCACACGGCATATGCTGCAAAAACAAGTTAGACGTCCTCTAATTGTTGTTGCAAATTTTTACGTGGCTGCTATAGGTTTCTTAGCAAGAACGTTTCTTACCTATGCCAAAACCACAACGTGATATGCCAATTTCTATTTACCCTTCATAAGGACCCTTTTCATCGAATCCGATCCGACTAAAGTAGGAGAGACAGATACCCGCTAGCACTACAAAAAAAAGACACATCCGTGACATTTTGGGCCGAACGATTTTTTTTCCTGTCATACATATGACACTTTTATGACGATAATTGTGACAAAACCCGGTATCATCATAGATGTGGTGGGCTCCTACTTCTATGACAAAAAATCATGACAAAAAATGGGATTTTCATCCTGGGTGGGCCGGAGACGCAGCTGCATGACATTCTTTGGGCCGTCCATGACGGAAAAAACTGTGGTAGAAGTGAGGGGGAGGAAAATTTCGGGGAGTTCCCGGTTACGGTGGGAGGTCGGGGGCCGAGCGATGCGCGTTTCTCTCGTACACGTACGCGCGTGTGTGCGAGGCGTTGGCTCTAACTGAACCCGAGCGAGGTGTTGGGCTGTAACTGAACCCGAGCGATTGCACTGCAGGCTACGCGTTACAGAACCCGAGCGATCGATCGATGGCTATTACCTGAACCCGATCGAGCGATTCCTTCGCTACTGCTGCTAACTGAAGCCGATCGATGCTGCGTCTGGATGAACAGTGAGCGTTGCAGGGGGGGTTGGATGAACAGTTCCCGGTGGGGGTGGATGAACAGGACCCGTTGGTGTTGCCTCTGGATGAACATGACCCCGATCGATCGAGCCGGTTGGGGCTGGATGAACAGGACCCCGTGGAGGGCTGGATGAACAGGACCACCCTGTGGAGGGCATGATGAACAGTAGACGGTGGAGGGCAGGATGAACAGTAGCCCGTGGAGGGGTGGTTGAACAGGAGCCCATGGAGAGGGCTGGTTGAACAGTAGCCAGTGGAGTAGCGCGTGGTGGAGGCTGGATGAACAGGAGCCCGTGGATGAACAGTCGCAGGTGGAGGCTGGAGGAGGTCGACGGTGGATGAACAGTAGCTCGTGGAGGCTGGAGGGGGTCGACGGTGGAGATGAACAGTATCTCGTGGAGTCCCGTTTTGCGGTACGCCACACCCCTCCCGATGAACAAGACCCCCGTTTCGACCGTAGCGCTCCAACACAAGTCTGTTTCCTCCGTTTTGCGGTACGCCACACCCCTCCCGATCAACAGGACCCCCGTTTCGACCATAGGAGGTCCGTTTCCTCCATTTTGCGGTACGCCAGACCCCTCCCGATGAACAGGATCCCGTTTCGAACGTGGCCGGTCGAACACAAGGCCGTTTCCTCCGTTCTGCAGTACGCCAGGCCTCGTTTCCATCGCATGTTCCGTCCAAGCCCTCCTGATGAACACGACGCATTCCGTTGCCTCCCCACGAACACGACGCATTCCGTTGCCTCCCCATGAACACGAGCATTCCGTTGCCTCCCCATGAACACGACGACGACGCTGTTTCTCCGTTCCGACCCAGCCATGTAGACGAGCCTTGGCCGTACGTATGCGCGAGTCGGCGTTCGAGACCCCGCCCGTATGTACACATACGTGGCCGTATTTTCTTTCTTGCACCCTGGCCGCTGTACGTACGTGTAAATGCTACGACACGTGCGCGCCTCTACATCGACCAGTATGTACGTACATGTTCGTGACCAGAATGACAACGCTACGTACGCTTCGACCAGGTGGGTCCCGACTGTCACACACTTCCTTGCCTGCGAAGATGTAGCTGGTCTATCCCAGCAGTCAGGGGGCGAATCTTTTTTTGCCCGGACGCACTTCCTTGCGTGCGAAGATGTAGCTGGTGGGTCCCAACAGTCAGGGGGGGGGGCGAAATACGGTGGCCCATCTGGTGGGTCCCGCTGTCAGGTGGAGGAATAATTATTTTGCACGTAATAAGGAGGCACTTCCTTGCTGCGGCCGTGGACCCAGCTGTCAGCCTCTCCACGTACAGTCCACGTCCGATGGAAGCCATTCCTTGACCACATTGACCACGCCGCGCCGAGAGCACCAATGCGGTGGACGACGGCAAGGCCTAGGAAGGGGACAACGCGGAGCCGGGGAAGACGCGGCAGTGGATGCCCACGCGTAGAGGAGTACGAGGGTTCACTGGTTCGCTGCGGTGTGAGGCTGCCGTTGCCGCAGAATAACAGGGGGTGTGGGTGAGTAGAGGGGTGTTCTGGCCAGCGGTGGGAGTAGTAGGGGGCGGTGAGGCCTCCACCGCATCACAGCCGGCCACGGGAGGCAGGAGCACGAGGCACGACCGGCGCTGGTTTGGGCGGCTGGAGCAAGAAGACCAGAGGTTGAAGAAGCACTACGGCCGTTGGATGGACATCGTACGGTCACTGGAGCTAGAATCGTGCATATTGACTAAGTTGACAAAGCCCTCCGTCCCCGTCAACTTAGTAGGCCCACAAGTCAGCCTCCCACCAAGGTGGGTCCCAGCTAGCAGGGGGTATTCATTTTTTTGAGCGTAATAAGGAGGCACTTCCTTGCGTGCGAAGATATAGCTGGTGGGTCCGAGTTGTCAGCGGCAGTAACGTTTTTTTTGCGAAATACAGAGGCCCTTTCGGTGGGTCCCTGATGTCAGGTGGAGGAATCATTATTTTGCGTGTAATAAGGAGGCATTTCCTTGCGTGTGGCCGTGGACCCAGCTGTCGGCCTCTCCACGTACAGTCCACTTCAGATGCATGTCGGTCGTTGACCACGTTGACCAGGCCGCGCCGAGAGCACCAGGGCGGTGGACGATGGCGAGGCCTAGGAAGGGAACGACACGGAGGCAGGGAAGACTCGGCAGTTGTTTCCCACGCGGAGGGGAGTACGACTGTACGAGGGTTTACTGGTTCGTTTGCCATCGCCGGAGAATAACAGCAGGTGTGGGTGAGTAGAGGGATGGCTAGGCCAGCGATGGGAGTACGGTGGGGCGGTGAGGCCTGCGCGGCAGCAGAGCCGGCCACGGGGAGGAGGGAGCAGGCAGTCCCGCCGACGACTATTTGAGCGGCTGGAGCGGGAAGAGCAGAGATTGAAGAAGCACGACGGCCGTTGGATGGCCATCCAACAATCACTGCTTGTGTGTCAACCTTTTTTTAGGAAAGCCTCAAATCCGTGGAAAACAACATACAGCCCATCTGCCATTATTTCTAATAATTTATAGCCCATTTGCTAATTATTAATGATTTTTGGAGCCCATATTCTTTTTGTTAGCATTACAACCCATATTGTGGCCACGGTTAAAAAATTATATGAAATTTTGCATATTTCGGTGCGGTCCGAACTGTTTTTAATCCCGAAATTTTGAGTCACATTCAAACTGATTTTAAAAATAAATGTATATCAATATAAAATCCAACAAATTCTCCACGCATAAAAAATAATGTAATTTCAAATCTCGAAATGAAGAAAAAATATTTGAAACTAATTGCCGGTTTGATGTGTTTTAAAAATGTACAGCCCATTTCTCATTACTGATGGGCCATTTTCTCGACCAGCCGAATGAAAGCTCTCCTTGTCTTGAAAGATTTGCAGCCCAACAGGCCTGACAAAGCGACTTACATGGCAAATCACAAAAAAACTGGGCTATGGCCGTGGACCCAACTGTCAGCCTCTCCACGTACAGTACTCTTTCGATGGAATTTCATTGACCATGTTGACCACGCCGCGCTGAGAGCACCAAGGCGGTGGACGACGGCGAGGCCTAGGAAGGGGATGACGTGGAGCCGGGGAAGACGCGGCAGTGGATGCCCACGCTGAGAGGAGTACGAGGGTTCACTGGTTCGGCTGCGGTGTGAGGCTGCTGTCGCTGCAGGGCCTGGCTAGCGGTGGGAGTAGTAGGGGGCGGTGAGGCCTCATCGGCAGCACAGCCAGCCACTGGAGGCAGGTGCAGGCGGTCTCCCCGGCGCTGGTTTGGGCGGCTGGTGCAAGAAGAGCAGCGATTGAAGAAGCAGCAGGACCGTTCGATTCAAATCCAACGGTTACTGCTGCTAGAATCGTTTGTTGACTAAGTTGACAAGCCCTGCGTACGCGTCAACTTAGTAGGCCCATAGGTCAGCCTCCCAACCGGTGCGCCCCAGATGTCAGTGGGAGGAATCATTTTTTCGTGTAATAAGGAGGCAGTTGATTGCGTGCGGCCAGGCCAGCGGAGGGAGTAGGGTGGGCTAGGGAAGCCTGCGCGGCATCACAGCGGGCCACAAGAGGAGGGAGCAGGCAGTCCCGCCGGCGCTAGTTTAGGCGGCTGGAGCAGGAAGATCAGAGCTTGAAGAAGCACGTCGGCCGTTGGATGGACATCCAACACTAACTGCTTCTAGAATCGTGTGTTCACTGACAAAGCCTTGCGTAAACAAGTCAGCCTCGAAATCTGTGGCATGTACAACCCATTTGCTATTATTTTATGATTTTTACTCATTTTCTAATTCATATGGAATTTATTGCAACCCGTTTTCCATTTTTAGAATTGCTGGCCATTTTCTGGTCAGTACCAGGGTCAAAAAATTAACTAAATATGTGGGAAATTTTGAAAATTCGCAAATTTTTGCTGGGGAACGAAATATTCTTAATCGAAAAATTAATAGCCATACTAAAACAAATTTAAAAATAAATTAGTACTATGTCATGTTAAATCCAGTGAAATACGTATAAGATATCAGTGAAGAACAAAAACAAAAAAAGAAACTTATATCGCATTTGCTATAATTTTTTTGGAATTTTCAACCCCTTTAAGAGACATTGACCATACTCTTAAGCCAGGCCGGAATGCATCCCTCCTCGTCTTGAAAGATTTACAGCCCAGTAATTCGGAGAAAACAAATAGGCCTAGCTTGGGTGTTCTTCAAAAAGAAATACTGGGCTACCTATTTTCCCAAAGAACTGGTGCATGAGCATTTAGCTTTATTTATTTACTTATTTATGTTTAGGGGACCATGAGCATGTACCTGGGCCGGATTCATGTGAGAGCCTCCCTTCTAGTTAATTATGGGCTTCTCTATTGGGCCTTCATCAGTGGGCTGCATGTTATCAACAAGTGGAAAATGTGTTCCGAGTTTCAAAAAAAATGTGTTCCGTATGATAAATAGTATGCGCTACGTACGGTACGGGGCACTAAAGGATTGAACCGTGCAATGACTTCCAAAACATTGTGTTTGTCGTTCTAACAACACATTTATTCAACCAACAGACGAAATATACTACTGATTGTACATTGAAAACAGCAGCAGCAGCAACCAGGGCTGGGGGTGCAACAGAAGCAGTAAGTAGGCCAGAAGAGTGAAGACGCAGCTCTCTCTTCCAAACCAAACATCAGCCATCATTACAAAAAGGCTACCAAAAAAGAACAAGTGTATGCATCAAACTAAATAAAGATCCTACTACACCAAGTGTACGCATCTAACTAACTGGCTTAGTTAGACGTTACTATTTATTAAGCTGTGGAGATTGGCTGACGGCTTGAATCAGATGGGTGCCTAACGGGGGAAATTCCAGCCAGCAGGTCGAAGTATGATACTTGTGACCCTCTCTCCTACTTTGGGCTGCAGAGCGTGGCGGCACATATCAGGGTATGGTGCATGCAAAGACGCATGGTACGTTGTGTACACACAGTTTTGCCTGATGAACGAAACCGCGCTGCCATCATGATCCTTGCCGTCGGTTATCTCCTGGGTAATCGGATAATTCAGTCCGACAAATAGAGAGCATGTACCAAGGCTACTTACCAGCCTCCAGTCAAAAATTCCTGAAGGCCCAGAGAAGCTGGGATCCTGCTCAAAGACCTTGCAGTGACTGTGATTGTATTCCGCGAAACAACACGTCCGGTATGTGCGAACGAACGATCATCAATCTTTCGCCATCGTCTGATCGAGCCAGGAACCACCTGCAACTGCCATGCCGCTTTTCTTTGAAAGGTTCTAGGATTAGGAAGGGTAGGGACACCAGGTGGCCTACAACATCATATCAAGTTGGAGTCAAATAAAAAAGGGCTCTTGGTTTAGTCAATCTTAAGAACAACATGTTATGAGCATGAATATTTTTCAGCAAATGTTGACAGTAATATAAGCAAGCCATCATGATATCATAGGAAAGTAACATACTGCTGTAACAGCCGTTTGTAGCGATGACTGGAGTAGGCCAGCAATACGTCCAGCCATAGAAGGAGTCGATAGCGTAAATGAAGCCCTTGTGTTCAATGGCATCAGAGAACCATGGAGGATGTATGATCCTGCGATGGACGTGCAGATTTATCCACTTACCGCAGTGACCTGTCAGATAGGCGAGACCGCGGTTGAAGAAAGCAATTATCCTGAAGTCTTTATAATTCGCAGATCTTGTGGGCACTTGGCAGATTACAACCTTGAGCAAATCAAACTTGGTATCATGTTGGCTACTGTAAGATTCCGAGTATTCTGGGCCGCGGTGCCAAAGCAGTGCAGTGTTAATCGAAGGAAGGGGGATCAATCGCCGGGTGTAGACCTCCACGAGCATCCAGCTGCCGCGACCGTCGACGAGCACCATCCAAGACGTGTTCATGCCGACCCAGTACATACCGTTAATGTAGTTGAGGCTGACGGGGATCGAATCGCAGTCAAGGGGGTTGATGCTCGCCACCCTACGATCGTTATGCTGCGTGACACACCGTTTTTAAAGATCAGGCGACATCAGCAAGCAAGGAGCTGGCTTAAAAAGCTCCAGCTTGAGGGCTTTGAGTAAACGGTACAGCCCCGACGAGCACACGGCGAGCGGCATGGTACTGAGATTGTCCACACGCGAAACAATAAGCTTGATTACCTCTGTGGGGAGCGAATTCCAGCCACTCTTTTGGCGGACGCTGCTTGGTTCTACCATTGTTAGTGCTTGGGTTTCGAACGAGGGGGGGCGGGAGGCGCCTTAGCGGGGTTGGAAGATTGGACGAGATTATGTGCAGACAAAGATGGAGAAGCGAATATGTGCTACGGGAAGTGGACAGGTGATGATGACTACAGCACGCCGCTTGACTTATGAGACACATACCAACAGCGTAGGGTCATGTCGATGCCAGACAACTTGCTTGAGTGATCACAGTACTGGTACTCCCTACAATGCTATGCCCTAACTTGCTTGAGTAGAGTAGTAGAGTAGGACTCTGCTCTACTACTAGCACCGGAGGAGTAGTATATTCTAATCTAAAATAGTTACAAACTTCAATGCCCGAGCGTGGAACGACTATGAACCGTGCTCAAAGACCGTGTCTATGTGGCGTTTGGACATGGGCGACAACCTCAATGCCAACGGTGCAGCTCCCGTTGCACCATATGTGTTTCTGTCCTTCCTATTCGAAATCGTGGTAAAATTCATGTTTCTACTCTGTATCCTACTACTATGCTAGTCCACATGATTAGTTGCGAACGACGACTTCTTCCCCGACCTCGGCAACCTCATCCTCGACGACATGCGCGACAACGTCAACGCCGGCAACCAGTGAGATACAGGGTGTAGGAAGCGGTTTGGGAATTTGCATGCCTTTCCAACCAGTGAGATACTCCGTACAAAGTACGACAGAGAAATAACCACAGAGAAGGAAGCTAAAAGTAAACAATCAAACGAGCATTTGTGCTTTTGTTTTGCATTGAATCGTTTCACAAGCTTGACTAGTGCTGTTTTTCTACTTTTACAAAAACTGCATCGTAATGTTAAAACGTGCATTTGCATGTACATAAGTAATAGTAGTACTCCCTCCATCTAGTTGTATAAGTCTTCCCTCCTTCTTGGTCACGGTGCACAACCAAAGATGACTTATTGACCTGGACGGAGGGAGTAGCACAGTCTGCAAGCATATATCGAGAGAGACGTGCAGTGCGATAGTGGAAAAAATTACTCGTATATGAGACCAGGTCTCACGGTTAGCAGGTGAGACCCGTCCTGATGGATGACACATGGCTTTTAAGTGGGGGGTGGGGGATGCTTTGTGATTTGTGAATGCCACGTGTCATCCATCAGGATGGGTCTCGCGTGAGACCTGGTCTCATAGAATTCTTTTCCTGTGATAGTATATAGTAAAGTTTGTGCTATATGCACGTACTTGCAAAATGCGTACGAATACACAATGTTTCCAAACTTTCCCTTTTACATACTTAATTAAGGACGCTAAAAATTCCTGAACGTTCGGGATTTATCATTTGCATCCCAAAACTAATGAGATCGCCTTACGAAACAAAAATTATACTCCTCCTAAAAGCCACGACGCTTGCAGGAGCGCTTGCGGCGCGCCACGAGTGCCCTGGTGTGCGGCCATTTCCCAGCACGCCGACACAACGCCTCTTCCTCAGCCTCGCAACTCGCGAGGTGCTGATTGGCGGCTTGCCGGCGGGCGAGCGCGATATCACCGGTGTGGTGATCCAGCGCCAACAGGTACTCCTCCTCGCTGGAAGCGTGCACCCGGTCCACGTACCGCCAAGCGTAGATGAGGTGCTTGGGCCCGACTGCACTCAGGGCGTCGGCACGGGTGTCCTCCGCCACCCTCACGGCCCTCGCACGAGCCTTCTGCCAAAGAGCCAATTGCCTGACTCTCTCGGACGCGACATAGGCCTCCCGGGCAGCTTGTTCCGCGGTGCGCTTCTCTTCCTCGGCCTTCTTCTCCACCTCTATTTTGGCGCGCTCTGCTGGAGGCAAAACCTCCCACAAGGCGACATCCATTTCTTTCCAAAGCTCCTCAAGGCTGGGGGGCTCGGCGGGCGGCGCGGCGTTCTCCTCGTAGCGGGGAGCCGACGTGTCCTCCGGCGTGCATGATGGCGAGATTGGGAACGCCGGCGCGTCCACCTCGATGCGTCGCGGCGAGGAGCGGAACGCCGATGCGTCCTCCTCGACTAGTGGCGGCAAGGAACGGAACGGCGATGCATCGCGTAGCGGCGAGGAGCGGAACACCGACGCGTCCTCCTCGACTAGTGGCGGCGAGGAACGGAATGGCGATGCGTGACCGTCCGCACGGTGCAGCGAGGGCCTCCCAGGGCTTGGGAGGGGCGATGCCATGGTGGTCGACTTGAGAGGGAGGGGGAGGAGATAGCGATGAACGTGAATGTGAGGGGGAGGAGATAGCGATGTCGTGGGAGGCGCAGTATTTATAGCGAGTAATGGCACACCTACGTAAGATATGGACTGAGCTGCACTGACTTAACTGCCGGTCCAGTTGCGTCACTGACATGTGGGCCAGATCCCGGTTGGGCCCATATGTCAGTGACCGAATGCACCTGCAGTTAAGTAACAGCTATGTGGGCATATTTGTTGGAGTAAATTACGGGGGAGCGAAGGGGTGGAAATATTGCTGGTCACAACGGATTGGACGAGCGTGGGGGGAGGAGAGTCATGCATGCAGATTTTTTCACACGGGGTGGAGTGGTGGGGCCGCCAGAGGGAGAAGGAGAGTTTGGCAGGCATATTGTTTCACACATGGAGAGGAAAAAATTTGGAGACGAACGGGCTTCCTGCAGGTATGGGGAACGGTGCATAATAAGTCATCTTGCATGCCGGGCTAGGTATAGTCTCAAGTCATTATAAACAAACACGCCCCACACATGTTCATATTTCAAGGTGCACTAAATTATTGCATGCGATGATTAAGGCTGGCCATAATGGTGGTATCTTAGCTGGTATCATGCACACGGGAATAGGAAACATGTTGATGTGGCAAAGAATTAAAGAAGAGAGGGGGGTTAGAGTAACTAGAGTTCATGCATGCATTGGTAAACACATTTTTTTGTGGAGAACGACATCACTAGTTGAGTACTTTTACAGATTTCAAAAACTATTCCCCAATGTGTCAACATTCACAATGTCAAATCAATATTTTTACACTCATTATAAAACGTAGTTCTTATACTAGTACTAGTTGAGTACTCATTATAATCAGTACTCCCTCCGTCTAGGTGAGCAAGTCATCTTAGATTATGCACTGTGACCAAGGAGGAGGAGAAAACGAGAGATCTTAATGTTTATAATCAGTACTCCCTCCGTCTAGGTGAGCAAGTCATCTTAGATTGTGCACTGTGACCAAGGAGGAGGGGAAAACGAGAGATCTTAATCTTTATTTGCTAATTAATAGCATTGCATGCAATGAACTAACCACTGCATGTCGTGTTTGGTAGTCTCAAGTCATTAAAAGCATGCACACCCACATCTCCTATTGGTTGATATGTCAAGAAACAAGAAACGAGGTAGAAGTTAATGCACCGCGCCTAAGACTAGCCACAATGGATAGTAACATACACATATCCCTAGACTATGTTACTACCTTCATAGTGGGTAGTAACTTAAGTGTGGTAACATGCAAAGATTCATTTATTAGGTTATAGACTCATATTGCATTGGGACATGTGATGTTACAGTAACTAGCTAAGTTACTACAATTACCTCTCTCTTCATTAACTCATTGCCACATAAGCAAATCTGCTGAGTTGGACTCGATGTTACCACTGATGTTACTCCCACTGTGGCTAGTATAAATGTTTTGGGAGTATTGTAGATATTGATATTTTTAGTATAAATTTGGTCATGGGATTTCATTGATGCCTGTCAAAGCATTGACAGGTCTGCTATGCGTGACCTGAAGATGAAAGCGTTGAGCATCTCGAAGTTGATCAACAATCTTCAATTGTCAAAGATTAGCCGTTCAGCCAATAAGGTGGCACACTTAATCGCTAAGTATAGCTTTGACAATAGATTAGATGGTATTCTTGTAAATAACGTACCACCCTGTGTGGTGAATATTGTATCGAATGAGTGTACTGGTGTGGCTGGTTAATTAATATAAGGTGGTGTTCAAAAAAAGTATAAATTTGGTCAACCACTTTGCAAACGGTTGACGGGAGTAAAAAGGACCAGAGGGAGTCTCATGCATGCGGAGTAGGCAAAAAAATATTGCTTGTCTAAAAAAAGGCAAAAAAATTGCTCTTTTATAGACGGCCGAAGTCTCAAAGGGCGCGACCGCGCGAGGGAGGCGAAGGTCATGGGAGGCGCGACGTTTGACGGAATTAAGTGAAGTTACATCCACGCGCCGGCATGGCGTGCGAACAGGCAGAAGCTATACCGTCAGGCCTACGATATGGGTCTAGTAGACATGACATCTAGTGGGTCCCGCATAGTTCTCAAGAACTCTTTGGGGGCTTGCAGCCGTTTATCCACCGGGCAAGCCAGCAACCCCACGCCGTTCGCACGCCCTACTCGTCCCCGTCTTCTACCTTACAACAGTTCCCTCCCAGTCGTCCGTCCTTTCACATTAGTTCGCTCCCAGTTTTTTTTGCGGGGTACAACAGTTCAAATTCTCCTAACCCTCCTCCAAAATCCATGGCCTCCCAAATCTCCATGGTCGCCGCTGAGTACCAGGTTAGAGCCATCACCGGCGATCAGTTCATCGTCATCTACACACGTGGATCCGAGACAGTGAAAGCATGGCTTGCTCGCTTCCTACGCATTTTCAACAGTTCAACGGATGAGTGGGTCGCTGGGCTAGATGTTGAGTACACCACAGTCCTGGGATGAGAGAAGGATCTAAAGGACGAAGAGAGGAAGAAGCCCGTCATGATCCAGGTTTGCGTACATAACGTTTGCTTGGTCTACCACATATGCCATGCCGACGTTGAGTGCCAGGATTTTAAGAACTTCCTCAAGGACAAAAGAGTGAAATTCATTACTGTAGGCTTTAAGAACGACAGTGACATCCTACGTCGGATAGGTCTCGTTGTAGGCCAGCCCTTCGATCTCCAGAAGGCAAGCCTGGTGTCGTCCTCTCAACCTTCAATGCTGACCCTGGCAACAGCCATGATTGATCCTTCATACGCTAAACTAAAGAAACCTCATCACGAGTTTCATCATGCATGGGAGTCGAAGACATTAGATGAAGATCACATCCTGTACGCAGCAATGGATGCCTATCTTTGTTTAAACGATAAAGCTAATTTCCTGCCGACTGTTCGTTAGCAACAGGCACGTACGACCTGGCGACCGCTCGATCCGCTCCTCGCGTGCAACAATCGCTCAATCGTTTTTTTTCATCTCCCGCGCAACAATCGATCCATTTTCTTTCCAGTATCGCGCGTGGAAAGTAAAAAAGGCGCTTGCAAGAATCGAACCGGGAACCTGTTGGTTGAGGCCATAGCACACTACCAATTGAACTAACTGTATCCTCTGGTTTTTTATGCAGATTACATGTGTTTTATACCTTATTAAATGAGTGGAAAAGAAAAACAACTCGATCCGCTTCTCTCACGTGACAAAACCGGGAACTTGTATGTAAATAGCATGGTATTTGACGCACGCGGACCTAGTAAATTATGATGCAAAGACTGTGATAACTTATGGGTAAATAGCATGAATATGCATTGTAGATCTGATAACTTACATACAAATATCATGGTAATTTTGACCCGGAAAAAAATATATTGAAACATATCCCGATAATTTTGTCTAAACAACAGGATAATATACACATCAATTTTGTGTAAATAACACAGTAATTTAGGCACGACCTGATAATGTAACAAACACTCATGGTCACACAATAGAGCCGGTAAGTTTTGACTGGGGAAAAATTTAGTGGAAAAACAAACCCCGGTAACTTTTATGTAAATATGATGGTAATATACGCACAATAGAGCCGATAACTCGCATACAAACACTACGGTAATTCTTTTAATCCCAGAATGAAAGTTGTTAAAAACAATACTCCCGGTAACTTTTGTGCAAATATCATGGCAATATAAGCAAAACAAAGATGATAACTCGCGTGCAAGCACCATGATAACCTTTCTACCCAAAAAATGTTAAATAATCTAGTCCAGTAACTTGTATGTAAATAACATGATAATATAGACACAACAAAGTTGATAACTCACGTACAAACACTATGGTAACCATTTGACCCGAGGAAAAATATTGAAAAACAATCCTTGGTAAATTCGGTGTAAATAGGATGGTAGTATACACACAACAAAGCTGATAACCCACGTATGAACACCGTGGTAACTCCTTTGACCCCAGGATAAAAGTTGTTGAAAATCATACCCCGGTAATTTCTGTGCAAATAACATGATAGTATACACACAACATAGCTGATAACTTTGACTTCGAAATTTGTTTCTCTTTGGAAAACATAACTTAGAATAACTGTTGTGTAAATGACATGATAATTTATGCACTGCAGCCCTGATAATTTAGATACAAATATGACGGTTATATTTCAACACGAGGGGTGCTTGAAACGTACCCTGATAATTACTATGTCAATAGTATGATAATTTATGTACCGCTGCCATGATAACTTTTGTGTAAGTATCATGATTTTTTACAGACTGCAGAGCATAATAATTTTGTACAACACCTACTATAACTCTGTCCCAAGAAAAAATATTTAAAATATTCCCCGGCAACTTATGTATAAAAAGCATCATAAGTTACGTACCGGAGTGTTGATAACTTTTGTACCCTCAAAAAAAACATGTGTACCCTGGCATGCTATTTACAACGAAGTTACTGGGATATGTCAACAATTTTTACTACGTTAAAGTTACCATGATGTTGTAAATATTAACAGAGCAGCCGAGCCATCTATATAGGATAAAAAATATGAAAGGAAAAAAAAAGAAAAATGGTTCGTTTTCAGGTCGCGCTAAGTAGCAGTACAAATACTATCTAACCTCAATCTAATCACTGGCTTAATCTAGACCGGGTGGTTGCAACTATCTTGGTCTACCAAGAGGTGGTGGGTTCGATTCCCAGTTCCGCCAACTCTATTGTTTTTATTGCGCCAGAAGAAAAAAAGGAGACGGGGTGGATCGATTCCCACATGGAGAGAAGTCTTCCGGATCTGTCGCTAACGACCAGTCGACTGGTTGTTAGCACAGTCCTTGTTTAAATATCTGCAAGGGTTGGATGAAGAAGAAGGGCCCAGTGTCCGGTTGAAGCAAAGAAACGTCGGCGAAGAGGAATAGGAAGAGGGACGAGGACAAAGTCGAGGACGTGGACTCGGACTCCAAGTAGGTGGCAGTGCCGTCGCTCATGCTGGTTCTACTGCAGTGTCAAGCGGACTAGTTTCTTATTAGTTTATTTTCAAGGGTGTGTTGTGCTGAGGCCCCAGCAGAACTATGGGGCTGTTTGGATTGTGACTATCTTTGCCATATGTTGCCACATGATTTTTGCCACATTTGTCACACTTGCCTTACTTGAGTTGCTCAAATTGTTAGCCATACTTTGGCTTGCCTAAGGGAATCTTGCCACACTTTTTGTGTCTATGACATGTGGGGTTCACTGCTCATAAAAAATTCCTTGTCTCAAGTGTGGCTAGAACCAAACACCTACCTAACTTGGTCAAACTTGCCTAAGGTTAGGTGTGGCAAAGTGTGGCAATGTGTGGCTAGGAACCAAACAGCCCCTATGTTTATGTTCTTTATCGTTATTTGAACTCTTTAGTACGTACAGTAGTACTAGTACTATGTCTTACTACTGTTCTTCTTGCAGTTGGTACTACTGCTCGTATCTTCGTGTTCCTACTGTACTTAATACGTTCGTACTAGTAGTATAATTTCGGTCAGTCGATTTGTGAAAGAAGTTCGACGGAGCGAAGGAAGAAGACGGCAGAAGAGGTGGAAGAAGCCCTTCTAGCCATCCATGTTGCATCAAACGGCTCACATGAGTCGACTGACCCAAATTGCTCCTTCAGATTGCAGGATCCATGTGGCATTCAAGGTCTCGAAGGTAGATTCCGCGTCCGCACCCGGTTTGCGGGCTCGACGCGCGCGCGACCGGCTTCCGCCGCGACAGCCACCATGCGCGCCTCCTACGCGCGGGCGGAGACGACAATGACACGCTAGTTCCTCCTCGCCGGCGTGCTGGAGCACGCACTCATCCTCCTTTTCGTACGCTGCGTGCATAGACGTGGCTCCACCAGCTACTCGCGTGCTTGGCAGCGCGGCGGGATCGCGAGGAGGGACTGCAGACGACGTGAGCGGGCGAGCCTTCGGCTTCATGGCACAGGGATGGCGGCGACATGGCGGTGATGGGCGAGAAATTGTTGGCCGGAGCAGGCGGGCGCCGGCATGCGCAAGGGCGGCGGCGGCATATTGATGAGTGCGCGTGTGGGAGCTTACTTTAGTTTTATATATAAGGTTGGTCAAACTTAAAAGAAAACCGTACTAGTACACATAAACATTAGACTTAGGCAGCGCTTTTATTAGTTACTAGCTTATGTTCTTGCCCATTGTGACCAGCCTTAGTACCACAACCACGATACGGAATCCTGTGCAAGCGCGTGAACCGCGGCCGCGCGGTCGATCGAATGGTGCGTCACCGTGTCACGCTCGAAGGACATCTACCGAACCTTTTTGTGTGTGTGAAAACAATCCTCGAATATTACTCAACTTTTTTTCCTGTGAAAGTTCTTGACGCTGCAATATTTCCATATATTTGAATTTAGCTCCAGTTCGTGTTTATTTGGATTTGGACGTTTTAGGTGTGCCCTAGTTTTTTTAATAATGATTTTGTGTGTGTGACTGAGAGAGAACGTTTGTATGTGTCCATATGTGTGTTGTGGCGGAAGGGCAATGTGGAGACGGTGTGCGTGTGATATAGACATAGAGAGGTGTGAATGTGCAAATGATCGTGCATCAGTGAGACATAGACAGATGCCGATATGTTGTGTATACATGAGAGAACGGTCTTCTAGTTTACTTGTGTGTGTGTGTGTGTGAGAGAGAGAGAGGAGCATCCGTAACACAACAAATCTCTCTCGATTCGTCCGTCCCTCGCACGATCGCATGCAACACATGCATCAACGCGCACATTTTGACACCCTCACCCGGCCCCTGCCCACCTCAAGGCCCGCACAATCTCTTCGTGAATACCCATTTCTCTCCTTAGGTTTGTTTTCTCTCAATATCTGACACACACACACACATAGAGACACACGCAGCACAACACACACACACACACACACACACTCCCCCGAGCACACAATTCATCCCCATCCAAGGTTATACGGCGACCACTCTCGCTTGTGCTTCTTTGCACCCCAACATGCACAACACATCAATCTTCAAAGAGGGCAACGAGCAGATCGAAGACGGCGACCACACCGCGCTAGAGAATGCGGGGTCATTTGGAAGCAGGGTGATGTGACGACGGCTGACTGACTCCTCACCCCACCCTCTCTCTCTGTTACACAAAATTACCAATCCCTCTCTCCCCCGCACAAAATTTTCAATCCCTCAACCCACGAGGTCCTTCCCCTCTCGTCCATGTTTTTCCTGCTCTCTCATCAAACATGTTGTCTCTTCTCCTTCCATGTATACAGAATCCAGATGCACACGCATCTCATGTATATTACATGTATGCATATTTCTCACAGACCTAACTTCTTCCTCTCTCTTTCTCTCTCTATCTCTCTCTCTCTATCTCGTTAGGTTTGTCTCCTACTCTCTTGTCCACATACATACAATCTTTCCCTCCCTATCTGCTCCATCTTAGAAATCTCTCTCTGCACGTTTCATTCACACATTGGGATATGTCAAAATGTTGCTTCTATAATGGCTGATGTAGAGTTATGGTTGTTCTTGTTGCATCCTACAAAGTAATAACTATGAAATGCATTTAGATTCTCATTTGACTGGGATTATGTGAGTTTGAGCATGTTGTGAAGTACTATAGACCTTGTATACATCTTGGGATTCGACAATGATTGTAACTATTGAATTGTATAGACCATTACATCCGAAGTCAATAGCCTAATATATTTATTTCACAATTTCAACAAATGATTAGTTCACTACAAACTAAGAAAACAAATGTGTACTCCCTCCGTTTTTATTTAAGTCCGCATATTAGCATTGGTCAAAGTCAAGTTTTGTAAACTCTCAGAAAGCTTATAACAAAAAATATTAACATATACAATAACAAATAAATACCATTAGATTCATAATTGAATGTACTTTCACATCATACATATTTGTTATGGTAAATGTTTATATTTTCTATAAACTTGGTCAAACTTTAGGAAGTTTGACTTCGGTCAAACCTAATATGCAGAGTTTACTACTACTACTCGCTAGTTGCTTAGCCGAATCACTCAACACGCCACACGGGGAGTCCAGTGTCACAAAATTTTGAGGTCGGTGGGAAAATCTCCCGCGACCCTGATTTAAGCAGTGGGAAGTTACCATCATAGCCTTCGGAACAGGCCTACGGATGACGCTTGGTAGGGGGCTGTTTTCGTAACTTCAGGTTCACCCTACCCAAGAAACCCCACCCCGGCACCCAGAGTAGTACACGTGAATACTCCCCAATTTCTATCCCCACCGCAAATAGACTTCTCCACGGCACCGCAGCCTTCGGCGCACTCGTCCACCGCAGCGCATCTGCCTAATCGACGACCTCATACGCCGCACTGGAGCCGGTCCACCGTCGTCGTACACGGAGCCTCTTCCCCGGCATCGTCTTCCACGGTCTCGTATCTGCTTCTCGGAAGCCGACGCCAAGCGCAGAAGTACCACCGTCGTGGACAATGAACTGACTCCCGTTGCCGACCATGACTCATAGAGGCTGCCGCGACCATCATTCTCCTCCTTGATTGGTAATGTGTGTATTGAATCACTTAGCAGTACATGTGCAGTTCCAATTTTGTTCATACCTACCCTTCAAATTTCCTGGGTGCTATTGCTCCCGTAAAAGTAATTGGTTATAGCCTCCATTGTCCAACAGAATACCAGCTTGTAATTGTGCGTCGCTCCTGTATTGCGCTGTGCTTGGGTAGGTTTTCATCTACAACCAATAGTGTGGCAAATGATGGAAAGGTTTTTAGAACTAGCAAAATGCCCATGTGTTGCACGCATCAAGATGCATTTGTATGAGTAGTTTATCTTGTTGGAGATGCTCTAACATGGCAGACGAGTGCTTTAATGTTGCCCACAAGATGCGCGAGTATTACTAGTAGTATATTTTTCTTGCCATGTTGAGATTTTAAAACCACGAGTGCGAACATGCAGAGGAGCAATGAAGATCCAACACGGGATATTCGGGACATCTTCAAGGAGCATGGCAAGTTAAAGAGGAGCTGCACCGAACCTATAAAATGAGCTTTGGTAAGTAACACCCTTTCAATTACTTCCATGTAGCCTCGTGTTCTTCGATGTGTATATGTTGTAGTTTCCGTTTCTCTTAAGCGTGGTGTTCTTCGATGTGTAATAAGAAGAGTCTTAATCGTCCTAATGCTTTCGTTTTTAGCTTGATGTAGGAAGTGGGTGTTCTCACCTTGTAGTCTGTTTTTATTTATTTATTCCTTTTGAATTCACTTCTCTGAGTTCTGTTTATCTGGCTTCTACTAAATGTATCGAGGTTGCTCTGAATATTGATCTAAAAAAGAAGTAACTTCATGTCAGGATGCAGTTCCTGCGAGGAGGGAAGTATGGTCAACCTCGAGATCATGTTTCCAAAATGAGGCTGGATTACACACAAGGTGCTAGTTCCCTAATGATGCTGGATTAGACACAAGGTGCAAATTCCCAGATGATGTTGGATTACACACAAGCCAGGTGGAGTCGTCAGCTGTTTGTTTCCTCGTGGCATTAGTAAAGGCTGAAAGAAAGCGTGCAACATCCCTTGAGAATGTAGATGAGTTCCTAAAGAAGCGAAAAGAGCAATCAGATGCTCTCTTCACCCAAGCCAAAGAAGAGATGAAAGAAGCCAGAAATAAGCTAGCAGAGGCAGAGCAGGCTAGGCGTCTCCTGCTATCTAAAACTGTTGTCAATACAAATTTCCTTCATAATAGCTAGGTTCAAATGTTTATCCAGTCAGCATGCCTGTTGTGATGTCCGTGCATCTACTGATGTGGCACAAAATGTTTTTTTTCGGGTCATGTAATAACAACAATTACTTTCCAAACAATAACAGACGAAGCATTGGACATGGTATAGTTCACGCGCAAGCCCGGCATTCCAAGTTCAACTTCCACATCAAACTCATGTTCACAGATATCTGCACATTCATACATAATTTCCACAACCATGATTCACTTCAAAGCCAAAAAATGTGAGGAGAGTTATAAATAAAGAAAATCCTCTACTAGTTCCTGCTACTAGTGCGAGCACAGCAAGTCATGACCATGCGTAAATTAATTATATTGTAGTCATTTGTTGTGTTCTAAAATGCCTGCCGGCTCGCGGAAGGACGTGTTGCCGGCACACGCGCGGATTCAATGAAGGCAGGCGGGGCAGTCTTAAGCTGGTTGCACGCGGCGAGGAGGCGTGCTCAGCCGGGCCTGCAGCGAGTGCGGCCCTCTTGGCCGGCGCGCCGGTTCAATGCCTGCACTATGAGAGGTCGCGTCCGTGTCAGAGCAATCACTTCGTCCAGTCCTTTTTTGTTTGGGTATAACAAAATCTCGTTTTCCATTCACATTTTAGTGGTAGGAGTTGTGCGTGTGTGTCTGTGTCTGTGTGTGAGAGAGAGAGAGGAGACGGTAGTCAGGGTTGTCTGATCGGTAAACAAATGAATAATGTCAGTCTGGGATGGAGACGAAAAGGAGACCGCAACAAATGTTGTGTCTACAGGAGAGATAGAGAGAGTAATTTTAGTGGTATGAGTCATATGTAGAGACATATAGGGTGTGTGAGAGAATCCGATAGAGAGAAAGAAAAATTTAAAGACGAGTGGAGACTGTGTGTTTGGCGGTGGAAAAGAAAGCTTAGGTACGGAGTGATACCAGAGAACAGTAGAGACGTGAGAGATAATGAAAACTGTGTAATTTATAATGATAGGGAGAGTGTGACACTTCTCAAGGGAGACGTCAAGAGACCATGTTTGCGAGGATAGGAGCAACATGAAGTGAGCGTGCGGGTGAGCTAGAGAAAAGAGAGTGATAGCTACCTGAAGGAGCATGCATGTGAGAGAGATGGGCGTGAAAGGAGTGAACAAAAAAGGGATTCAAATATTTGAATTCGAGATGATGATACATGTAATCCATATTCAAACCAAAATTGATCTATCAAACATGCATACTCATATGAATTCACACACATCTATGTTATTTAATATGTAGATATTACTGATCCATACATTTTAGTAGAACATAATTTGGTTAATTTTTTTCGAATTCAACCTTAAGATTTCGAGATTGTTGTATTTGTAGATCATATTATACATATAAAGGAGCAGAATTCTTTGTTGTGCTTTTGAAAGTATATATATATAATGATGTATATAGAATGTAATTCCAATTGAAAATGGATCCCGCCTGAAAAAATAGAATACAAACGGGATTCGAATTGAGTTGGCACGGTAAACGTGCACTCTGCAAAATTTGTAGGAAGCGGGGAAAGTCGCAGTAACCGACCGGAACCAAAATCTGTGAGATGGAAATCACTACTGCCTATCCCCGCCATGCAAAGCCTATATGCTGGATTTCTATAGGTTTCGATAGGGATAGGTTTGTAATTTCACCCAAACGTGACGTAACCGCCTCTCACCCGGATTCATACACGATGGGCGCCAAAACACAGTGTGTCCTCGGCCGAAATCGACTCCCTCCCCGATTCATATTCATACACGGTGGGCGCCAAAAACAAACTCTCATCGGCAAATATTCAGTGTATGCGAGATTACCGTCCTATCCCCGACCGACTAGTGTTGCTGTGATGTAGTAGAAATTTGAAACATGGGCTAAGTTTGTAAATTTCCTCGCATTTGAGACAAGCGCGCCCTGGTTACATGGTTCCCCCTTCCTCTCTACCTCCCTTTTCCCCATTCGTACTCCATGCGCGCCAAAACACCCTCTCCACCCCACCCTCCTCCGTCCGCCGCCGTCCGCCACCCCATCCACTGCCGTCCTCCTCCACCATGCCGGAGCTGATACCCCGACGTCGCTGTCCATTACAAGAGATCAACCTCTCTCATCCACGGCTTCGGACCGGGATCCTTGCATCCCGTCCTCTCGCTTCATCCCTGCCGTCGTCCACCTTGCCGGTGCCGCTCCTACGACCGTCTCGTCCACCATGCCCCGCCGCCACCGTCTACCCTCCTAGATCTGCTTCCACGCCGCCGATAGCCATCGCTACCATAGCACCGTCAAATTCTCAGCAGATGCCTACACGGCGCTGCACCAAAGGCGGTACTCTTTCGTATCTGCTCAACTTATTTATCGCAGCAAGAAAATAGATCGCCACTGCTTTACTTTGATTTCTTGTCTTGGTTGTGAAGTTGCCTTTGTCCGGTTTGCACCTTCAGATCCGCCATGGCACGCTCAACACCATACTCGCAATGCTTATGGTTTTCCCCTTTATATTCCACACTAGTTAAATCACAGTAGACTAAATTTCAAAATTGGGCCAGTCGATTTTTCAGAGCTCGCCGGAGTTCGCCGGTGCGATCGAAGGGGCTCGGGTGGTTGTGGGGCCTCGCCGAATGAAGAAAACTCAACACGGGTGGGGGTTGGGGTGGGGGTGGGGGGTGGGGTGGTGAAGGAACACAGGCGGTGGGGGCCGGTGGTCCAGCCGGCGGCCCGTGCGGTGTTCTGTATGGGAAGAATCAGAGATGAGAAAGAAGAAGGGTTAGGAGACGTAGGATCTTCATCCAACTGCCTGAAATGGTTGAGAGACAGCTAGGAGTTGCATTCTTAATGCGCTCTGGTTCATCATGTGTGGGCACTACGCAACCAACATTTTATTATCCAAAATCTGCTTGCTCTTCTTTACCATGTTCCTCTTCCGTTCTTCTTTAATATGTACTCTCTCCGTTCCTAAGTACAAGTCTTTGTATAGATTCCACCATGGACTACATATGGAGCAAAATGAGTGAATCTACACTCCAAAATGTACCTGGATACATCTGTATGTGATCCATAGTGGAAATCTCTACCAAGACTTATATTTTGGAACAGAGGGAGTATGATAGTAGTACATTATGTTCCTTGTACTGAAGATGAGCAGGGACATTTGCAGTGTAGAGGTCTATACGGTCGGTTGTGATGTTCACTTTGAGCCTCTTTGATTCGTAGGATCTTGTAAACATAGGAATAGGATTTGTAGTGGCCTGCCCACTTGAATCCTATAAGAATAGCAAGGAAATGCAGGGAGCTGTGTCGCCTTTGAGAGTTACATTGATATTAACAGTACCGCACCTTCACTTGAAGAGAGCTGGTATCCGAAGCCTTTCTAGCCGTACCGGCAATACTAGCACATATATTCCAACAAGTTCCACTTTGCTGATTTTACTCTAACGCTTAAGGTTTTCCCGTTATATCTACACTATGATATGTGTAGCTGCTTTGTGTCGCACTAGCAGCAGTCCACTCTTGAAGCTAAACACTGCAATGACTTACAAAATTGGCACCAAGGCATTGAGTGCCATTCTGGATGCAATGAAACTCATACGCTCCACACCTGTTGATTCTTGTTCAGAATATCATCCTAACGACTATTCTAACCTCGAGGAGTCAAAGGCAGATGGCCTGTCCTGTTCACCCATCAAGGTGCCTGTTCTAATTTGGCAATGTTTTATTGATTGCGGGTATCTTGCATATGTTGTCTTGCATTTCTTCTACTTTGTTGCACCGCCATCTGCTTAGTTTACTCATCATATATGTAGAGATGCCATGCCCATCCATTATCAATACATATTCCATCTGTCATCATACCATGTTTTTCCACTCAAATGCTGTTCTTGTGCATCAGACATCAAAAAGGAAGAGGGTGATTGCCGAACCTGAAGGATCATCAGCAAAGTCCTTGAAAAACGTGGTGGTGCCAGAGAAATCAGACAGCACCCCACTTATATTGGCTGTACAACCAGTGACACAAAACATAGGACCGACTCCAGCAGACTATACCCATACTTCACTGGCCACACCACTAGCCCCACCACACAGGACCTGCACTCCAGCAAAAGGTATACCGATTTCATTTGCCATAGCACCAGCTGTACCACAGAAAAATCCCACTCCAGCAAAAAGTACATCAAGTCCACCGGCCGAAGACCTATCCCAACTGCAGAGACGGCCAATTCCTGCAGATTGGAACCCCATTCCATTTATTCCCAGTTTAAAAGACAATGCTTTTAATGTTGTTAGGGACTACATGCATATATTCCCATCATGGGAAGATTATTGTGAAGACGAACACCATTTTCACATCTTCCTGTCCAACTTACGTGTAAGTGCTATTATTCATGGCTATTATTTTCCTGTTTTCTGCTGATTGAACACATCAATGATTTACATTACATTGTTGTAACTAGGCGAGGGTCAATCTGGATAGTCATGACGAGCAAAGCTTGCTTGTGCTTTTCAAGGAAGCATTGCAACAGTATCGGTGTTACCAGAGGAAATCACACTTTGATGGCAAGTCTATAAACGAATTCCTGGTGAAGTCTCCTGTGCTAAATTTAGAAGACATTGAATGGAAAAACCTTGTTATGCACTGGTCTCGTTCCCAGGATGAGGTACTGTCTATGAAATCACATGCCAATTTGAACTGCTACTTTTCCGCATGTGCCTTACGGATCTTTTTTGCAGGAAATCTGCTCGAAGAAGAATTCCGGTTTGACAAGAACGACAGGATATCTCAAATATGCTGCCCGCTGCTTTGCTCTTGTTAGTACCTGTTGTCCTGCATCACTGTACTTGCATACATACCTGGTTCATTATGTGACAGCAGTATGCATGATAGCTTGCTTATCAATTGTTCGCTCCAAATTATCTGATCTGTATGAATGGTTACATTAGTGTAGAATATATCCAATGCCAATTTTTTTTAGCTCTGCATTGTTCTTGTAAGTACATGCTGTCCTTTATCAGTGTACTTATAATGACAGGTAGTTGTTCATGTACCATCACTCTGCAGCTTATTTTCCTTTGCCCTCCATTTTCTACACATCAGATCTATATTTACTCTTACCATAAGGTTGGTACTGAAGAAGTTTAGCTATGCATTGCTCTTGGCTGTAACTTTTGCTTGTATCGCTGCACTTACATTTATAGCTACTTGGTTATGTAGCATCACTCTTCATCTTATCTTAAATATTCTCCATTTTTTCGTATATTATCACATCTATATTTACTCTTAACAAAATGTAGAATAAAGGCAATGCTTTTGAAGAAGATTCTGTGGTAAACTTCTTGAATTGCACCCCATCAGCATGGACAAGGCCTTTATAGAGCCTGTCTTTACCAATAATGTAAGTTTGTCCATCTCAAGCCTTCAAACTTTGTTGTATATATTTGGTTAGGCATGACTGCAACAGCTATTTATTTTTGGTGTTTGCGTCAAATTTCTTGTTTAAAGTTTATTATATGTATTTCATAAACAAAAGTTTGTCCTTTCTCAATTTAAGTTTTCAGTTGTACAACCAAGTTCCTTCTTCATACCATGTAAATTAAACTATACAGAGCAAGTGATCTTCTTTTGCACTACATGTATGCTTCTGTTCTTCATCTGTAATCTAGTGGTGTGGTGAACCTACCGACTACAGCACAATGTCATATTCTGCAATGTCTTAACTATGAAAAATGTCATATCATTCTACTATTATTTAAACCATCTCTTTATTTGCCAATCTAAAATGGTATAAATTGACAGCACACTAACCATTGATACTTATGAGTTCTTGATCTGTAATCCAGTGGTGTCGTGAAGCTGCCAACTCCTTCACAATGTCATTTCCTGCCATGTCTTGACCTGAACAATACCATATTGTGTTAATGCAAATCTAAACTGTGTCACTTTATTCATCAATAAGAAATGTGATGAATTGTCAGCACTGATAATTTTATGTGCAAAACCTGCCATCTGTCTGCTTGTTTATCTTTCAGAGTGAGGAAGATATAAGTGTTGAACAAGCGTAGTCTCATCATCTTGCTCAGCTACTTGCGCTGCAGCTCCCCAGCAGGGCTAACCTTTCTTGAACTCTATTGAAGTGCTGTCGGTTTTGTATATTATTTTGTTGGCGTGTTTATTTGCACTGGTGGCGATCTTTGATGCCCAGTGTATGTAATCTGCTGTCTGCTTGTGCTTTATTATCACAGTGGCGAACTTTGATGCCCAATGGATGTAATATGCCGTAATTTCTTTATTGTATAGTATATGTTTTTTCTTATTCACGATGCTGTAGTTATTTTACTGTATATATATCCTGTCTTCGCAGTAAACCGGCCAAACTGTAAAATTACGGTACATAATCGGGCCGTCATGCAATCACGATGTAGGTTGGGCCTGAAACGTGCCGATCAGCTCACGGGCCGGCAGCAGCCCGAAATGAACCCCGGCCCATGATTGTGTGAATCAAATCACGGGCTTTTAACAGGCCGAAAAATTGTCTCGGTCCTTGTTTGGCCCAATCAGATATCGGCTGCGAGCAGGCCGGATGCAAACCGGGCCGTAGTTAGGCCCAACTATATGACGGGCTTTTAACAGGCTGAAATTAATATAGGGCCGAAATGTTAAACGGGCCCTTAACAGGCCAAAACTAATATCAGGCCGAATTACTAAGTGGGCCTTTAGCAAGTGGGCCCAAAAGCATAGTGTCCAGTTGACGGGCCGAATCTGATATGGGCCATAATTAGGCCCAAAACCTCTTAAAGGGCCGGACCTGATCTGGGCCGTAATTTGGCTCAGAACGTGGTAGGCTTTTAACGGGCCCGATCTCATATGGGACACTATTAGGCCCGGAGCGTGGCAGGCCATTAATAGACTGTATCAAATATGGGCCGACATTTGGCCCAAAACATGGCAGCCAGTTAACGGGCTGGCCTACTAGGGCCCTCAAAATCTTGTGGGCCTACAGCTGGGCCGGCCCATTAATGTCGGCGAAATCTCATGGGCCTTTAGCTGGGCCGGCCCATTATGATCCGCATGAATTTTGTGGGCCTTTACCTGGGCCGGCCTATTATGGCACACAAAAATCTTGTGGGCACGTACCTGGGCCGACCCATTATGGCCCGCGAAATCTTGTGGGCCTTTAGCTGGGCCAGCCCATTATGGTCCGCAAAATCTCATGGGCCTTTAGCTGGGCCGGCCCATTATGGTCCGCAAAATCTTGTGGGCCTTTAGTTGGGCCGGCCCATTTAAACTTGTTGGGCCGTGCCACATATCGACATATCATAGGCGCCTTCTGTCCAGTGAGTGGATGGCATCTGTCCCGACGATGAGCCGACACATGTTTCCTCTAGCCAATGATGATTTTACACGTGGAAAATCCCCATTGGTCAGGGCTGTTAACGGGTTATCGGATCCAAAACCCGACCCGATAGCTTAACGGCGTTCCGTTACGGCGGATGCCACGTGTCGGTCACCCTTGACAAAAGCACTTCTGTGACGCGCGATTTATCGTCATGGAAGTGGACACTTCCGTGATGATAATTTTGGTAATGTCATGGAACACTTCTATGACAGCACAGGTATGACTATCTTGATTCTGTTATAAATTTGTCATGGATGTACATACATGACAAAAAAGCGACCTACGGTGACAAACACGTATCATCACAGAAGTGTATTTTTTGTAGTGTAGCCACCTTATGCAACTAGTGCATGTCAGTCGGTGGAACCTGTCTCACATAAGTGTACGTGTAAGGTCGGTCCGGGCCGCTTCATCCCACGATGCCGCCGGATCAAGATAATACTAGTAATGGCAAGTAAATTGACAAAATTGATGCCCACAACAACTTGTGTTCTACTCGTGCATAGAAACTACGCATAGACCTAGCTCATGATGCCACTGTTGGGGATCGTAGCAGAAATTTAAAATTTTCTACGCATCACCAAGATCAATCTATGGAGTCATCTAGAGAGAGGACTGCATCTACATACCCTTGTAGATCACGAGCGGAAGCGTTCAAGAGAACGGGGTTGATGGAGTCGTACTCGTCGTGATCCAAATCACCGATGATCCTAGCGCCGAATGGATGACACCTCCGCGTTCAACACATGTACGGAGCAGAGACGTCTCCTCCTTCTTGATCCAGCAAGGGGGGAGGAGAAGTTGATGGAGATGCAGCACGACGGCGTGGTGGTGGAAGCAGCGGGATTCCAGCACGGCTTCGCCAAGCGCTACTGGAGGAGGAAGAGGTGTCACGGGAGGGAGAGGGAGGCGCAGGGCTTCGGGTGCGGCTGCCCTCCCTCCCCTCCACTATATATAGGGGTTAGGGGGCGTATGCCCCCTTGGAGATCCCATCTAGAGGGGCGCCGCGGCCCCCGGGGCGGCGGCCCCTCGGGGGGCAACGACCCCCTTAGGGTTTCCAACCAGGGGGCGCATGCCCCCTCGGGGGGCAACGACCCCCTAGGGTTTCCAACCCTAGGCGTCTTGGGCCCTTGGTTGGGGCGCACCAGCCCACTAGGGGCTGGTTCCCACGCCACTTCATCCCATGGGCCCCTCCGGGATTGGTGGCCCCACCCGGTGGACCCCCGGGACCCTTCCAGTGGTCCCGGTACAATACCGGTGACCCCCGAAACTCTCCGGTGGCCGAGACTGGACTTCATATATATAAATCTTTACCTCCGGACCATTTCGGAACTCCTCGTGACGTCCGGGATCTCATGCGGGACTCCGAACAACTTTTGGTTAACCGCATACTAATATCTCTACAACTCTAGCATCACCGAACCTTAAGTGTGTAGACACTACGGGTTCGGGAGACACATAGACATGACCGAGACAACTCTCCGGTCAATAACCAACAGCGGGATCCGGATACCCATGTTGGCTCCCACATGCTCCACAATAATTGCTACCTCTTTTAGCACTGCGTTGGTTTTCCTCGAAGAGGAAGGGATGATGCCGCAAAGTAGCGTAAGTATTTCCCTCAGTTTTTGAGAACCAAGGTATCAATCCAGTAGGAGGCTACGCGCAAGTCCCTTGTACCTGCACAAAACAAATAAATCCTCGCAACCAATGCAAATACGGGTTTCCAATCCCTATAGGGCCACTTACGAGAGTGAGATCTGATATATATGATAAGATAATATTTTTGGTATTTTTATGATAAAGATGCAAAGTAAAATAAAGGCAAAGTAAATAGCAAAGTAAATAACCAAGTAGTAGGAGATTGATATGATAAAGATAGACCCGGGGGCCCATAGGTTTCACTAGTGGCTTCTCTCGAGAGCATAAGTATTCTACGGTGGGTGAACAAATTACTGTTGAGCAATTGACAGAATTGAGCATAGTTATGAGAATATCTAGGTATGATCATGTATATAGGCATCACGTCCGAGACAAGTAGACCAACTCCTGCCTGCATCTACTACTATTACTCCACTCATCGACCGCTATCCATCATGCATCTAGAGTATTAAGTAAAAAGCAGAGTAACGCCTTAAGCAAGATGACATGATGTAGAGTGATAGACTCATGCAATATGAAGAAAACCCCATCTTGTTATCCTCGATGGCAACAATACAATACGTGCCTTGCTGCCCTTACTGTCACCGGGAAAGGACACTGCAAGATTGAACACAAAGCTAAGCACTTCTCCCATTGCAAGAAAGATCAATCTAGTAGGCCAAACCAAACTGATAATTCGAAGAGACTTGCAAAGGTAACCAATCATACATAAAATAATTCAGAGAAGATTCAAATATTATTCATAGATAGACTTGATCAAAAACCCACAATTCATCGGTCTCAATAAACACACCGCAAAAAGAAGATTACATCAAATAGATCTCCATAAGAGAGGGGGAGAACATTGTATTGAGATCCAAAAAGAGAGAAGAAGCCATCTAGCTACTAACTATGGACCCATAGGTCTAAAGTAAACTACTCACACTTCATCAGAGAGGCTATGATGTTGATGTAGAAGCCCTCCGTGATCGATGCCCCCTCCGAAGGAGCTCCGGAACAGGCCCCAAGATGGGGTCTCGTGGATACAAAAAGTTGCGGCGGTGGAATTAGGGTTTTGGCTCCGTATCTGATTGTTTGGGGATACGTGGGTATATATAGGAGGAAGAAGTACGTCCATGGAGCAACAGGGGGCCCACGAGGGTGGGGGCGCGCCTGGTAGGGTAGGGCGCGCCCCCTACCTCGTGGCCTCCTGTTAGGTGCCTTGACATAGGGTCCAAGTCTCCTGAGTTGTATTTGGTGAGAAAATCACGTTCCCGAAGGTTTCATTCCGTTTGGACTCCATTTGATATTCCTTTTCTTTGAAACCCTAAAATAGGCAAAAAAACAGCAATTCTGGGCTGGGGATCCGGTTAATAGGTTAGTCCCAAAAATAATATAAAAGCGGATAATAAAGCCCAATAATGTCCAAAACAGTAAATAATATAGCATGGAGCAATCAAAAATTATAGATACGTTGGAGACGTATCAAGCATCCCCAAGCTTAATTCCTGCTCGTCCTCGAGTAGGTAAATGATAAAAACAGAATTTTTGATGCGGAGTGCTACTTGGCATAATTTTAATGTAATTCTTCTTAATTGTGGTATGAATATTCAGATCCGAAAGATTCAAGACAAAAGTTCATATTGACATAGAAAATAATAATACTTCAAGCATACTAACAAAGCAATTATATCTTCTCAAAATAACATGGCTAAAGAAAGTTATCCCTACAAAATCATATAGTCTGGCTATGCTCTATCTTCACCACACAAAATATTTAAATCATGCACAACCCCGATGACAAGCCAAGCAATTGTTTCATACTTTTGACATTCTCAAAACTTTTTCAATTTTCACGCAATACATGAGCATGAGCCATGGATATAGCACTATAGGTGGAATAGAGTGGTGGTTGTGGAGAAGACAGAAAGGAGAAGATAGTCTCACATCAACTAGGCGTATCAACGGGCTATGGAGACGCCCATCAATAGATATCAATGTGAGTGAGTTGGGATTGCCATGCAACGGATGCACTAGAGCTATAAGTGTATGAAAGCTCAAAAAGAAACTAAGTGGGTGTGCATCCTACTTGCTTGCTCATGAAGACCTAGGGAAATTTGAGGAAGCCCATCATTGGAATATAGAATCCAACTTCTATAATGAAAGATTCCCACTAGTATATGAAAGTGATAACATGAGAGACTCTCTACTATGAAGATCATGGTGCTACTTTGAAGCACAAGTGTGGTAAAAGGATAGTAACATTGTCCCTTCTCTCTTTTTCTCTCATTTTTTTATTTGGGCGTTTTTTTTTCATGGCCTCTTTTCTTTCTCCCATTTTTTTAGTTTTTCGTCCGGAGTCTCATCCCGACTTGTGGGGGAATCATAGTCTCCATCACCCTTTCCTCACTGGGACAATGCTCTAATAATGATGATCATCACACTTTTATTTTTCTTACAACTCAACAATTACAACTCGATACTTAGAAAAAAATATGACTCTATGTGAATGCCTCCAGCGGTTTACCGGGATATGCAATGATGCATGAGTGACAAGTATGAAAGAATTATGAACGGTGGCTTTGCCACAAATACTATGTCAACTACATGATCATGCTAAGCAATATGAAAATGATGGAGTGTGTCATAATAAACGGAACGATGGAAAGTTGCATGGCAATATATCTCGGAATGGCTATGGAAATGCCATAATAGGTAGGTATGGTGGCTGTTTTGAGGAAGGTATATGGTGGGTGTATGATACTGGCGAAAGGTGCGCGGTATTAGAGAGGCTAGCAAAGGTGGAAGGGTGAGAGTGCGTATAATCCATGGACTCAACATTAGTCATAAAGAACTCATATACTTATTGCAAAAATCTACAAGTTATCACAGCAAAGTATTACTCTCATGCTCCTAGGGGGATAGATTGGTAGGAAAAGACCATCGCTCGTCCCCGACTGCCACTCAAAAGGAAGACAATCAATAAATAAATCATGCTCTGACTTCATCACATAAAGGTTCACCATACGTGCATGCTACGGGAATCACAAACTTCAACCCAAGCATTTCTCAAATTCACAACTACTCAACTAGCATGACTTTAATATCACCACCTCCATATCTCAAAACAATTATCAAGTATCAAACTTATCATAGTATTCAACACACTCATAAGAAAGTTTTATTATTAATCTTGCATACCAAGCATATTAGGATTTTAAGAAAATGACCATGCTATTTAAGACTGTCAAAATAATCTAAGTGAAGCATGAGACATCAATAGTTTCTATAAAACAAATCCACCACCGTGCTCTAAGAGATATAAGTGAAGCACTAGAGCAAAATTATATAACTCAAAAGGTATAAGCGAAGCACATAGAGTATTCTAACAAATTCCAAATCATGTATGGCTCTCTCAATAGGTGTGTACAGCAAGGATGATTGTGGTAAACTAACAAGCAAAGACTCAAATAATACAATACGCTCCAAGCAAAACACATATCATGTGGCGAATAAAAATATAGCTCCAAGTAAAGTTACCGATAGAAGTAGACGGAAGAGGGGATGCCTTCCGGGCATACCCAAGCTTTGTCTTTTAGGTGTCCTTAGATTATCTTGGGGGTGCCATGGGCATCCCCAAGCTTAGGCTCTTGCCACTCCTTGTTCCATAATCCATCAAATCTTTAACCAAAACTTGAAAACTTCACAACACAAAACTTAAAGTAGAAAATCTTGTGAGCTCCGTTAGCGAAAGAAAATAAAAGAAAACTTCAAGGTACTGTAATGAACTCATTCTTTATTTATATGGGTGTTATACCTACTGTATTCCAACTTATCTATGGTTTATAAACTATTTTACTAGCCATAGATTCATCAAAATAAGCAAACAACACACGAAAAACAGAATTTGTCTAAAACAGAAGAGTCTGTAGTAACCTGTAGCTAGCTCAAGATATGGAACCCCAAAAATTCTAAAATAAATTGTTGGACGTGAGTAATTTATCTATTAATCATATTCAAAAAGAATTAACTAAATATCACTCTCCAAATAAAAATGACAGCAGTTCTCATGAGCGCTCAAGTTTCTGTTTTTTACAGCAAGTTCAACTAGACTTTCCCCAAGTCTTCCCAACGGTTCTACTTGGCACAAACACTAATTAAACACAAAAAACACAACCAAAACAGAGGCTAGATAATTTATTTATTACTAAACAGGAGCAAAAAGCAAGGAATAAAAATAAAATTGGGTTGCCTCCCAACAAGCGCTATCGTCTAACGCCCCTAGCTAGGCATAACAAGCAAGAATAGATTTAGGTATTGCCATCTTTGGTAGGCAATCCATAAGTGGATCTCATAATAGATTCACAAGGTAATTTAATTTTCTTTCTAGGAAAGTGTTCCATGCCTTTCCTTAATGGAAATTGGAATCTAATATTTCCTTCCTTCATATCAATAATTGCACCAATCGTTCTAAGGAAAGGTCTACCAAGAATAATAGGACATGAAGGATTGCAATCTATGTCAAGAACAATAAAATCTACGGGCACATAATTCCTATTTGAAACAATAAGAACATCATTAATTCTTCCCATAGGTTTCTTAATAGTGGAATCCGCAAGGTGCAAGTTTAGAGAGCAATCATCAAAATCACGGAAACCTAACAAATCACACAAAGTCTTTGGAATCGGGGAAACACTAGCACCCAAATCACATAAAGCATAGAATTCATGATCTTTAATTTTAATTTTAATAGTTGGTTCCCATTCATCATAAATTTTTCTAGGGATAGAAACTTCCAATTCATGTTTTTCTTCATAAGATTGCATCAAGGCATCAATGATATGTTTAGTAAACGCTTTATTTTGACTATAAGCGTGAGGAGAATTTAGCACGGATTGCAACAAGGAAATACAATCAATCAAAGAGCAATTTTCATAGTTAAATTCCTTGAAATCCATAATAGTGGGTTTAGCAACATCTAGGGTTTTAATTTCTTCAATCCCACTTTTATCAAATTTAGCATCAAGATCAAAAGATTCAGAATTCTTGGAACGCCTACTAGGTAAAGGTGGATCTTATTCAGTCCCATCATTATCAAGATTCATATTTCAAAACAAAGATTTAATAGGGGACACATCAATAACTTTTAGATCTTCATAATTATTTTCATTGGAACTAGAAGAACACACTTTTATAAAGGCATCTGTCTTAGCACGCATCCTAGCGATTCTTTCTTTGCACTCATCAATGGAAATTCTCATGGATTTGAGAGACTCATTGATATCATGCTTAGGTGGAATAGATCTAAGTTTCAAAGAATCAGCATCAAGAGCAATTCTATAAATGTTCCTAGCCAAATCATCAATCTTAAGTAATTTTTCTTCAATCATAGCATTAAAATTCTTTTGCGAAGTAATAAATTCTTTAATATTAGAATCAAAATCAGAGGGCATCTTATTATAATTTCCATAAGAATTGTTGTAGGAATTACCATAATTATTAGAGGGATTACTAGGATAAGGCCTAGGATTGAAATTTCCTCTATACGCGTTGTTACCAAAATTGTTCCTACCAACAAAATTCACATCCATAGATTCATTATTAGTCTCAATCAAAGTAGACAAGGGCATATCATTAGGATCAGAAGAAACACTCTTATTAGCAAATAATTTCATAAGTTCATCCATCTTTCCACTCAAAACATTAATTTCTTCTATCGCATGCACCTTTTTATTAGTAGATCTTTCAGTATGCCATTGAGAATAATTAACCATAATATTATCTAGGAGTTTAGTAGCTTCTCCTAAAGTGATTTCCATAAAAGTGCCTCCCGCAGCCGAATCTAAAAGATTTCTAGAAGCAAAATTCAATCCGACATAATTTTTTTGTATAATCATCCACAAATTTAAACCATGAGTAGGGCAATTACGTATCATTAATTTCATTCTCTCCCAAGATTGTGCAACATGTTCATGATCAAGTTGCTTAAAGTTCATAATATAGTTTCTTTGCACTTGTTCCATGAATCAATACTATATTTAGGCAAAGACGAAAACCAAGCTTTAGCAGGATCTCTAAGCGAAAAAGGAAATAGCTTCAATTTTACAATGTCATTATCCACATCTTTCTTCTTTTGCATGTCACACAAATCAACGAAGCTATTTAGATGGGCAGCGTCCTCTTCACTAGGAAGGCCGGAGAACGGATCTTTCATGACAAGATTCATCAAAGCAACATTAATTTCACAAGATTCAGCATCGGTAAGAGGAGCAATCAGAGTGCTAATAAAATCATTGTTGTTGGTATTGGTGAAGTCACACAATTTAGTATTATCTTGAGCCATCGTGACAAGCAAGCAAACTAACACACAAGCAAACAAAAAGCAAGCGGGCAAAAAGAGGCAAATAGAGAGGGAGGATAGAGAGAGAGAGGGCGAATAAAACGGCAAGGGTGAAGTGGGGGGAGAGGAAAATGAGAGGCAAATGGAAAATAATGTAATGCGGGAGATAAGGGTATGTGATGGTACTTGGTATGTTGACTTTTGCGTAGATCTCCCCGGCAACGGCGCCAGAAATCCTTCTTGCTACCTCTTTTAGCACTGCGTTAGTTTTCCCCGAAGAGGAAGGGATGATGCAGCAAAGTAGCGTAAGTATTTCCCTCAGTTTTTGAGAACCAAGGTATCAATCCAGTAGGAGGCTACGCGCAAGTCCCTCGTACCTGCACGAAACAAATAAATCCTCGCAACCAACGCAAATAGGGGTTGTCAATCCCTATAGGGCCACTTACGAGAGTGAGATCTGATAGATATGATAAGATAATATTTTTGGTATTTTTTATGATAAAGATGCAAAGTAAAATAAAGGCAAAGTAAATAGCAAAGTAAATAACTAAGTAGTAGGAGATTTATATGATAAAGATAGACCCGGGGGCCATTGGTTTCACTAGTGGCTTCTCTCGAGAGCATAAGTATTCTACGGTGGGTGAATAAATTACTGTTGAGCAATTGACAGAATTGAGCATAGTTATGAGAATATCTAGGTATGATCATGTATATAGGCATCACGTCCGAGACAAGTAGATCGACTCCTGCCTGCATCTACTACTATTACTCCACTCATCGACCGCTATCCATCATGCATCTAGAGTATTAAGTAAAAACAGAGTAACACCTTAAGCAAGACGACATGATGTAGAGGGATAGACTCATGCAATATGAAGAAAACCCCATCTTGTTATCCTCGATGGCAACAATACAATACGTGCCTTGCTGCCCTTACTGTCACTGGGAAAGGACACGGCAAGATTGAACCCAAAGCTAATCACTTCTCCCATTGCAAGAAAGATCAATCTAGTAGGCCAAACCAAATTGATAATTTGAAGAGACTTGCAAAGATAACCAATCATACATAAAAGAATTTAGAGAAGATTCAAATATTATTCATAGATAGACTTGATCATAAACCCACAATTCATCGTTCTCAACAAACACACCGCAAAAATAAGATTACATCGAATAGATCTCCACAAGAGAGGGGGAGAACATTGTATTGAGATCCAAAAAGAGAGAAGAAGCCATCTAGATACTAACTATGGACCCGTAGGTCTGAAGTAAACTACTCACACTTCATCGGAGAGGCTATGGTGTTGATGTAGAAGCCCTCCGTGATCGATGCCCCCTCCGACGGAGCTTTGGAACAGGCCCCAAGATGGGATCTCGTGGATACAAAAAGTTGCGGTGGTGGAATTAGGGTTTTGGCTCCGTATCTGATCGTTTGGGGATACGTGGGTATATATAGGAGGAAGAAGTACGTCGGTGGAGCAACAGGGGGCCCACGAGGGTGGGGGGCGCGCCTGGTAGGGTAGGGTGCACCCCCTACCTCGTGGCCTCCTGTTACGTGCCTTGACGTAGGGTCCAAGTCTCCTGAGTTGTATTCGGTGAGAAAATCACGTCCCCGAAGGTTTCATTCCGTTTGGACTCCGTTTGATATTCCTTTTCTTCGAAACCCTAAAACAGGCAAAAAACTGCAATTCTGGGCTGGGCCTCCGGTTAATAGGTTAGTCCCAAAAATAATATAAAAGTGGATAATAAAGCCCAATAATGTCCAAAATAGTAGATAATACAGCATGGAGCAATCAAAAATTATAGATACGTTGGAGATGTATCAATAATCTCATGGGATGAACCACGATGTCGAGGATTCAATCAATCCCGTATATAATTCCCTTTGTCTATCGATATGATACTTGCCCGCGATTCGATCATCGGTAGACCGATACCTTGTTCAATCTCGTTACGGCAAGTCTCTTTACTCGTTCCCGTAACACATCATCCCATGAACAACTCCTTGATCACATTGAGCTCATTATGATGATGTCCTACCAAGTGGGCCTAGAGATACCTCTCTGTCATACGGAGTGACTAATCCCAGTCTCGATTCGTGCCAACCCAACAGATACTTTCGGGGATACCAATAGTGTACCTTTATAGCCACCAAGTTACGTTGTGACGTTTGGCACACCCAAAGTACCCTTACGGTATCCGGGGGTTGCACAATCTCATGGTCTAAGGAAATGATACTCGACATTAGAAAAGCTTCAGCAGACGAACTACACGATCTTGTGCTATGCTTAGGATTGGGTCTTGTCCATCACATCATTATCCTAATGATGTGATCCCGTTATCAATGACATCCTATGTCCATGGTTAGGAAACCGTAACCATCTATTGATCAACGAGCTAGTCAACTAGAGGCTCACTAGGGACATGTTGTGGTCTATGTATTCACACATGTATTACGATTTCCGGATAACACAATTATAGCATGAACAATAGACAATTATCATGAACAAGGAAATATAATAATAACCATTTTATTATTGCCTCTAGGGCATATTTCCAACAGTTGAACGGGGCCCTGCTGGTGAGAGGAGATGATGGCTCTGAGGAGATTAAATTTAGGAAGGACAGATATCTGACGACAGTCGAGATTGAGGGGCGCGGTGTGCCATATTGGGCGCCACCGAGTTGAGGACTTGTGTGCGGCAGCAATCCTTGGTGGGGAGAAGCAAGATGATCTCCTCAAGGATGACGTCCAGGAGATCACTGATGTGGTCCACTTGAGATTCTACCGGTTCCTCAGATCCAGGTGTGTGTGTGTGTGTGTGGGGGGGGGGGGGCTCGCCGCTTCTCCCCGTGCTGCCGGGTGGGGGATCTACAATCGGCGTCGCCGCTGGCGGGAGCCTGATCTTGGCGCTAGGGCCAGCCGACTCCATTTTCCTTGTGGGCGTCGCGCCGAGCTCACATGTTTGAGCAGAGTAGCCAGAGATGAGCCTAGTCGCAGTGCGAGTGGGGAAGGAGGGCTGGGGTTTTCTATAGGAGTGGAAGAAGAGGAGCAGGCGTTTTCTGTACGAGTGAGGAAGAAGGTGAGCAGGGGTTTTCTAGACGAGTGAGGAAGATGGGGAGTGGGGGGAATTGGGGGGCGACGGAAGCGGGAGAGTCCAGCGAGCTGCAGTATAAGTCGAAGCGAGGAGGAAGGAGGGTTTTTTCTGGGATCACCCCCTCTTCAAGAAATAAGGGATTCTCCTCGCAAAGGACAAAAACAAATGGGCTTTAAGATGGATAGGCTTTTGTATCGGCCCATTCGGCTGCCCGTGTTTCATACTGGAGGGCCTTGTGCTAGAGGCAGCCCGAGACACTCTCCAGCTTATTGCCCATTCTAAAGAAAAAAATAGACGCCTCCAGCTTATGGCTACTCATTGGTAACCTTTTTCAACTTGGCATCCACCAAATTAGAGGATGCGGTACTGGATGCAGACACTCACACTGGTCGCGTAGCGCGGCAAAGTGAGGTGTCAAATAACAGGCCTACAATATACTTACTAGATTTTGAAGGTTCACAGGCTAGTCAACATTCACATTAAACTAAGCTTCAGAAGATACGGTATGCATACTAACATTCAGAAGAACAAAAGTTCAACATGTTTATGAATCTCAATGATTCACCATACTATAACCAATATGAAGCTGTGAGAAGGTGTGGAAATAAAGAAAATCGGTCGATGCTTCTCTGAGCAAAGGGCCTCCCCGCGCACACATTAATTTCCTGGGCATGCTTGTTTCTTCTCAATGTTGCGAGCACTTTGAGCATGTTGGCAACTCCGCAGCTAGCTAGCTGCCTCATCTTGCAATTGATGCTGACACATTTGCAGCAAACACATGAGGCAGTAGAGATGACTCAACATGAGTCCATATTGTGCAGTTCCCCTGAAATCATCTTCATTGTCCTGAATCTGAAAAGATAGGAAAACAATAGCTATACTTAAATGGTGTTGCAAAACAGTAGCACATATCAATAGCTCGGCATGACAAAACACGATCATCTGGACGAAGGGGATACTAACCTACCTGAGGAAGATTATATATAATTTCATTAGTCCTTGGTTGATTTCCACCTTTGGCTGCACTGCTTGTTTGCTCCTCCACACATGACAAGATTGTTCCGCACTGCAATCAGCAAGTCAACGTATGAATGAGCTTATTTCATCTTGCGATGGTCATTGTACCTAGTTACGAATGTAGGAATACTTGGAGGACCATGAGGTAGCTGACAACAGGTAGATGCAGCATTATAAATTTTGTGCGGTGCTACCAAAATTGAGGTTTGTATCCCTTCCCGTTATGAGAATTCTTCTTGAAGTTGGTAGAATGTGACGGCTTGTTCTTTGCATCAAACTTGCCTTTTCCCTAAGATTTGTTCTTGTTGTTTTGGGGTTGGTTGGGCTAGAAGTTCTTCTCATGTAGCATGTGGGCACTAGAAGCTCCCTCAGCGACCCGAGCACGTGTGTCTTTTCCTCTCGCCTTCTCTTCAAAATCAAGAGTGCTAATGAGATCCGAACTGGAGAACTCATGTCTCTTGTTTTCCAGAGAAGTAGCAAAATTGTTCCACGAAGGTGGAAGCTTGGCAATGATGGTCCCAACAAGAAATTTTTTCGACAACACACACTTAAAGTACTCAAGTTCCTTAGTTAGTGACTGTATCTCATGAGTCTGCTGAACAACAGAGCGCTCATCAGTCATCTTGTAGTCACATAATTGCTCCATGACGTACAACTCGTTGCCAGCGCCCGAGGCCCCAAACATGGCCTCGAGCGCAGCCCACATGTCTTTGCCGCTATCAAATGACGTATATGAATCCACAATGCAATCGTCAAGAACACTCAGCAGGGCGGCTTTGAAGAGGGTATCCATGTTCTCAAAAGCTTCTTGCCGTGTAGGATTAAGATCACCCTCAGGCTTACCCTTAGTGGCAACATAGCAGTACATGATCTAAAACCAGTATACTGCTCTTGTGTGCCACCTTTTATATTGCACCCTCTTAAAAGTGGGTGGCTTCAAAAGCGCAACAAAACCACTCAGAGTAAATTGACTATAATCAGATTTTTGGATTGGATTGTTGAATATATGAGCAATTTACTATGAGATTTAATCCGAATCAATAGTAAATAGATCATGACGACAATTGCAAAGATCAAAGTAATGATGCAGACTAAACCAGGAGGACAGAATCACATACTGTACAGCAGGAGCAGAACCGCTGTGGTTGATTTTGTCACTCATGTCGTTGATGAAGAGGTTACCGAGGTCGGGGAAGAAGGCCGTCATTGAGGAAGTCGTCACTGGCAGCAGTCACCGGAGTGTGCTCCCCCAAAACCTGATCACCCCTCTCTCGTACAGCATCACGAAAGGCGGGGTTCGAAGGATTGTTGTCCCTTCTTGCGATGCATGCCAGAAGGAGGGATGGAGAAGAATTGCGTGGCAGCGCTAAGATCTGGAACAATGCGAACCCATATGATACAGCGGCGGCTAGGGTAGAGCCTGTCAGGTCGGTCGTGCGAGTAAGACCAAGTATAATAGTACCCCCTCTGTCTCGGTTTACAGGGCATGCACGTCATTCTAGGTTGAGAATTTAACTAGCTATATATGTATTATATGTGATGAAAAATATATGTTTAGAAAACTACATCCGCTTAAGAATCCAATGATATACTTTTGGTGACATATAACTCATATTTAGTTAGTCAAATGGATGATCTGGATGTTGGGGAACGTAGTAATTTCAAAAAAAATCCTACGCACACGCAAGATCCATCTAGGTGATGCATATCAACGAGAGGGGAGAGTGTTGTCCACGTACCCTCGTAGACCGTATGCAGAAGCGTTATGAAAACGCGGTTGATGTAGTCATATGTCTTCATGATCCGACCGATCCTAGCACCAAAGGTACGACACCTCCGTGATCTGCACACATTCAGCTTAGTGACATCCCACGAACTCTAGATCCAGCTGAGGTCGAGGGAGAGTTTCGTCAGCACGACGGCGTGATGACGGTGATGATGAAGTTACCGACGCATGGCTTTGCCTAAACTCTACAACGATATGACCGAGGTGGAAATCTATGGAGGGGGCACCGCACACAGCTAAACAATCAACTTATGTGTCTATGGGGTGCCCCCTCGCCCATATATAAAGGAGGGGAGGGTCGGCTGATATGTCTCCAACGTATCTATAATTTTTGATTGCTCCATGCTATGTTATCTACTGTTTTGGGCAATATTGGGCTTTATTATCCACTTTTATATTATTTTTGGGACTAACCTATTAACCGGAGGCCCAGCCCAGAATTGCTGTTTTTTTGCCTATTTCAGTGTTTCGAAGAAAAGGAATATCAAACGGAGTCGAAACGGAATGAAATCAACTAGAGAAGTTATTTTTGGAAGGAAAGCTACCGGAAAAGCTTGGAGTGCACGTCAGGAAAGAAGGGAGGTGCCCATGAGGGTGGGGGGCGCGCCCCCCTGCCTCGTGGGCCCCCCTTCGGTCCACCGACATGCTTCTTTCACCCATATGTACCTACGTATCCTAAAACTTCCAGAACAGACGATAGATCAGGAGTTTCGCCGCCAGAAGCCTCCATAGCCACCGAAAGCCAATCTAGACCCATTCCGGCACCCTGCCGGAGGGGGCAATCTCTCTCCGGTGGCCATCTTCATCATCCCGGTGCTCTCCATGACGAGGAGGGAGTAGTTCTCCATCGGGGCTGAGGGTATGTACCAGTAGCTATGTGTTTGATCTCTCTCTCTCTCTCTCTCTCTCTCTCTCTCGTGTTGTTGAGGTGATACGATCTTGATGTATCGCGAGCTTTGCTATTATAGTTGGATCCTATGATGTTTCTTCCCCCCTCTACTCTCTTGTAATGAATCGAGTTTCCCCTTTGAAGTTATATTATCGGATTGAGTCTTTAAAGATTTGAGAACACGTGATGTATGTCTTGCCGTGGATATCTGTGGTGACAATGGGATATCACGTGATTCACTTGATGTATGTTTTGGTGATCAACTTGCGGGTTCCGCCCATGAACCTATGCATAGGGGTTGGCACACGTTTTCGTCATGATTCTCCGGTAGAAACTTTGGGGCACTCTTTGAGGTTCTATGTGTTGGTTGAATAGATGAATCTGAGATTGTGTGACGCATATCGTATAATCATACCCACGGATACTTGAGGTGACATTGGAGTATCTAGGTGACATTACGGTTTTGGTTGACGTGTGTCTTAAGGTGTTATTCTAGTACGGACTCTAGGGCTGTTTGTGACACTTATAGGAATAGCCCAACGGATTGATTGGAAAGAATAACTTGGAGGTGGTTTCGTACCCTACCATAATCTCTTCGTTCGTTCTCCGCTATTAGTGACTTTGGAGTGACTCTTTGTTGCATGTTGAGGGATAGTTATATGATCCAATTATGTTATTATTGTTAAGAGGACTTGCACTAGTGAAAGTATGAACCCTAGGCCTTGTTTACTAGCATTGCAATACCGTTTACGATCACTTTTATCATTATTTACCTTGCTGTTTTTATATTTTCAGATTACAAAAACTATTATCTACTATCCATATACCACTTTTATCACCATCTCTTCGCCGAACTAGTGCACCTATACAATATACCATTGTATTGGGTGTGTTGGGGACACAAGAGACTCTTTGTTATTTGGTTGCAGGGTTGCTTGAGAGAGACCATCTTCATCCTACGCCTCCTACGGATTGATAAACCTTAGGTCATCCACTTGAGGGAAATTTTCTACTGTCCTACAAACCTCTGCACTTGGAGGCCCAACAACGTCTACAAGAAGAAGGTTGTGTAGTAGACATCAAGATCTTTTCTGGCGCCGTTGACAGGGAGTTTAGTGCTTGAAGGTATATCTTTAGATCTTGCAATCCAGTCTTTTAGTTTCTTGTTTTATCACTAGTTTAGTTTACAAAAGAAAACTATAAAAAATGGAATTGAGTTTGTCTCATACGCTTCACCTTTTTTATATCTTTCGTGAGTATGATGGAAAGGAGAATTGTGCTCAAGTGCTAGAAGAAGAAATCTATAAAATGTTTGGCACTAAATATTTGAATGATGAGCATGATTTCAATGTTGTTAGTATGAATTCCTTGAATATTCATGATGCTAATGAGATGCAAAGCCACAAGCTTGGGGAAGCTATGTTTGATGAAGATGATATATTTTGTCCCCCAAGCTTTGATGAGCAAATTTACTATGATGAAAGCATGCCTCCTATCTATGATGATTATTGTGATGACACATATGCTTTAAAGAATAATGATAACCATGAAACCTGTCATCTTGATCTTAATTTTCAATCACATGATAATTATTTTGTTGAGTTTGCTCCCACTATTATTCATGAGAAGAATTTTGCATGTGTGGAGAGTAATAAAATTTCTATGCTTGTAGATCGTGAAAAGAATGCTTTAGGTGCTGGTTATATTGTTGAATTCATTCATGATTCTACTGAAAATTATTATGAGGGAGGAACATATGCTTGTAGAAATTGCAATAATACCAAGTTTCCTCTCTATGTGCTTAAAGTTTTGAAGTTATGCTTGTTTTGCCTTCCTATGCTAGTTGATTATTGTTCCCATAAGTTGTTTGCTCACAAAATCCCTATGCATAGGAAGTATGTTAGACTTAAATGTGCTAGTCATATTCTTCACGATGCTCTTTTTATGTTACAATTCTTATCCTTTATGTGAGCATCATTGAAATCATCATGCCTAGCTAGGGGCATTAAACGACAGCGCTTGTTGGGAGGCAACCCGATTTTATTTTTATTCCTTGCTTTTTGCTCCTGTTTAGTAATAAATAATTCATCTAGCCTCTGTTTATATGTGGTTTTATTGTTTTAATTAGTGTTTGTGCCTAGTAGAACCTTTGGGAAGACTTGGGGAAAGTCTTTGCGATCATGCTGTAGAAAACAGAAACTTTAGCGCTCACGAGAATTGCTTCCATGTTTATTTTGAAAGTGCTATTTAGTTAATTATTTTTGCATATGATTAATAGATAAATTCTTCAGGTCCAGCAATTTATTTGAGAATTTTATGAGTTCCATAAGTATACGTTTGATCCAGATTACTACAGACTGTTCTGTTTTTGACAGATTCTGTTTTTCATGTGTTGTTTACTTATTTTGATGAATCTATGGCTAGTAAAATAGTTTATAAAACATAGATAAGTTGGAATAAAGTAGGTTTAACACCAATATAAATAAATAATGATTTCATTACAGTACCTTGAAGTGGTGATTTATTTTCTAATACTAACGGAGCTTACGAGTTTTCTGTTAAGTTTTGTGTTGTGAAGTTTTCATGTTTTGGGTAAGGATTCGATGGACTATGGAATAAGGAGTGGCAAGATCCTAAGATTGGTGATGCCCAAGGCACCCCAAGGTAATATTCAAGGATACACAAGAGCCTAAGCTTGGGGATGCCCCGGAAGGCATTACCTCTTTCGTCTTCGTTCATCGGTAACTTTACTTGGAGCTATATTTTTATTCACCACATGATATGTGTTTTTCTTGGAGAGTCAATTTATTTTGTTAGGATTTGATTTATGTTATTTAGAACAATGTTTTTCATCTTTTATTTCAATAAAAGTGGCATTGATAGCCTTCACTATGCCTATTTTACAAGTCTTCATGTTGCTGTTTGAAAACAGAAAGTTTACCGCTGTTGCAATAATTCTCTAGAAAAGTCAGAATGTGATAAAATGTTGAAACCTTTTTCATATTAAGCTCTGATAAATTTACTACAGTGGGAATTTTCTTTCATAATTTTTGGATCTAGGGAAGTATGGATGTTGCTGCATTATTTACAGACTGTCCTGTTTAGGCAGATTGCTGTTATGTTTGCATATGTTTGCTTCTTTAATGATTCTATTTGAGGATAGGACCATTAAATGTGCAGAGGCATTTAGTATGCAATGTTGAATAATAATTTTAGTGCTTTTCTACAGTAGAGTATGATAAGTTTTGGCAATGGTTTATACTAACTTATCTCACGAGTCCTTGTTGAGTTTTGTGTGGATGAAGCTTTTGAGATTTAGGGAGACCGTGTTATGAGAGGAATTAAGGAGACACAAAAGCTCAAGATTGGGGATGCCCAAGGCATCCCAAGATAATATTTCAAGAAGTCTCAAGCATCTAAGCTTGGGGATGCCCCGGCTGGCATCCCACCTTTCTTCTTCAACAACTATCGGTTAGTTTCGGTTGATCCTAAGTTTTTGCTTCTTCACATGATGTTTGCTATTCTTAGATGTCATTTTATTTTGCTTTGCTTGCTGTTTGAATAAAATACCAAGATATGAAATTATTAAATGTTAGAGAGTCTTCACATAGTTGTATAATCTTTCGGAGTAGTTTGTCGTTTGCTCTAGTGCTTCACTTATATCTTTTTAGAGCACGGTGGTGGTATTATAGAAATAGATGAACTCTCATGCTTCACTTATATCATTTTGAGAGTTTTAAATAGCATGGTAATTTGCTTAAAATCCTAATATGCTAGGTATACAAGATTAGTAAAAACTTTCATATAGAGTATTTAATACTAAGAGAAGTTTGATGCTTGATGATTGTTTTGAGATATGGAGGTAACAATATCAAAGTCGTGCTAGTTGAGTAGTTGTGAATTTTAGAAATGCTTGTGTTGAAGTTTGCAAGTCCCGTAGCATGCACGTATGGTAAACATTGTGTAACAAATTTGAAACATGAGGTGTTATTTGATTGTCCTCCTTATGAGTGGCGGTCGGGGACGAGCGATGGTCTTTTCCTACCAATCTATCCCCCTAGGAGCATGCACGTAGTGCTGAGGTTTTTGATGACTTGTAGATTTTTGCAATAAGTATGTGAGTTCTTTATGACTAATGTTGAGTCCATGGATTATACACACTCTCACCCTTCCATCATTGCTAGCCTCTTCAGTATCGTGCATTGCCCTTTCTCACATTGAGAGTTGGCGCAAACTTCCCCGGTGCATCCAAACCCCGTGATATGATACGCTCTTTGACACATAAACCTCCTTATATCTTCCTCAAAACAGTCACCATACCTACCTATTATGGCATTTCCATAGCCATTCTGAGATATATTGCCATGCAACTTTCCACCATTCCGTTTATTATGACACCCATCATCATTGTCATATTGCTTTGCATGATCATGTAGTTGACATCGTATTTGTGGCAAAGCCACCGTCCATAATTTTTCATACATGTCACTCTTGGTCCATTGCATATCCCGGTACACCGCCGGAGGCATTCATATAGAGTCATCTTTGTTCTAGTATCGAGTTGTAATCATTGAGTTGTAAATAAATAGAAGTGTGATGATCATCATTATTAGAGCATTGTCCCAAGTGAGGAATAAAAAAAAGAGAAAGGCCATAAAAAAGAAAAGGCCCAAAAAATAGAAAGGCCATAAAAAAGAGAAGGCCCAAAAAATGAGAGAAAAAGAGAGAAGGGACAATGTTACTATCCTTTTACCACACTTGTGCTTCAAAGTAGCACCATGATCTTCATAGTAGAGAGTCTCTCATGTTATCACTTTCATATACTAGTGGGAATTTTTCATTATAGAACTTGGCTTGTATATTCCAACAATGGGCCTCCTCAAGTGCCCTAGGTCTTCGTGAGCAAGCAAGTTGGATGCACACCCACTTAGTTTCTTTTGTTGAGCTTTCATACATTTATAGCTCCAGTGCATCCGTTGCATGGCAATCCCTACTCCTTGCATTAACATCAATTGGTGGGCATCTCCATAGCCCATTGATTAGCCTCGTTGATGTGAGACTTTCTCCTTTTTGTCTTCTCCACATAACCCCCATCATCATATTCTATTCCACCCATAGTGCTATATCCATGGCTCGCGCTCATGTATTGCGTGAAAGTTTATAGGTTTGAGATTACTAAAGTATGAAACAATTGCTTGGCTTGTCATCGGGGTTGTGCATGATGAGAGCATTCTTGTGTGACAAAAATGAAACATGACTAAACTATATGATTTTGTAGGGATGAACTTTCTTTGGCCATGTTATTTTCAGAAGACATAATTGCTTAGTTAGTATGCTTGAAGTATTATCATTTTGATGTCAATATGAACTTTTGTCTTGAATCTTTCAGATCTGAATATTCATACCACAATTAAGAAGAATCACATTGAAATTATGCCAAGTAGCACTCCGCATCAAAAATTCCGTTTTTATCATTTACCTACTCGAGGACGAGTAGGAATTAAGCTTGGGGATGCTTGATACGTCTCCAACGTATCTATAATTTTTGATTGCTCCATGCTATGTTATCTACTGTTTTGGAAAATATTGGGCTTTATTATCCACTTTTATACTATTTTTGGGACTAACCTATTAACCGGAGGCCCAGCCCATAATTGCTATTTTTTGCCTATTTCAGTGTTTCGAAGAAAAGGAATATCAAATGAAGTCGAAACGGAACGAAATCAACTAGAGAAGTTATTTTTGGAAGGAAAGCTACCGGAAAAGCTTGGAGTGCACGTCAGGAAAGAAGGGAGGTGCCCACGAGGGTAGGGGGCCCCTGCCTCATGGCCCCCCTTCGGTCCACCGACGTGCTTCTTTCACCCATATATACCTACATATCCTAAAACTTCAAGAACAAACGATAGATCGGGAGTTCTGCTGCCAGAAGCCTCCGTAGCCACCGAAAGCCAATCTAGACCCGTTCCGGCACCTTGCCGGAGGGGGATATCTCTCTCCGGTGGCCATCTTCATCATCCCGGTGCTCTCCATGACGAGGAGGGAGTAGTTCTCCATCGGGGCTGAGGGTATGTACCAGTAGCTATGTGTTTGATCTCTCTCTCTCTCTCTCTCTCGTGTTCTTGAGGTGATACAATCTTGATGTATCGTGAGCTTTGCTATTATAGTTGGATCCTATGATGTTTCTTCCCCCCTCTACTCTCTTGTAATGAATCGAGTTTCCCCTTTGAAGTTATATTATCGGATTGAGTCTTTAAAGATTTGAGAACACTTGATGTATGTCTTGCCGTGGATATCTGTGGTGACAATGGGATATCACGTGATTCACTTGATGTATGTTTTGGTGATCAACTTGCGGGTTCCGCCCATGAACCTATGCATAGGGGTTGGCACACGTTTTCGTCATGATTCTCCGGTAGAAACTTTGGGGCACTCTTTGAGGTTCTATGTGTTGGTTGAATAGATGAACCTGAGATTGTGTGACGCATATCGTATAATCATACCCACGGATACTTGAGGTGACATTGGAGTATCTAGGTGACATTACGGTTTTGGTTGACGTGTGTCTTAAGGTGTTATTCTAGTACGGACTCTAGGGCTGTTTGTGACACTTATAGGAATAGCCCAACGGATTGATTGGAAAGAATAACTTTTAGGTGGTTTCGTACCCTACCATAATCTCTTCGTTCGTTCTCCGCTATTAGTGACTTTGGAGTGACTCTTTGTTGCATGTTGAGGGATAGTTATATGATCCAATTATGTTATTATTGTTGAGAGGACTTGCACTAGTGAAAGTATGAACCCTAGGCCTTGTTTACTAGCATTGAAATACCGTTTACGCTCACTTTTATCATTAGTTACCTTGCTATTTATATATTTTCAGATTACAAAAACTATTATCTACTATCCATATACCACTTGTATCACCATCTCTTCGCCGAACTAGTGCACCTATACAATTTACCATTGTATTGGGTGTGTTGGGGACACAAGAGACTCTTTGTTATTTGGTTGCAGGGTTGCTTGAGAGAGACCATATTCATCCTACGCCTCCTACGGATTGATAAACCTTAGGTCATCCACTTGAGGGAAATTTGCTACTGTCCTACAAACCTCTACACTTGGAGGCCCAACAACGTCTACAAGAAGAAGGTTGTGTAGTAGACATCATCGGCCCTCACATGGCGCGCCCAAGGGGGGAGTCCTACTCTCGGTTGGAGTAGGATTCCCCCTTCCCTTGTTGGAGTAGGACAGAAAGGAAGGGGGAGAGAGAGGGAAGGAAGGGGGGCAGGCCCCCCACCCAATTCGGATTGGGCTTGGGGGGCGCGCCCTCTGATACGTCTCCAACATATCTATAATTTTTGATTGTTCCATGCTATTATATTATCCGTTTTGGATGCTAATGGGCTTTATTTTACACTTTTTTATTATTTTTGGGACTAACCTACTAACCCAAGGCCTAGTGCAAATTGATGTTTTTTGCCTATTTCAGTGTTTCGCAGAAAAGGAATATCAAACAGAATGAAACCTTCGGGAGAGTTATTTTTGGAACAAACGTGATCCAGAGGACTTGGAGTAGACGTCAAGCAACCAATGAGGATGCCACAAGGTAGGGGGCACGCCTACCCCCCTAGGCGCGCCCTCCACCCTCGTGGGCCCCTCGTGGATCCACCAACCTACTTCTTCCTCCTATATATATATCCATATACCCCGAAAACATCCAAGAGCACCACGAAACCCTATTTCCAAAGCCGCAACCTTCTGTACCCAAGAGATCCCATCTTGGGGCCTTTTCCAGAGCTCCCCCGGAGGGGGCATCGATCACTGAGGGCCTCTACATCAACTCCATGGCCCCTACGATGATGTGTGAGTAGTTTACTTCAGACCTTCGGGTCCATAGCTATTAGCTAGATGGCTTATTATCTCTCTTTGGATCTCAATACAAAGTTCTCCTCGATCTTCTTGGAGATCTATTTGATGTAACTCTTTTTGCGGTGTGTTTGTCGAGATCCGATGAATTGTGGGTTTATGATCAAGTCTATCTATGAACAATATTTGATTCTTCTCTGAAATCTTTTATGTATGATTGGTTATCTTTGCAAGTCTCTTTGAATTATCAGTTTGGTTTGGCCTACTAGATTGATCTTTCTTGCAATGGGAGAAGTGCTTAGCTTTGGGTTCAATCTTGCGGTGCTCGATCCCAGTGACAGAAAGGGAAACGACACATATTGTATTGTTGCCATCGAGGATAAAAGGATGGGGTTTATATCATATTGCTTGAGTTTATCCCTCTACATCATGTCATCTTACCTAATGCGTTACTCTGTTCTTATGAACTTAATACTCTAGATGCATGCTGGATAGCGGTCGATGTGTGGAGTAATAGTAGTAGATGCAGGCAGAGGTCGGTCTACTTGTCACGGACGTGATGCCTATATACATGATCATGCCTAGATATTCTCATAATTATTCGCTTTTCTATCAATTGCTCGACAATAATTTGTTCACCCACTGTAATACTTATGCTATCTTGAGAGAAGCCACTAGTGAAACCTATGCCCCCGGGTCTATTCTCCATTATATTTATCTCCCGTTAGCAAGCTATTTCTATTACCGTTTATTTTGCGATCTTTATTTTCCAATCTATATCATAAATATACCAAAAATATTTATCTTATTATTATCATCTCTATCAGATCTCACTCTCGTAAGTGACCGTGTAGGGCTTGACAACCCCTTTATCGCGTTGGTTGCGAGGTTCTTATTTGTTTGTGTAGGTACGAGGGACTTCCGTGTGGTCTCCTACTGGATTGATACCTTGGTTCTAAAAAACTGAGGGAAATACTTACGCTACTTTGCTGCATTACCCTTTCCTCTTCAAGGGAAAACCAACGCAGTGCTCAAGAGGTAGCAAGAAGGATTTCTGGCGCCGTTGCCGGGGACATCTATGCACAAGTCAAGACATACCAAGTACCCATCATAAACTCTTATCCCTCGCATTACATTATTTTCAATTTGCCTGTCGTTTTCCTCTCCCCCATTTCACCCTTGCCGTTTTATTCACCCTTCTTCTGTTCGTCTTTTCGTTTGCTTTGATGTCTTACTTGGCTCGTTTGCTCGTTTGGTTGGAATAATTGTTTATTTATTGCTAAACAGAGAACCTAAGATCTATGGATCCTCATACGCTTGCTAATCTTTTTAAGAGATCCAATTATTATGAACCAATTGCTAGTGAGTTTTGTGCACTAGATTATCTTTATGAAGTTTTGCTTGAAATTCGTGAATCTGAAAATTGCGATGAAGTACTTTATGAAGTGATTCACGATAGCTCCTTTAATGAAAAGCATGATTGCAATGATGATAGTATAAATTATATTAATGTCAATTGCGCTTATAATATGCAAAACCCTAAGCTTGGGGATGCTAGTTTTGCTATGTCTACTACTTGTTGCAATGATCATGATTGGGGTGATTCTTCTTTTGATCTTGAAAATTTATTTAAGCCCCATGATGAATATGAGATTGATTATAATGGTTTCAATAATATTGAAAGTGGGTTTGGAAGAGTGTCAACTTTAGATCCCACATATTTGGAGAATGTTCAACCTTATGAAGTTTTTGATAAAAGTGGGTTTGGAGAGGTCATGACATTAGTTAATGTTAATCCCACTATTTTGGAAGAGTGTCAACTTTGCATACACGTGGATTATGTTAATAATATGTTTTGTGATAGCTATATTGTTGAATTTGATTATGATCTTACATGTAATTATTATGAGAGAGGAAAATATGGTGGTAGAAATTTTCATGTTACTAAATTACCTCTCGTTATGTTGAGATTGCTATTGTTTCTTTCCGCTTCCTTGCATATGCCAGTTTTTTCTTGCCTTGATAATTTGTTTGCCTATAAGATGCCTATGCATAGGAAGTATGTTAGACTTAGATGCGTTTGTCAGCGTTTTATGATGCTCTCTTTGTGCTTCAATTCTTGTCTTTTATGTGAGCATCGTTGAAATCTTATGCCTAGCTATAAGGCTTTAAAGAAAAGCGCTTGTTGGGAGACAACCCAATATTTTTGCTTGCTGTTATTCAATAAATAATTCATATAGCCTCTGTTTAGATGTGGTTTTATGCTTTTAATTAGTGTTTGTGCCAAGTAGAACCTTTGGGAAGACTTGGGGAAAGTCTTTGCGATCTTGCTGTAAAAAACAGAAACTTTAGCACTCAAAAGATTTGCTGCCATTTTTTACGGGATAGTGATATTTAGTTAATTATTTTTGCAGAGGATTAATAGATAAAGTCCTCACGCCCTGCAATTTATTTTAGAATTTTTGGGGTTCCATAATTATTCGAAACCTACAGATTACTACAGACTGTTCTGTTTTTGACAGATTCTGTTTTTCGTGTGTTGTTTGCTTATTTTGATGAATCTATGGCTAGTATTTGAGTGTATGAACCATAGATAAGTTGGAATATAGTGTGTTTAACACCAATATAAATAAAGAATGACTTCATTACAGTACCTTAAGTGGTGGTTTGTTTTCTTTTACTAACGGAGCTCATGAAATTTTCTGTTTAAGTTTTGTGTTGTGAAGTTTTCAAGTTTTGGGTAAAGATTTGATGGATTATGGAACACGGAGTGGCAAGAGCCTAAGCTTGGGGATGCCCAAGGAACCCCAAGGTAAAATTCAAGGACAACCAAAAGCCTAAGCTTGGGGATGCCCCGGAAGGCATCCCCTCTTTCGTCTTCTTCTATCGGTAACTTTACTTGAGGCTATATTTTTATTCACCACATGATATGTGTTTTGCTTGGAGCGTCTTGTATGATTTGAGTCTTTGCTTTTTAGTTTACCACAATCATCCTTGCTGTACTCACATTTTGGGAGAGACACACATGAGTCGGGATTTATTAGAATATTCTATGTGCTTCACTTATATCTTTTGAGCTAGTTAATTTTGCTCTAGTGCTGAGCTTATATCTTTTAGAGCATGGTGGTGGTTTTATTTTATAGAAGTTATTGATATCTCATGCTTCACTTATATTATTTTGAGAGTCCTTTAGAACAACATGGTAATTTGCTTTGGTTATGAATTTAGTCCTAATATGATAGGCATCCAAGATGGGTATAATAAAAACTATCATAAAAGGTGCATTGAATACTATGAGAAGTTTGATACTTGATGATTGTTTGAGATATGAAGATGGTGATATTAGAGTCATGCTAGTTGAGTAGGTGTGAATTTGAGAAATACTTGTTCTAAAGTTTGTGATTCCCGTAGCATGCACGTATGGTCAACCGTTATGTGATGAAGTCGGAGCATGATTTATTTATTGATTGTCTTCCTTATGAGTGGCGGTCGGGGACGAGCGATGGTCTTTTCCTACCAATCTATCCTCCTAGGAGCATGCGCATAGTACTTTGTTTCGATAACTAATAGATTTTTGCAATACGTATGTGAGTTCTTCATGACTAATGTTGAGTCCATGGATTATACGCACTCTCAACCTTCCACCATTGCTAGCCTCTCTAGTACCGCGCAACTTTCGCCGGTACCATAAACCCACCATATACCTTCCTCAAAATAGCCACCATACCTACCTATTATGGCATTTCCATAGCCATTCCGAGATATATTGCCATGTAAATTTCCACCATTTCGTTTATTATGACACGCTTCATCATTGTCATATTGCTTTGCGTGATCATGTAGTTGACATCATATTTGTGGCAAAGCCACCGTTCATAATTCTTTCATACATGTCACTCATGAGTCATTGCATATCCCGGTAAACCGCCGAAGGCATTCACATAGAGTCATATTTCGTTCTAAGAATTGAGTTGTAATCATTGAGTTGTAAGTAAATAAAGTGTGATGATCATCATTATTAGAGCATTGCCCAAGTGAGGAAAGGATGATGGAGGCTATGATTCCCTTACAAGTCGGGATGATACTCTGGACAATAAAAAGTAAAAAAGAGGCCATAAAAAGGGCCCAAATAAAAAAATGAGAAAAAAGAGAGAAGGGACAATGTTACTATCCTTTTACCACACTTGTGCTTCAAAGTAGCACCATGATCTTCATGATAGAGAGTCTCCTATGTTATCACTTTCATATACTAGTGGGAATTTTACATTATAGAACTTGGCTTGTATATTCCAATGATGGGCTTCCTCAAATGCCCTAGGTCTTCGTGAGCGAGCAAGTTGGATGCACACCCACTTAGTTTCTTTTTGAGCTTTCATACACTTAAAGCTCTAGTGCATCCGTTGCATGGCAATCCCTACTCACTCACATTGATATCTATTGATGGGCTCTCCATAGCCCGTTGATACGCCTAGTTGATGTGAGACTATCTTCTCCTTTCTGTCTTCTCCACAACCACCATTCTATTCCACATATAGTGTTATGTTCATGGCTCACGCTCATGTATTGCGTGACGATTGAAAAAGTTTGAGAACATCAAAAGTATGAAACAATTGCTTGGCTTGTCATCGGGGTTGTGCATGATTTAAATACTTTGTGTGGTGAAGATAGAGCATAGCCAGACTATATGATTTTGTAGGGATAACTTTCTTTGGCCATGTTATTTTGAGAAGACATAATTGCTTAGTTAGTATGCTTGAAGTATTATTATTTTTATGTCAATATTAAACTTTTGTCTTGAATCTTCCAGATCCGAATATTCATGCCACAATAAAGAGAATTACATTGAGAATTATGCTATGTAGCATTCCACATCAAAAATTCTGTTTTTATCATTTACCTACTCGAGGACGAGCAAGAATTAAGCTAGTGGATGCTTGATACGTCTCCAATGTATCTATAATTTTTGATTGTTCATGCTATTATATTATCTGTTTTGGATGTTAATGGGTTTTATTTTACACTTTTATATTATTTTTGGGACTAACCTACTAACCCAAGGCCCAGTGCAAATTGCTATTTTTTGCCTATTTCAGTGTTTCACAAAAAAGGAATATCAAACGGAATCCAAACGGAATGAAACCTTCGATAGAGTTATTTTTGGAACAAACGTTGTTGTGGTGGGCGCACGACAGATGCCAAGGGATGGAAAAAGAGAGGAGGAGGCTTGAGGGTGCTGGTGGACTCCAGAGGCGAGTTTGGCATGAGCGAGCGCGGGACGCCGGACATACCCAGGTTCGGGGCTCTCCGGAGAGATAATACCTCTAGTCCTGCCGAGTGTTGTTGTATGATTGATAGTACAATGTTGCTCCTGGAGCTGTATGGAGGAGGAAAGAAGCTGGCCAAGGCTTAGGCAGTTCCCTCTCCTCGGGTCTTGCTAACGTGGTGTGTGTGATGGAATGAGTTCCCTTCCCTCTGTCCCCATGCATGAGGGCTCCTGGGGGGTTTTATAGGTCAACCCCCAGGGGTACAATGGTAATGTTACAAGTCCATGGGTCCGTATTGTCGGTGTCTGGGAACCCGGGCTGGGTCCCACTAAGGGCTTGTGGTTCGCCGGGTTCCCCTAGGTGCGGGCCCCGCACGCCTAGGGGGACTGTGCACCGTCTTGTCGATCGTCAGGGCGTGGCCAAGTCGAGTCGTGTACAGTGCTCTCTGTCAGGTTGCCGCTTGCTATCGTCAGCAGTGAAGGCGGGGGCACTGTAGCCATGCCTGCCCTGGTCAGCGGGTAGGTGAGGGGCACTGTTGCCACGTTCCTGCTGACAAGAGGCATGGGTGGGGCACTGTTACCTCGGTCATCATGGATTGAGGTCTCGTCCCATCGAACGGCCTGGATGGGACGGGAGTTGACCCGCGGCTGGACTGCGTAGCACGCCACGGGTGGTACTTGCTTGTTGAGGAGGCTTCGGTCGTGCCGGGTTCGGCTGTCTTGCGCTAGTTGTTGGGGCCGAGTCGACGGGTCTTGCCGGGTCGGCTAGTATGGCCGGCTTGCGGGGCTTGGCCGGGTCGAGCGACCCGGCCAAGCGCATGCCGGTATTGAGGGGCAGTGCCAACCCCATTGTTTTTGAAGAGGATCTGGGTTCCGTTGCCTGCCCGGGGTCCATCCCCCCGTTAGTAGTCCCCGAAGCTGTGTGCTACCTCTTGAGCACTGCGTTAGTTTTCCCCGAAGAGGAAGGGATGATGCAACAAAGTAGCGTAAGTATTTCCCTCAGTTTTTGAGAACCAAGGTATCAATCCAGTAGGAGGCTACGCGTGAGTCCCTCGTACCTGCACAAAACAAATAAATCCTCGCAACCAACGCAAATAGGGGTTGTCAATCCCTATAAGGCCACTTACGAGAGTGAGATCTGATAGATATGATAAGATAATTTTTGGTATTTTTATGATAAAGATGCAAAGTAAAATAAAGGCAAAGTAAATAGCAAAGGAAATAACTAAGTAGTAGGAGATCAATATGATAAAGATAGACCCGGGGGCCATAGGTTTCACTAGTGGCTTCTCTCGAGAGCATAAGTATTCTACGGTGGGTGAACAAATTACTGTTGAGCAATTGACAGAATTGAGCATAGTTATGAGAATATGTAGGTATGATCATGTATATAGGAATCATGTCCGAGACAAGTAGACCGACTCCTGCCTGCATCTACTACTATTACTCCACTCATCGACCGCTATCCAGCATGCATCTAGAGTATTAAGTTAAAAACAGAGTCACGCCTTAAGCAAGATGACATGATGTAGAGGGATAGACTCATGCAATATGAAGAAAACCCCATCTTGTTATCCTCGATGACAACAATACAATACGTGCCTTGCTGCCCCTACTGTCACCGGGAAAGGACACCGCAAGATTGAACCCAAAGCTAAGCACTTCTCCCATTGCAAGAAAGATCAATCTAGTAGGACAAACCAAACTGATAATTCGAGGAGACTTGCAAAGATAACCAATCATACATAAAAGAATTCAGAGAAGATTCAAATATTATTCATAGATAGACTTGATCATAAACCCACAATTCATCGGCCTCAACAAAAACACTGCAAAAATAAGATTACATCGAATAATTATCCACAAGAGAGGGGGAGAACATTGTATTGAGATCCAAAAAGAGATAAGAAGCCATCTAGCTACTAACTATGGACCCATAGGTCTGAGGTAAACTACTCACACTTCATCGGAGAGGCTATGGTGTTGATGTAGAAGCCCTCCATGATCGATGCCCCCTCCGGCGGAGCTCCGAAACATGCCCCAAGATGGGATCTCGTGGATACAGAAAGTTACGGCGGTGGAATTAGGGTTTTGGCTTCGTATCTGATCGTTTGGGGGTACGTAGGTATATATAGGAGGAAGGAGTACGTTAGTGGAGCAACACGGGGCCCACGAGGGTGGAGGGCGCGCCTGGGGTAGGCAGGCGCGCCCCCCTACCTCGTGGCCTCCTCTTTTCTTTCTTGACGTAGGGTCCAAGTCTCCCGGGTCTTGTTCGTTGAGAAAATCACGTTCCCGAAGGTTTCATTCCGTTTGATATTCCTTTTCTTCGAAACCCTAAAACATGCAAAAAACAACAGTTCTTGGCTAGGCCTCCGGTTAATAGGTTAGTCCCAAAAATAATATAAAAGTGGATAATGAAGCCCAATAATGTCCAAAACAGCAGATAATATAGCATGGAGCAATCAAAAATTATAGATACGTTGGAGACGTATCAAGCATCCCCAAGCTTAATTCCTACTCGTCCTCGAGTAGGTAAATTATAAAAACAGAATTTTTGATGCGGAGTGCTACTTGGCATAATTTTAATGTAATTCTTCTTAATTGTGGTATGAATATTCAGATCCGAAAGATTCAAGACAAAAGTTCATATTGACATAAAAATAATAATACTTCTAGCATACTAACAAAGCAATTATGGCTTATCAAAATAACATGGCTAAATAAAGTTATCCCTACAAAATCATATAGTCTGGCTATGCTCTATATTCACCACACAAAATATTTAAATCATGCACAACCCCGATGACAAGCCAAGCAGTTATTTCATACTTTTGACATTCTCAAAACTTTTTCAATCTTCACGCAATACATGAACGTGAGCCATGGAAATAGCACTATAGGTGGAATAGAGTGGTGGTTGTGGAGAAGACAAAAAGGGAGAAGATAGTCTCACATCAACTAGGCGTATCAACGGGCTATGGAGATGCCCATCAATAGATATCAATGTGAGTGAGTAGGGATTGCCATGCAACGGATGCACTAGAGCTATAAGTATATGAAAGCTCAAAAAGAAAGTAAGTGGGTGTGCATCCAACTTGCTTGCTCATGAAGACCTAGGGCATTTTGAGGAAGCCCATCATTGGAATATACAAGCCAAGTTCTATAATGAAAGATTCCCACCAGTATATGAAAGTGATAACATGAGAGACTCTCTACTATGAAGATCATGGTGCTACTTTGAAGCACAAGTGTGGTAAAAGGATAGTAACATTGTCCCTTCTCTCTTTTTCTCTCATTTTTTTCTTTTCTTTTTTTATTTGGGCCTTTTCTCTTTTTTTATGGCCTCTTTTTTCGTCCCGAGTCTCATCTCGACTTGTGGGGGAATCATAGTCTCCATCATCCTTTCCTCACTGGGACAATGCTCTAATAATGATGATCATCACACTTTTATTTTTCTTAGAACTCAACAATTACAACTCGATACTTAGAACAAAATATGACTCTATATGAATGCCTTCAGCGGTGTACCGGGATATGCAATGACTCATGAGTGACATGTATGAAAGAATTATGAATGGTGGCTTTGCCACAAATACGATGTCAACTACATGATCATGCTAAGCAATATGACAATGATGGAGTGTGTCATAATAAACGGAACGGTGGAAAGTTGCATGGCAATATATCTCGGAATGGCTATGAAAATGGCATAATAGGTAGGTATGGTGGCTGTTTTGAGGAAGGTATATGGTGGGTGTATGATACCGGCGAAAGGTGCGTGGTATTAGTGAGGCTAGCAAAGGTGGAAGGGTGAGAAAAGTGCGTATAATCCATGGACTCAACATTAGTCATAAAGAACTCACATACTTATTGCAAAAATCTACAAGTTATCAAAGCAAAGTATTACGCGCATGCTCCTAGGGGGATAGATTGGTAGGAAAAGACCATCGCTCGTCCCCGACCGCCACTCATAAGGAAGGCAATCAAAAAATAAATCGTGCTCCGACTTCATCACATAACGGTTCACCATACGTGCATGCTACGAGAACCACAAGCTTCAACACAAGTATTTCTCAAATTCACAACTACTCAACTAGCATGACTTTAATATCACCATCTCCATATCTCAAAACAATTATCAAGTATCAAACTTATCATAGTATTCAACACACTCATAAGAGAATTTTTTATTCTTGAATACCTAGAATATTAGGATTTAAATAAAATTAACATGCTATTAAGACTCTCAAAATAATCTAAGTGAAGCATGAGATATCAATAGTTTCTATAAAACAAATCCACCACCGTGCTCTAAAAGATATAAGTGAAGTACTAGAGCAAAATTATATAACTCAAAAGGTATAAGCGAAGCACATAGAGTATTCTAACAAATTCTAAATCATGTATGGCTCTCTCAATAGGTGTGTACAGCAAGGATGATTGTGGTAAACTAACAAGCAAAGACTCAAATAATACAATACGCTCCAAGCAAAACACATATCATGTGGCGAATAAAAATATAGCTCCAAGTAAAGTTACCGATAGAAGTAGACGGAAGAGGGGATGCCTTCCGGGCATACCCAAGCTTTGTCTTTTAGGTGTCCTTAGATTATCTTGGGGGTGCCATGGGCATCCCCAAGCTTAGGCTCTTGCCACTCCTTGTTCCATAATCCATCAAATCTTTAACCAAAACTTGAAAACTTCACAACACAAAACTTAAAGTAGAAAATCTTGTGAGCTCCGTTAGCGAAAGAAAATAAAAGAAAACTTCAAGGTACTGTAATGAACTCATTATTTATTTATATTGGTGTTATACCTACTGTATTCCAACTTCTCTATGGTTTATAAACTATTTTACTAGACATAGATTCATCAAAATAAGCAAACAACACACGAAAAACAGAATCTGTCAAAAACAGAACAGTCTGTAGTAATCTGTAGCTAGCGCAAGATATGGAACCCCAAAAATTCTAAAATAAATTTCTGGACGTGAGGAATTTATCTATTAATCATCTGCAAAAAGAATTAAATAAATATCACTTTCCAAATAAAAATGGCAGCAGTTCTCGTGAGTGCTAAAGTTTCTGTTTTTTACAGCAAGTTTACAAGACTTTCCCCAAGTCTTCCCAACGGTTCTACTTGGCACAAACACTAATTAAACACAAAAAACACAACCAAAACAGAGGCTAGATAAATTGTTTATTACTAAACAGGAGCAAAAAGCAAGGAATAAAAATAAAATTGGGTTGCCTCCCAACAAGCGCTATCGTTTAACGCCCCTAGCTAGGCATAACAAGCAAGAATAGATCTAGGTATTGCCATAATAGTAAGATAGATTATTAGAACTCATCTCATATTCTCTATGTTCGGCGGCAAGTTTTCTTTGAGGAAAGAAAAGTAATCAAAAGGGCTAAATTTAATGGGACAAAAGTCCCCAAGATCAACCTTGGGAGGTATAGGTTCCTCCTTTGGTCCTTCATATTGCACAACCAATTCATCATTATAAGCATTCTTTTGACAGAACTTTGTGAGCCTATATTCAAGAGAATATCCTAGTTCATTATTTAGAATAGCCAAATCATCATTAAGTTCAGAGATTCTGTCAACTAAAACATTGGTAGGAATCCTTTTTCTAAGATTTTGATTGAAAGCAACATAGTCTAGAGATTGAAAACGCATTATTTCTTCTTGATCAAAGAGGATAGCCTCTATGGGAGGACGGAAAGCGTCCACCCTATAATGTGCAAAGATTTCTTTGGCCTCTTTTATTATGAATCTAAACTCATGAGCCAAAAAGATAGTAGCGGCATGCTTAACAGAAGAATGCTCAATTTTAGAAAATTCCAGAAAAATCCTTTGTATGGAAGGATGCATGTGCATGAATTGTCTTTCAAGTTCAACTACAAGCATGGCAATAGCGTCCGCAAGACTACTAGTTCTATGAAGGATAGAACTACCCATAGAAGGTAAAGCACCGGCACAAGTAAAGAAATCTTGAATAACTCCTTTTCCAATAATATTACCACTACCAACATGGAATCTTTTTGTATGTGAGATAGTGGGTTCTTTAGTAGGAGCATCAGAATTATTATCGACAATTCCCCAATTTCAGTCATAGAGGCAGAAGGTAAAGGACTAGCCATAACGACAAGCAAGCAAACTAACACACAAGCAAACAGAAAGCAAGCGGGCAAAAAGAGGCAAATAGAGAGGGAGGATAGAGAGAGAGGGCGAATAAAACAGCAAGGGTGAAGTGGGGGAGAGGAAAACAGAGACAAATGGCAAATAATGTAATGCGGGAGATAAGGGTATGTGATGGGTACTTGGTATGTTGACTTTTGCATAGACCTCCCCGACAATGGCGCTAGAAATCCTTCTTGCTACCTCTTGAGCACCGCGTTGGTTTTCCCCGAAGAGGAAGGGATGATGCAGCAAAGTAGCGTAAGTATTTCCCTCAGTTTTTGAGAACCAAGGTATCAATCCAGTAGGAGGCTACGCGCGAGTCCCTCGTACCTACACAAAACAAATAAATCCTCGCAACCAACACAAATAGGGGTTGTCAATCCCTATAAGGCCACTTACGAGAGTGAGATCTGATAGATATGATAAGATAATATTTTTTGGTATTTTCATGATAAAGATGCAAAGTAAAATAAAGGCAAAGTAAATAGCAAAGGAAATAACTAAGTAGTAGGAGATCAATATGATAAAGATAGACCCGGGGGCCATAGGTTTCACTAGTGGTTTCTCTCGAGAGCATAAGTATTCTACGGTGGGTGAACAAATTACTGTTGAGCAATTGACAGAATTGAGCATAGTTATGAGAATATCTAGGTATGATCATGTATATAGGCATCACGTCCGAGACAAGTAGACCGACTCCTGCCTGCATCTACTACTATTACTCCACTAATCGACCGCTATCTAGCATGCATCTAGAGTATTAATTTAAAAACAGAGTAACGCCTTAAGCAAGAGGACATGATGTAGATGGATAGACTCATGCAATATGAAGAAAACCCCATCTTGTTATCCTCGAGGGCAACAATACAATACATGCCTTGCTGCCCCTACTGTCACTGGGAAAGGACACCGCAAGATTGAACCCAAAGCTAAGCACTTCTCCCATTGCAAGAAAGATCAATCTAGTAGGCCAAACCAAACTGATAATTTGAAGAGACTTGCAAAGATAACCAATCATGCATAAAAGAATTCAGAGAAGATTCAAATATTATTCATAGATAGACTTGATCATAAACCCACAATTCATCGGTCTCAACAAACACACCGCAAAAAGAAGATTACATCGAATAGTTCTCCACAAGAGAGGAGGAGAACATTTTATTGAGATCCAAAAAGAGAGAAGAAGCCATCTAGCTACTAAATATGGACCCGTAGGTCTGAGGTAAACTACTCACACTTCATCGGAGAGGCTATGGTGTTGATGTAGAAGCCCTCCGTGATCGATGCCCCCTCCGGCGGAGCTCCGGAATAGGCCCCAAGATGGGATCTCGTGGATACAGAAAGTTACGGCGGTGGAATTAGGGTTTTGGCTCCGTATCTAATTGTTTGGGGGTACACAGGTATATATAGGAGGAAGGAGTACGTCGGGGGAGCAATAGGGGGCCCACGAGGGTGGAGGGCGCGCCTGGGGTAGGCAGGCGCGCCCCCTACCTTGTGGCCTCCTCTTTTCTTTCTTGACGTAGGGTCCAAGTCTCCCAGGTCTTGTTCGTTGAGAAAATCACGTTCCCGAAGGTTTCATTGCGTTTGGACTCCGTTTGATATTCCTTTTCTTCGAAACGCTAAAACAGGCAAAAAACAACAATTCTGGGCTGGGCCTCCGGTTAATAGGTTAGTCCCAAAAATAATATAAAAGTGGATAATAAAGCCCAATAATGTCCAAAACAGTAGATAATATAGCATGGAGCCTGACAGTGGCATCCCGGCCGTGGCGGGGACCGAGAAGTCCGGCGAATCTTGGGGCAACCCCTCGGGCTTCGCGCGTGCGCCACGTGGTGCCCGGAAGTCGGAGGGGCCTGACAGGCCACGCGCGTGAAGGGACCGGGCGGTGGGCTGGGGCCCACCGCCGCGCGCCCTTGGCCCAAGCGCGCGGATTTATTGCGGCGTCCGGGGGCCGGTTGCTCTTCCCCGGACAGTTATTGCGCATGTACGTGCGCACTTATTGCGGGGTAGTGGAACGGGCGCGTTCAGATGATCCCACTTCCCCACGTTCAAACCGAGGGTTATAAATTGGGGGCAGGGGGCGGCGGACATTATTCTCGCTCACGCCCTCCTGTCCCTTTGCTCTAGCTCCGCTCTTCGCAACCCGACGCACTATGGCGCCCGCTGCTCCGAGCAGAACTCCCTCTCTACATCTTCCTTATTCTTCTTCTTCTTTTGATCATGTCGCTGCCATCGGGCTCCTGAATGGGCTCGAGCGTCACCTCTGTGGACATTGCCCAACTCCGGGCATCGCGACGCCTGCCACGGGATACGGACGTAAGCGTCCGCCTGCCGCGGGGCGAGCAGAGGCCTCGGCCTGAGGGGCAGGAGCGCGTGGTCTTCCTCACGCACTTCGAGCACGGATTCGGGCTGCCAGTGAGCACCTTCTTCCATGCGTTCTTGGAGTTCTTCGGGCTCTAGCCGCATCATCTTGGCGCCGGCGCCATCGTCCAGCTCTCCGGCTTCGTCACCCTCTATGAGGGGTACCTGGGGGTCGAGCCCACGATCGACCTCTGGGCTCGCTTCTTCTCCTTGAAGTAGTAGGGCCCGTCGGCCGGGGAGTTCGCCGACTACGGCGGCGCCGTCATCTCGAAGTGGTCGGGGGCGGATTTCCCCAAGATCCTACTGGAGGATTCTGCCAAGAAGTGGCAGAACTCCTTCTTCTACGTCCGCAACCTTGGCGCGGATCGCATCAACCTTCCGGCCTTTGCCATCGTGCCGCCGCAGGCGAAGACGAACTGGGGCTACTCGCCCAGGCGCTCGTCACAGGAGATCGTCAATCTCTGCGAGCGGGTGACGGTGATGAGGACGCAGGAGGGGCTCACCGGCACCGACCTCCTCGCCGCGTTCATCAGGTGCCGGGTCCTTCCGCTTCAGGGGCGCTCCTGCCTCATCGGCGAGATGGTCGGCCTTCAAGACCCCAACCGCATGGACTCGACGCGACTGTCCGCAGCGCAGGTCGCGCGTGGCGTGAATGACGTCTCCAAGGCAAACCTTGGGGAGTACTGGGAGTTCGGCAAGGCGCCGTACAGCCGGTCGAACCCGGCGCCGCAGGTGAGTGTCTGGTCTTCTTACTTTGCCGCCGTGCACCTTCTCGTTCGTCCTGACGCGACGCGGGTGGTACTTCTGAACGCGATTCGGCATGCTTACGCCTAGGCCTCGTCGCAGGTGGCGCCGGTGGCGCCAGAGGAGCCCGCGGCTCATGGCGGGGAGGAGGAGGCCGAGTCCAACGCCGGCGCTGGGCATCGCGCGGGTAAGTCTTATGTTTTTCTTCATGTGTCTTGAGTTGCTGACCGCGGCACGGAACGGTCGGTGCTGACGCCAGTTGTTGGTGTAGCGGTGTTGGGCGGGGAAGGCGGTGATGCGGGCGAAGCCGGGTCCTCGCATGGGGCGGCACCGAGCCGCCCACATGGGAAAGACAGCGTCGGGTCGCGACCTCAGGACCCGAAGTGCATGGCGGACCCGGCCGGGGCCGGGAGGCCGGCCAAGAGGAAGCGCGGTGGCGGGCACGGGGGGCCAACCCTGGTCCCGGTCTTGGCGGGGTAAGCTTCATTTCTTGCTCGCACTCTGATTTTTTCCTTGAGATAGTCTTGTTTCTTTTCTGCTTATTCCATCTTCTTCTTCAGGTCGCCAATCGCGCTGGCGAGGGCGGCGGCGGAAGCCGCGACCGCCGAAGGGGCCGAGTTCCGCAGGAGCCGGTCCGACCTCGCTGACCAGGCCGAGGTGGAGGAATAGGCCGACTCGGACCTCGGCCTGGATCCGAACGACGCCGAAGCCGTGGCCTGGGGGGACAGGAACCGGGCCGAGGCGGAGATGAAGGCGGCGTCGGTCCGAGCTTGGACCGACGCGGCGGTGGCATGGGCGCGAGGCGACACAGAGCCATCCTGGCACGAGATGCTGGAGGGCATGGTGGTGGCGGCGACGGTCTTCGAGCCGTCGCTAGCGAGGGAGCGCGATCGTGGAGGCCGAGCTGCGGTGGTGATCCCCGATCGGGCGGTCGTGGAGGTGGCGGATGACTTCCCGCCGCGGGCCGACGTGGTCGGGCAAGCGGCTGATGGTGGTGGAGGCGTCGCCGTCTTGGAAGAGATGCTGCAGGCGGCGGCATCGAAGGGGCCGCCGGTTTTGGAGGAGGCACCATGGGCGGCGGTGCTGGAGGCCGCCCCGGCAGCTGGGCCGGAGACGGCGACGCAGGGCGTCCCGGTGTCTAGGTCGTCGTCGGCGCCGGGAGGGGCGTCGGAGGAGGTGCTGGCCGCGTCGCGAGCGGCCAGCGGGGAGTACGCCTTGGTGCCCCGGCAGGGAGGGCGCCGGGCTGCCATGCCGCAGCCGGCGCGGAGCGGGAGCGCTGTTGTCTTTGGGCCTCAGACCCAGGGGGAGGTGGCGCTGGACGCCGTCAGTTGCCGCCTGCGAGGCCGGACGGAACGGCTCGAGGCCTTCGCCCAGGCCGAGGTGGAGCGGATGCGCGACCTGGAGCGCGCCATTCTGGTAAGTTTTCTTGTAATTTTTTCTTTGTGGGGGCGTGCCAGCACACCCACTGGGTGTAGCCCCTGAGGTTCGGGCCAACTACGTAGTAGTCGGGTCGAATCTTTTTTAGAGTGTTGGCCTTGTTCTGATTTCTGCTTTCTTCAGCATCTTGATGTCTTCCGGGTTGCCGCCTACAATCGTCTCCTGGGCAAGCGCCGGGAGCTCGTGGAGCGGCTTGCCGCCAAGGAGGGGGAGCTCCGCGTCGCCGCAGGTATTCTTGTGCTCTTTTCTAGTGGGGCGCGCTAGCGCACCCACTGGGTGTAGCCCCCGAGATTCAGGCCAACTGTGTAACAGTTGGGCCAAATCTTAAGTCTTGCTATTTTCTTTTCTTCCGCCGAGTCCTCCTTCTTCGCAGCTGAGGTGCGGTCTTGTGGACTCGTCTGCTCCGGGCCGGTCATCACTACGACCGGCTCGTTGCCGGCACCGACCGTCTTAGCATCGAGGCGGCGCAGGCGAGGGCGGAGGCGGCCGCGGCTCAGCGATCTCTTGACGAGGCCAACCAGCTGCATGAGTAGCTGGCCGGTCACAAGAGCTGCCTCAAGGTCAAGGTGGAGCACCTTAAGGCGGAAACCGCTAAGGTGGCGGAGGTGCAGCAGGCCCTGGTGGAGGCAAACCAGCAGCGCGGCTAGCTGGCCGATGACAAGGGCCGGCTCCAGGCCGAGGTGGATCGCCTGCGGGAGCAAGTCACCACGGCTGAAGGGGCCCGTTAGGACGAGGCCCGTCGCCGCGAGGCAGACGAGAAGGCGGCCGAAGATAAGGACGCCGAGCTGAAGGCGGCCCTTGCCAAGGCGGCCGATCTGGAGAAGGCGCTCAAGGAGCGCGATCGCGCCTTCGAACGGGAGCGGCGTGGTACGTTTCTCAAAGCGCAACACCTGGAAGAGTCCTTCTCCAGTAAGTGCTTTTTCTTGTCGTTTGCCGGGTCGGGATCCGACCTTTCTTCCTTGTCGTTCTTCTTCTAACTTGCTTCTTCCTTTGCAGCAGGGGCCTTCCCGGAGACGAAGCGGCTGGCAGAGGAAGCCATCCGCCATCAGCGTGACCCGACCGGTGTCATTGGGTCCGGGACGGATCCACAGGTGGCCTGGACCTTCCCGGAGATCATTGCCGCCGCTGAGGCTCGCCTTCATGTCCTGGGAACGCAGCTGGGGTGGCTGTCCCAGGTAGGCACCGCAATGATGGCAGCCCTGTGGCCGGGCTCCGTCCAACCGAGCAGCTTCTCGCGCCTGGCGCGTTGGTTGGAGATGGGGCCGGACCAGCTTGGCGAGTGGCGCGTCTCCACCGCTCGTGCCGGTACTGAGATGGCACTCCGGTTTGCGCTGTCCTGGCATCCGGACCTATAGCTGGACGCGTTGATGGGCCAGCGGGCCAGTTCAAAGCAGCACTTGCAGGAGAAAGCTGGCCGGATCACCTCCCGGGCCTGCTACATCGCCGAGTTCGACTTCCATGGCGAGTTCCATCCGGAGCGGACGGAAGATGGCAGGGTCGTGGACGGTGAAGACTACGGCCGGCTTGCTCCTCCACGATCCAGAGGGGAGCTCGGAGGAGACGGGCGTCTACCGCGACGCGGGTGCTGAGGAGGGCACCGGCACCTCGCCGAATTCGGAGGCCGCCAGGGGAGAGCCGTCGACGCCGCGACACGGCGCTGGAGATGCCTGAGACACTTCGTGTAATAATTTGTTTAAATAGCAGGTCCACCCACCCACTGGGGGTTTTAGGGTGTAACGAACTCGGGCCGTGGGCCTTTTCTTAAATACTTGTGTAAATGTCATGAGTGCTTTGCTTTTTTGCCTTCCGTTTTTGGACCGATTTCATGCGTTTTTCCTTTCACAAACCTCCCCCCCGCGAGTCAGACGGCCGAGGCTCCAATCCATGACAAGGAGTTCGGTTCTTTGAGAAGAGTACGCAGGACTTGGGTCCCTTGAAACGTTGAGCGTGAGCGGAACACCCACTGGGCCGGTTGGCGGCAATCCGGCAAGCCGGTTGGCGAGCAGCCGATCGTGCGGCTGTTCATTTGATGAATGGTTAGCCGGGTTGATCGACCCAGCAACCTTTGACTTAGTGTATTTAGCGTAAAGGAGCTTTGGCCCGTTGTGCTTGCCAGCCGACATCCAAAGCTGGATCTGTGGCTTTAGGGCGAAGTGGGGGACCGTGACGTCCTAACTTTATCAGGAATCACCAAGTAAGGCGGCGGGGTGGCGACCGAGCCAGCCAGCCCCTGAGCCCCCGGGTCGAGCGAGTCGGGTTCAATGGCATAGTGATGCAAGAAAATAGGACACAATAAATTGGTCGACAAAAGGCAGCCCCCGAGTCTTGTTCGGGGACCCCGCAGTTTCATGCGTTTACAAAAGGCGACGATACATATGCTCGTGCGGCTAACTGTAAAACGGGCAGAGGAGTTCCGCGTTCCACTGCCGGGTCATTTCTTCACCGGCGGTGTCCTTCTTGCACTTCCGTGATTTGCGGGCGTCGATGAGGTAGTAGGCGTTGCGGTCGCGCAAGGCCTTGCTCACGATGAATGGGCCCTCCCATGGAGGGGACAACTTTTGTCGGCCTGCCTGCTCCTGGACGAGTCGGAGGACGAGGTCGCCCTCGCGGAACGCGAGGGGCTTGATTTTCTTGCTGTGGTAGTGCCTTAGGCCTTGTTGGTAGATGGCCGAGCGACTGAGCGCCAGGAGGCGTGCTTCTTCGAGCAGGTCGACGCCATCTTCACGGGCTTCTCTAGCTTCGGCTTCAGTGTACATCACGACGCGCGGCGAGTCGAACTCGACGTCGGTTGGAATGATGGCTTCGGCTCCATAGACGAGGAAGAACGGGGTGAACCCGGTCAACCGATTCGGCATGCTGCGTAGACTCCAGAGAATGGCTGGCAACTTGTCAAGCCAGCTGCCGGGTGAGCGGATGAGTGGCTCGACGAGTCGCGGCTTGACGCCGGACAGGATGAGTCCATTGGCCCGCTCGACCTGCCCGTTGGACTGCAGATGCACAACGGAGGCTAAGTCAAGGAGGATGCCAGAGACGGAGCAGTATTGTTCGAGCGCGCCCTTGGCAAAGTTGGTGCCGTTGTCGGTGATGATGTTGTTTGGCATGCCGTAGCGCACCGCTATGTCCTTGATGAACCGGACGGCTATTGGCCCGTCCAGTTTCTTGATTGGTCTTGCCTCGATCCACTTGGTGAATTTGTCCACTGCCACCAGCAAGTGCGTCATGCCGCCTCGAGCGGTTTTGAAGGGTCCCACCATGTCGAGTCCCCAGATCACGAAGGGCCAGGCGATTAGTATGGTGCGGAGTGCTGACGCCGGCTGGTGGCTGCGTTTGCTGAAGCGCTAGCATCCCTCACACTTGAGGACGAGCGACTCGGCATCTTCAAGGGCCATGGGCTAGTAGAAACCGTGGCGGAACGCCTTGGCCACTAGGGATCGTGATGCCGCGTGGTGCCCGCACTTGCCCTGATGTATGTCGCGGAGGATGTCGATGCCCCATTCCTACTCGACGCAGCGCTTGAACATGCCGGTGGAGCTGCGCTTGATGAGCTCGTTGTTGATGATGCTGTAGGCGGACGCCCGGCGTTGCACTTCCCGAGCTTTGGTCTCGTCCATGGGGAGAACCCCATTCTCCAAAAATTATGATATCGGGAGGTCCCAAGATGGATCCATAACCACGGTGAAGACGGCCACCAGGGTGGGTTCCGAGTCGGCAGCCCCCGAGCCGGGTTGAGCAACCCCTGGGTCGGGTGTGGCGACGGCCGGGTCTGGGACGATGGTGGCCGGGTCGAGCGGAGCAGCCCCTGGGCCGGGTTCAGCAGTCCCCGAGCCGGGTTCGGCAGTCCCCAGTCCGGGTTGAGGTGCGGCCGGGTCGTCTGGGATGTGGATGGACTCGGAGTAGGGTGAAGGCTTGACGGACGGCTTGCGCGGGTGCTCGAGGGAGACGTCGGACGAGATGGCTTGCCGTGACGAGGCGATCTTGGCAAGCATGTCGGCTGCTTCGTTCTCTGCGCGCGGGACGTGGAGGAACTCGCAGCCCTCGAAGGATCCGGACAGCTTCTGGATGAGGAAGAGGTAGCTTGCCATGTTGGAGTCACGGGCGTCCCATTCGCCGGAGCAATGTTGCACCACCAGGTCCAAGTCGCCGTAGGACATGATGCGTCTGATGCCGAGTTCCTTGGCAAGCCGGAGGCCGTGCACAAGGGCTTCGTACTCGGCGACGTTGTTGGATGCGGTGAAGTGGATCTGGAGCGCGTAGCGGAGTCGGTCGCCCTTTGGGGACGACAGTACGATGCCAACCCCCAAGTCGAGTCGCATCTTGGACCCGTCGAAGTGCATGCGCCAATGCGTCGAGTTGGGAGGTGGCGGCAAGTACTGGGTCTCGGTCCAGTCGACGAGGAAGTCGGCCAGGGCTTGAGACTTGATCGTGGTGCAGGGCTCGTAGAGGATGGTGTGGCCGGCTAGCTGGATCGCCCACTTGGCAACCCGGCCAGAGGCATCCCGGCACCCGATGATTTCTCCGATAGGCGCCGTGCTGACCACGGTGACAACGTGCTCTTGGAAATACTGCTTCAGCTTCTTGGCAGTGAGGTATACGCCGTAGCACATCTTCTGGTAGTGCGGGTAGTTCTGCTTGGAGGTGGAGAGCACCTCGCTCAGGTAGTAGACTGGGCGTTGGACGGCTTGGATCTTGCCCTTCTCTGGTCGCTCGACCACCAACACCGTGTTGACCGCTCGTGAGGTCGCGGCTATGTAGAGCAGCAGCGGCTTCTTGTCGGTCGGTGCGGCCTGGACGGGTGCGGTGGAGAGCATGCGCTTGAGGTCTTGGAAGGCCTCGTCTGCCTTGCCGTTCCATTCGAATGGGCTCGTCTTCTTCATTAGCTGGTACAGGGGTAGCGCCCTCTCGCCCAGCCGGCTTAGAAACCGGCTGACCGAGGCCAAGCATCCGGTGAACATCTAGACATCGCGCAGCCGAGCCGGCTTGCGCATGCGCTCGATGGCCTTGATCTTCTCCGGGTTCGCCTCAATTCCGTGTTCCGAGACGAGGAAGCCGACTAGCTTTCCGGTCGGGATGCCAAAGATGCATTTTTCCGGGTTAAGCTTGACCTTGTATTCATGAAGGTTGGCGAATGTTTCCTTCAAATCGTTGAGGAGCGTGAGGTGCTGCTTGGTCTTCACCACGATGTCGTCCACGTACACGTGGATGTTGCGGCCGAGTTGCGACAACAGGCATTTCTGCATGCAGCGCTGGAAGGTGGCGCCGGCGTTCTTCAAGCCAAACAACATGGTGACGTAGCAACATACACCCCAAAGGGCGTGATGAAGGACGTATTCAGGGCGTCGGCCGGGTCCAGCTTGATATGGTGGTAGCCGGAGTAAGCGTCCAGGAAGGACAGGAGCTCACACCCGGCGGTCGAGTCGATGACTTGGTCGATCCGCGGGAGGGCGAACGGATCCTTGGGACAGGCCTTGTTGAGGCCGGTGTAGTCGATACATTTGCGCCAGGTCTTGTTCCTCTTCAGGACGAGGACTGGATTGGCCAGCCACTCGGGGTGAAACACTTCCATTATGAAGCCGGCCGCCAAAAGCTTGGTGACCTCTTCACCAATGGTCCTTGACTTTTCTTCGGAAAATCGTCGTAGGGGTTGATGGACGGGCTTGGCGTCCTTGCGGACGTGAAGTTTGTGCTCGGCGTACTTCCTCGGGTTACCCGGCATGTCCTTGGAGGTCCATGCGAAGATATCCCGATTCTCACGGAGGAAGTCGACGAGCTCGCCTTCCTATTTGCTGACGAGGCGGGTGCCTACGATGACGTACTTGCTGCAGCTGGGGTCTTCTGGGTTGAGCTTCACTTTCTTGATCTCCTTGGAGGGCTTGAAGGCGGCCTCATCGGCCGGACCTGAGGTCAGGATCGACGCGGCGGAGGCCTCGCCTGCCAGGGCGATGATCCGATCGAGCTGGCGCCGCTCCTCGGCAATGACCAGCGACTCGGCCAACTTGGCGCCATCTCGGGCGCACTCCAGGGACTTGCGGTAATCGCCGGTGATGGTGATGAGGCCCTTGGGACCCGGTATCTTCATCTTCAGGTACGAGTAGTGGGGAACCGCCATGAACTTGGCGAGCGCGGGCCGGCCCAGCAACGCGTGATACGCGCTGGACAGGTCCACCACTTCGAACCAGATCGGTTCGCGCCGGAAGTGGCTGCTGTCACCAAACAGGACGTCTAGCTGGACCCGGCCAATGGAAGATCGTCCGGGTCGGCTCCAGGTCCTCGGCCTTGAGGCCGAGCTTGGTCATCGTGTCGCGGTAGAGGATGTTGATGCTGCTGCCGCCATCGTTGAGGACTCAGGAGAACTTGCATGTGCTCCGCGCGACGATGGTGGGGTTGAGGATGAGGGTGTAACCACCCGGGCTCGGCATGACTGCCGGGTGATCCTCTCGGGTCTAGGTGATCGGGCGATCTGACCAATGCATGAACTCCGGCTTGGCTGGGACGATGATGTTCACCTCCTGCCGAAGGAGGCGCTCACTGTGCTTGTCATCGCCGAGGCTGGTGAAGATGACGTAGGCCGCGTTCTGGTCCGGCTAGGCGTCGTTGCGCATCGCGCCGCCAGCTGGAGGCGGTGGTGGAGGCAGAGGCGGCTGCCCCGCGCCTGGAGCCGGAGACGGAGGGGGCGGGACGTCGCTCCTCATGATGCGCTTGGTGATGGCGCACTGCCGGAGCATGTGCGTGGAGGGTTTTTCGCCGCTGTGGTGCTTGCAGGGGACGTCGAGCAGCTGCTCGAAGCTCATGGCGGGTTGCCATGCCGTCTTGCTGGTTTGCCGGTGCTTCGCCGCCGGGTCCGCCGCAGGCTCGGCGGCCACGATGTGGCGCCGGCTGGTCGGCCTTGCGCTTGTTGTTCTGGTGATGCTGCTGTCGGCTGCTTTCGCCGGCCGGCTTCGGAGGGGGAACCGGCTTCGCCTTGCCGGCTTCATCCAGCGCCACCTGGATCTTCATGGCTGAGTCGGCATTGGCGTACTTGTCCGCCGTCACCATGAGTGCGGCCATGGTGGCCGGCTCGGAGAGTAAGACTTGTGCTTGAGGAGGGTGCCGTCTCGGCACCCGTTGACGAAGTACTGGATCGCCTGGACTTCATGGACGCCCTCGTAGCTATTCCGGAGCTCGGTCCAGCGTGCGAGGTACTCGCGACCGGTCTCCACAGCCCCCTGCACGCACATGGCGAGTTGGCTAGGGCGGCCGGGTTGCTTGTAGGTCCCCGTGAAGTTGCGGATGAAGGCTTCCTCGAAGTCCACCCACGTGTTGATGCTGCCCATCGGCAGGCTGTTCAACCACGTGCAGGCCGACCCTTCGAGCACACGGCGAGACGATCATTGGCACCGGTGATGCCAATGGCCGTGGTGTAGTCGGTGAGCCAGTCTCCTGGCTTCACCGTCCCGTTGCACTTGGGGGTGTCGCGGGGGAGCATGAATCCTTTAGGGAAGGGCTCCTCCCGGATGCGGGGGCCGAAGCACGCCGGGCCGATAGCGCCACTCTCCTCCACCTCCAGGGAGTGAGCGAGCCGATCTAGGCGGTGGCGAGCGTCCGCGTCGTCGATGGCGCGCGGGCCGAGTCGACTTGTGGCCAGGCCACGGGGGCCGGTCGGTAGGACCCGGACGCCGGCCATGCTGGCCAGGTCTGCGCTGGATCTCTAGGACGGGCTCGTCGCCCAATCCATTGGCGGCCGTAGCGGCCGGGTCGGGCCGAGTCCGGGCTCAGCCGGAGTGCGCCTCGCCGGGTGGCGAGGAAGCGGTGTGCAGAAGTTCGCCGGACCCACCAAGGCGGGCGGAGCCGGATCCCGCTGGCTTGGCGAGCTGGTTGAGGCGGTCCTGTTGGGTGTTGGCGGCGTGGAGGAGTTTGCGCATCCGCCCGATGCGCTCTTTCAGCTCCTCACCCGCGAGCTGGTCCAGGCCGGCTGCGGCTGTCTGGGCAGTGCGCATGTTCTTCACTGGGGTTTCATAGACAGTTGGGACGGTGGCAAGGGCCCGGCCGATCGCTCCTCCCCGGGCACGCACATCGGCGACCCGACTTGGGTCGGCCACGGCGGGCGTGAATCCGTAGGCGGCATCACGCTCCAGCCGAGTGGCGTCCAGGCGACGCTGAGTGGCAGCGAGCGTCTCGGACAGGTCTAGCATCTGTTGGCGCCTTTCCTCGAGCTGGGTTCGGGCCTCAGCGACGTTGGTGGTGTCGACGTCGGTGTCGATGGGGATGCAGAGGCTTTGCATCGCGGCACGCAACGGATCGGACGGCTTGATCCGTTCCACTGCGGCCCTGGCTTCGGCTGCCTTCCTCGTCTTGCTCGACGAGGAGGAGGCGCCGTCGCCAGTGACGAAGACCTCCACATGGACGTCCATTGCCCCGGCGGAAATGCCACCACCGAGGGAGAGGGGAGAGTCGGAGTAGCTGAGCACCTCGCTGGGGTACTCGTCGGCCGCGAACGCATCAGAGATGCGCAGCGCGGTGAAGGAGGCGACAAGCGCACCGCCGACGTCGTCCGCCAGCGCGACGGACTCGTCGGTGTAGGAGAAGGGCCCTGTCTGAAGCATGTTCCCAGCTAGCTCCTCAAGCTGCCCCACGGTGGGCGCGAACTGTCGTGGTGGGCGCACGACAGATGCCAAGGGATGGCAAAAGAGAGGAGGAGGCTCGAGGGTGCTGGTGGACTCCAGAGGCGAGGTTGGAATGAGCGGGCGCGGGACGCGGGACATACCCAGCTTCGGGGCTCTCCGGAGAGATAATACCCCTAGTCCTGCCGAGTGTTGTTGTATGATTGCTAGTACAATGTTGCTCCTGGAGCTGTATGGAGGAGGAAAGAAGCTGGCCAAGGCTTAGGCAGTTCCCTCTCCTCGGGTGTTGCTAACTTGGTGTGTGTGATGGAATGAGTTCTCTTCCCTCCGTCCCCATGCATGAGGGCTCCTGGGGGGTTTTATAGGTCAACCCCCCAGGGGTACAGTGGTAATGTTACAAGTCGGTGGGTCCGTATTGTCGGTGTCCGGGAACCCGGGCCAGGTGCCGCTGAGGGCTTGTGGTTCGCCGGGTTCCCCTAGGTGCGGCCCCCGCACGCCTAGGGGGACTGAGCTCCGTCTTGTCGATCATCAGGGCATGGCCGAGTCGAGTCATGTACAATGCTCTCCGTCAGGTTGCCGCTTGCTGTCGTCAGCGGTGAAGGCGGGGGCACTGTAGCCACGCCAGCCCTGGTCAGCGGGTAGGTGAGGGGCACTGTTGGCACGTTCCTGCTGACCAGAGGCATGGGCGGGGCACTGTTACGTTGGTCATCGTTGATTGAGGTCTCGTCCCATCATACGGCCTGGATGGGATGGATGTTGACCCGCGGTTGGATTGCGTAGCACGCCACGGGTGGTACTGGCTTGTTGAGGAGGCTTCGGTCGTGCCGGGTTCAGCTGTCTTGCACTAGTTGTTGGGGCCGAGTCGACGTGTCTTGTCGGGTCGGCTAGTCTGGCCGGCTTGCGGGGCTTGGCCGGGTCGAGCGACCCGGCCAAGCGCATGCCGGTATTGAGGGGCAGTGCCAACCCCGTTGTTTCCGAAGAGGATCCGGGTTCCGTTGCCTGCCCGGGGTCCATCCCCCTGACAAACGTGATCTAGAGGACTTGGAGTAGACGTCAAGCAATCAACGAGGAGGCCACGAGGCAGGGGGCACGCCTACCCCCTGGGCACGCCCTCCACCCTCATGGGCTCCTCGTGGCTCCACCAACCTACTTCTTCCTCCTATATATATCCACATACCCTGAAAACATCCAGGAGCACCACGAAACCCTATTTCCACCGCCGCAACCTTCTATACCGAAGAGATCCCATCTTGGGGCCTTTTCCGGAGCTTCGCCGGAGGGGGCATCGATCACGAAGGGCCTCTACATCAACTCCATGGCCCCTCCGATGATGTGTGATTAGTTTACTTCAGACCTTCGGGTCCATAGCTATTAGCTAGACGGCTTCTTCTCTCTCTTTGGATCTCAATACAAAGTTCTCCTCGATCTTCTTGGAGATCTATTCGATGTAACTCTTTTTGTGGTGTGTTTGTCGAGATCCGATGAATTGTGGGTTTATGATCAAGTCTACCTATGAACAATATTTGATTCTTCTCTGAAATCTTTTATGTATGATTGGTTATCTTTGCAAGTCTCTTCGAATTATCAGTTTGGTTTGGCATACTAGATTGATCTTTCTTGCAATGGGAGAAGTGCTTAGCTTTGGGTTCAATCTTGCGATGCTCGATCGCAGTGACAGAAAGGGAAACGACACGTATTGCATTGTTGCCATCGAGGATAAAAAGATGGGGTTTATATCATATTGCTTGAGTTTATCCCTCTACATCATGTCATCTTACCTAATGTGTTACTCTGTTCTTATGAACTTAATACTATAGATGCATGCTGGATAGCGGTCGATGTGTGGAGTAATAGTAGTAGATGCAGGCAGGAGCCGGTCTACTTGTCACGGACGTGATGCCTATATACATGATCATGACTAGATATTCTCATAATTATTTGCTTTTCTATCAATTGCTCGACAATAATTTGTTCACCCACTGTAATACTTATGCTATCTTGAGAGAAGCCACTAGTGAAACCTATGGCCCCCGGGTCTATTCTCCATTATATTAATCTCCCGTCAACAAGCTATTTATCTTATTATTATTATCTCTATGAGATCTCACTCTCGTAAGTGACCGTGAAGGGCTTGGCAACCCCTTTATCACGTTGGTTGCAAGGTTCTTATTTGTTTGTGTTGGTACGAGGGACTTGCGTGTAGTCTCCTACTAGATTGATACCTTGGTTCTCAAAAACTGAGGGAAATACTTACGCTACTTTGCTGCATCACCCTTTCCTCTTCAAGGGAAAACCAATGTAGTGCTCAAGAGGTAGCACCCTCCACCTTGGCCGCCTCCTCCTCTCTCCCACTAAGGCCCATTAAGGCCCATACACTCCCCATGGGGTTCCGGTAACCCCCCGGTACTCCGGTAAATCCCGAACTCATCCAGAACCATTCCGATGTCCAAACATAGCCTTCCAATATATCGATCTTTATGTATTGACCATTTCGAGACTCCTCGTCATGTATGTGATCATATCCGGGACTCCGAACTACCTTCGATACATCAAAAAACATAAACTCATAATACCGATCGTCACCGAGCGTTAAGCGTGCGGACCCTACGGGTTTGAGAACTATGTAGACATGACCGAGACTCATCTCCGGTCAATAACCAATAGCGGAACCTGGATGCTCATATTGGTTCCTACATATTCTACGAAGATCTTTATCGGTCAAACCGCATAACAACATACGTTGTTCCCTTTGTCATCGGTATGTTACTTGGCCGAGATTCGATCGTCGGTATCTCAATACCTAGTTCAGTCTCGTTACCGGTGATAACCCACAAGTATATGGGATCAATTGTAGCCTCTTTCGATAAGTAAGAGTGTCGAACCCAATGAGGAGCTAAAGGCAGAATAAATATTCCCTCAAGTTCTATCGACCACAGATAGAACTCTACGCACGCTTAACGTTCACTTTACCTAGAACAAGTATGAAACTAGAAGTACTTTTTAGGTGTAACAGGATAGGTTTACAAGACTATAACATGCACATAAATAAAAAGTAGGGGCTTTTTAGATAAAGAAACAATAAAGTTAGTATAGCGAGTGTGGAAAAGTGGTGATAGGAGTTGCGAAATTGTCCCTAAGAAATTGACTACGTTACTAGACCGATAGCAAGTTTTATGTGGGAGAGGCCACTGCTAGCATGTCATCTCTGACTTGGAATTCTATGCACTTATGATTGGAACTATTAGCAAGCATATGCAACTACTAACTTTCATTAAGGTAAAACCCAACCATAGCATTAAGATATATTGGCCCCCCTTCAATCCCGTATGCATCAATTTCTATGCTAGGCTAAAGCTTCTGTCACTCTTGCCCTCCAATACATAGTCCTATCAACATAAAACTAACCCTATGGTGTGATCCACACGCGCGTTCAAATGATGGGAACCAAAGGACAACAACATAACCACAAGCAAATTAAATCAATCCTAGCAATTCATCAACCACCGATAGGACAACGAAAATCTACTTAGACATCATAGGATGGCAACACACCATTGGATAATAATATGAAGCGTAAAGCACCATGTTCAAGTAGAGGGTACAAAGGGTTGCAGGACAGTGGACCGCTGTAGATAGATGGGGGAAGGTGATGGAGATGTTGGTGAAGATGGCGGAGGTGTTGGTGAAGATCGCGGTGATGATGATGGCCCCCGGCGGTGTTCCGGCGCCACCGAAGGCAAGGGGGAGAGAGCCCCCCTCCTCCTTCTTCTTCCTCGACCTTCTCCCTAGATGGGAGAAGGGTTTCCCCTCTAGTCCATGGCCTCCATGGCATGGGAGGGCGGGAGCCCCTCCGAGATTGGATCTGTCTCTCTGTCTCTCTCTATTTCCGCGTTCCCAGATTGTGCCCTTTCATCGTTTCTTATATTCCCAGAGATCCGTAACTCCGATTGGGCTGAAATTTTAACACGATCTCTATCCGGATATTAGCTTTCTTGCGGCCAAAGAAGGGCATCAACCGCCTTACAGGGTGGCCACGAGGGCCCAGGGCGCGCCTGACCCCCTGGGGCGCACCCCCCTGCCTCGTGGCCCCTCAGGCATCGTCTTGCGTTGATTTTTCTTCCCAAAAATCACATATATTCCAAAAAAATCTCCGTCAGTTTTTATCCCGTTTGGGCTCTGTTTGATATGGATTTACTGCGAAACAAAAAAACATGCAACAAATAGGAACTAGAACTGGGCACTAGATGAATATGTTAGTCCCCAAAAATAGTATAAAAAGTTGCCAAAATTATATGAAAGTTGTATAATATTGGCATGGAACAATCAAAAATTATAGATACACCGGCAAGTCTCTTTACTTGTTCCGCAATGCAACATCCCGTAACTAACTCATTAGTCACATTGCTTGCAAGGCTTATAGTGATGTGCATTACCGAGAGGGCCCAGAGATACCTCTCCGATACACGGAGTGACAAATCCTAATCTCGATCTATGCTAACTTAACAGACACCATCAAAGACACCTATAGAGCATCTTTATAGTCACCCAGTTACGTTGTGACGTTTGATAGCACACTAAGTCTTCCTCCGGTATTCGGGAGTTGCATAATCTCATAGTCATAGGAACATGTATAAGTTATGCAGAAAGCAATAGCAGTAAACTAAATGATCAAAGTGCTAAGCTAACAGATGGGTCAAGTCAATCACATCATTCTCTAATGATGTGATCCCGTTCATCAAGTGACAACTCTTGTCCATGGCTAGGAAACTTAACCATCTTTGATTAACGAGCTAGTCAAGTAGAGGCATACTAGTGACACTCATTTTGTCTATGTATTCACACATGTACTAAGTTTCTGGTTAATACAATTCTAGCTTGAATAATAAACATTTATCATGATATAAGGAAATATAAATAACAACTTTATTATTGCCTCTAGGGCATATTTCCTTCAGTCTCCCACTTGCACCAGAGTCAATAATCTAGATTACATTGTAATGATTCTAACACCCATGGAGTCTTGGTGCTGATCATGTTTTGGTCGTGAGAGAGGCTTAGTCAATGGGTCTGCATCGTTCAGATCCGTATGTATCTTGCAAATCTCTATGTCTCCCTCCTTGACTTGGTCGTGGATGGAATTGAAGCGTCTCTTGATGTGCTTGGTTCTCTTGTGAAATCTGGATTCCTTTGCCAAGGCAATTGCACCAGTATTGTCACAATTTTTTCATTGGACCCGATGCACTATGTATTACACCTAGATCGGATATGAACTCCTTCATCCAAACTCATTCATTTGCTGCTTCTGAAGCAGCTATGTACTCCGCTTCACACGTAGATCCCACCACGATGCTCTGCTTGGAACTGCACCAACTGACAACTCCACCATTCAATAAAAATATGTATCCGGTTTGTGACTTAGAGTCATCCGGATCAGTGTCAAAGCTTGCATCGACGTAACCTTTTACGACGAGCTCTTTGTCACATCCATAAATGAGAAACATATCCTTAGTCCTTTTCAGGTATTTCAGAATATTCTTGACCGCTGTCCAGTGATCCACTCCTGGATTACTTTGGTACCTCCCTACTAAACTAATAGCAAGGCACACATCAGGCCTAGTACACAACATTGCATACATGATAGAACCTATGGCTGATTCATAGGGAATGACTTTCATTTTCTCTCTATCTTCTGTAGTGGTCGGGCATTGAGTCTGACTCAACTTCACACCTTGTAACATAGGCAAGAACCCTTTCTTTGCTTGATCCATTTTGAAATTCTTCAAAACTTTATCAAGGTATGTGCTTTCACTACAAAAAAAGACACATCCGTGACATTTTGGGCCGAACAAAAATTTTTCTATCATGCTTATGACACTTCTATGATGATAACTGTGACAAAATCCGGTATCATCATAGATGTGGTGGGGTCCTACTTCTATGACAAGAAATCATGACAGAAAATGGGCTTTTCGTCTTGGGCGGCCCGGAGACGCAGCTGCATGACATTCTTTGGGCCGTCCATGACGGAAGAAACCATGGTAGAACCGAGGGCGAGGAAAATATCGGGGAGTTCCCAGTTACGGTGGGTGGTCGGGGGCCGACTGATGCACGTTTCTCTCATACGTACGCGCGTGTGTGAGAGGCGTCGTGCTCTAACTGAACCAGAGCAAGGCGTTGGGCTCTAACTGAACCTGAGCGATTGCACTGCAGGCTACACGTTACTGAACCCGAGCGATCGATCGATCCATTGCTATTAACCGAACCCGAGTGTGATTCCTTCGCTACTGCTGCTAACTGAAGCCGATCGATGCTGCCTCTGGATGAATAGTGAACGTTGTTGAGGGGGTTTGGATGAACAGTTCCCGGTGGGGGGTTGGATGAACAGGAACCCGTGGTAGTAGAGGCCGTTGCTGCTGGATGAACAGTACCCCGATCGATCGAGCCGGCGGATGAACAGGACCCCGTGGAGGGCTGGATGAACAAGACCTCGTGGAGGGCTGGTTGAACAGTAGCCTGTGGAGGCCTGGTTGAACAGTAGCCGGTGGAGGGCTGGTTGAACAGTAGCCGGTGGAGGGCTGGATGAACAGTAGCCCGTGGAGGGGTGGTTGAACAGGACCCCCGTGGGGAGGGCTGGTTGAACAGTAGCTGGTGGAGGAGCACGCGGTGGAGGCTGGATGAACAGGAGCCCGTGGATGAACAGTCGCAGGTGGAGGCTGGAGGAGGTCCACGGTGGTTGAACAATACCACGTGGAGGCTAGAGGAGGTCGACGGTGGAGATGAACAGTATCCCGTGGAGTCCTGTTTTGCGGTATGCCACACCCCTCCCGATGAACAGGACCCCCGTTTCGACCGTAGCGCTCCAACACAAGTCCGTTTCCTCCGTTTTGTGATACGCCACACCCTCCCGATCAACAGGACCCCGTTTCGACCGTAGGAGGTCCGTTTCCTCCGTTTTGCGTTACGCCAGACCCTTCCCAATGAACAGGATCCCATTTTCACCGTGGCCAGTCGAACACAAGGCCGTTTCCTCCGTTCCGCGGTACGCCAGGCCTCGTTTCCATCGGCTGTTCCGTCCAAGCCGGTTGGCTCCCGATGAACATCATGCGTACCATTGCCTCCCGATGAACACGACGCATTCTGTTGCCTCCCAATGAACACGACGACACAGTTTCTCCGTTCTGACCCAGCCACAGCCATGTACGCGAGCCCTGGACATACATATGCGCGAGTAGGCATTCGAGACCCCGCCCGTATGTACGTACGTGGCTGTATTTTTCTTTCTTGCACCCTGGCCGCTGTACGTACGTGTACATGCTACGTGCGCGCCTCTACTACCACACGTGCGTGCCTCTACTACCACACATGCGCGCCTCTACATCGACCAGTATGTACGTACACGTTCGCGACCAGAATGACAACGCTACGCACGCTTCAATTAGGTGGGTCCTGACTGTCAGGCACTTCCTTGCGTGCGAAGATGTAGCTGGTGGGTCCCATGAAAGCACAAGTACTCCCTGGGTGGTTTTGGTAATCAATGTCAACATATCTCTTGTTGGACTAATGTTTTTATCTAGTATATTTCAGATAAGTTCAACAGATGGAGTGGCGTGGACAAGAAGATGTGGAACCCCTTCAAAATGCTAAGGACAAAAGATTGGCTCAAGACTCTACATTTTGCTTTTAGTGATCCAAGATCACATTGAGTCCATAGGAAAGCCAATACTATTAAAAGGGGATGAGGTGTTGCTTAATGGCTTGCTTGCTCAAAGTTCTTAGTGATGTGCTCCAAAGTCCTCAACCACTTTCTCATATCCACATATGTCCCAAAACAAAAGTCAAACTCGGCCCCACCGAAATTTTCCATCCGGCGCCACCGAGTTCTCTTGACATAGCCATTGCCACAAACCCTAATCAATTAGGTCACACCGATGGGATCTCGGTCTCACCAAGATGGGCTTGCAAACTCTCTGTTGCCTATTACAATAATCTCGATCTCACCGAGATATGCAATCGGTCCCACTAAGTTTGCTTGACCAACTCTCTGTTTCACTTATTACTCATATCGGTCCCACCGAGTTTGTGTAATCGGTCAAACCAAGATGAGGTTTTACCCTAACCCTAGCACATTGGTCCCACCGAGTTGATCATGTCGGTCCCACCGAAAAGCCTAACGATCACATTATGAACTGAATCAGTCTGACCGAGTTTTCTGATTCGGTCACACCGAGTTTGGTAAATTGTGTGTAACGGTTAGTTTTTGTGTGGAGGCTATATATACCCCTCCACCCACTCTTCATTCATGGAGAGAGCCATCAGAACATGCCTACACTTCCAACTTACATTTTCTGAGAGAGAACCACCTACACTTGTGTTGAGATCAAGACCTTCCATTCCAACCACATAAATCTTGATTTCTAGCCATCCCCAAGTTGCTTTCCACTCAAATCATCTTTCCACCAAATGCAATCCTATGAGAGAGAGTTGAGTGTTGGGGAGACTATCATTTGAAGCACAAGAGCAAGGAGTTCATCATCAACAGACCATCTATTACCTTTTGGAGAGTGGTGTCTCCTAGATTGGTTAGGTGTCACTTGGGAGCCTCTGTCAAGATTGTGGAGTTGAACCAAGGAGTTTGTATGGGCAAGGAGATCGCCTACTTCGTGAAGGTCTACCATAGTGAGGCAAGTCCTTCATGGGTGATGTCCATGGTGGGATAGACAAGGTTGCTTCTTCGTGGACCCTTCGTGGGTGGAGCCCTCCGTGGACTCGCGCAACCGTTACCTTTCGTGGGTTGAAGTCTCCATTAACGTGGATGTACGGTAGCACCACCTATCGGAACCACGCCAAAAATCTCCGTGTCTCCAACTGCGTTTGCACACTCCAATCCCATCCCTTTACATCCTTGCAAATTGCACGCTTTACTTTCCGCTGCTCATATACTCTTGTCATGCTTGCTTGATATGTATTGTGAATGTTTAAACTTGTGCTAAAACTCTACCTTAACTTGAAGAAAATAAAAACTGCAACCTTTTCTTGTTAAGAGTCTATTCACACCCCTCTAGACACCTCTTCTCGATCCTTTCATCCCAGCAGTCAGGGGGCGAATCATTTTTTCCCCATAATATGGACGCACTTCCTTGCGTGCGAAGATGTAGCTGGTGGGTCCCAGCAGTTAGGGGGGAAATGTTTTTTTCATGAAATATGGTGGCCCGTCCAGTGGGTCCCTGCTGTCAGGTGGAGGAATCATTATTTTGGGCGTAATAAGGAGGCACTTCCTTGCTGCGGCCGTGCACCCAGCTGTCAGCCTCTCTATGTACAGTACTCTTCCGATGGAAGTCGTTCCTTGACCACGTTGACCACGCCGCACCGAGAGCACCTGGGCGGTGGATGACGGCGAGGCCTAGGAAGGGGACGACGCGGAGCCGGGGAAGACGCGGCAGTGGAAGCTCACGCGGAGAGGAGTACGAGGGTTCACTGGTTTGGCTGCGGTGTGAGGCTGCCATCGCCATAGGGCCTGGCCAGCGGTGGGAGTAGTAGGGGGACGTGAGGCCTCCATGGCAGCACAGCCGACCACAGGAGGCAGGAGCAGGCGGCACGACCGGCACTGCTCTAGGAGACTGGAGCAAGAAGACCAGAGGTTGAAGAAGCACTATGGCCGTTGGATGGACATTGTACGGTCAGTAGAGCTAGAATCATTCATATTGACTAAGTTGACAAAGCCCTCCGTCCCCGTCAACTTAGTAGGCCCACAAGTCAGCCTCACACTATGGTGGGTCCCAGCTAGCAGGGGGAATATTCATTTTTTTGTGCGTAATAAGGAGGCACTTCCTTGCGTGCGAAGATATAGCTTGCGGGTCCGAGCTGTCAGCGGGAGGAACCTTTTTTTTGTGAAATACAGAGGCCCTTCCGGTGGGTCCCAGCTGTCAGGTGGAGAAATCATTATTTTGCGTGTAATAAGGAGGCATTTCCCTATGTGGGCCCCTACTGTCAGCCTCTTCCAATGGCTGTTGTATGTTGACCATGTTGACCTCGCCACGCTGAGAGCACAAACGCGGTGGACGAGGGCGAGGCCCAGGAAGGGAACGACCCAGAGCCGGGGAAGCCACCGCAGTGGATGCCCATGCTAAGGGGAGTATGAGTGCTGACTCGTCGGCTGCGGGGTGAGGCTGACGTCGCCGGAAAATAACAGGATGTGCGGGCGGGTAGACGAATGGCCTGGCGGCAGCACTACCAGCCACATGAGGAGGGAGCAGGTAGTCCCGCTGGCGCTGGTTTGGCCGGATGGAGCAGAAATATCAGAGATTGAAGAAGCACGGCGACCATTGGATGGACATCCAACAATCACTGCTCTGTGTTGACTAAGTTGACAAAGACTTGCATACGTGTCAAATAAAATTAGGACAGCGTCATCGTCAACCTAGTAGGCCCAGAAGTTAGCCTCCAAATATGTGGAAACTAGCATACAACCCATTTGCCATTATTTTCAATAATTTACAGCCCATTTTCTAATTCTGAAGGATATTTGAAGCCCATATTCTTTTTTTAGCATTACAGACCATATATTCCAGGCACTGCTAAAAAATTCAACGAAATTTTGCATATTTCGGTGGGGTCCGAACTCTTTTAATCACGAAATTTCGAGTCACATTAAAAATAAATTTTAAAAAATTATATCAAAATAAAATTCAAAAAACAATTCTCCACAGAAAAAATGAATGAAATTTAAAATCTTAACTAGCAAGATGCCCGTGCGTTGCACGGAACATGAAGATGCATTTGTATGAGTAGTTTATCTTGTGGGAGAAAAGACGATATTTTAATGTAATTGCTAGTTGGCTTAGGTTTTTATAAGAGTAGAGAAATCCATTTTTTGATATTTTAATGTAATTGCCGGTTGGCTTTGGTTTAAAAATTTATAGCCAATTTCTTACAACTTATAGCCCATTTTCCGGGGAAGCCCATTTCTTACTACTTAATCCCTCCTCGTCTTGAAAGATTTGCAGCCCAGCAGGGCTGAGAAAAGCAAGTAGGCCTCGGTTTTGGTATTCTCCAAAAAAAAGAACCGGGCTAGCCATTTTCAGATAGAAAAAAGATATCAACTGGGCTCGTCATGTGCTTAAATAAAAGCGTAAGCGTGGGCTAGAAGGGTCACAACCCCCACACAACGCGTAGTTGAGCTCCGTCTCTGAAAATAAAAAAACAACTGGGTGAGGTGCTTGGTCCCTGGTGTTATCCGCTCGTTGTGTAATTTTCTCGTTTATTGACTACATTGACAATGGTGTGGGACCTAGTTGTCAAACAATTAGGGGAGAGCCGTCGACGCCGCGACACGGCCCTGGAGATGCCTGAGACACTTCGTGTAATAATTTGTTTAAATAGCAGGTCCACCCACCCACTGGGGGTTTTAGGGTGTAACGAACTCGGGCCGTGGGCCTTTTCTTAAATACTTGTGTAAATGTCGTGAGTGCTTTGCTTTTTTGCCTTCCGTTTTTGGACCGATTTCATGCGTTTTTCCTTTCACAAACCTCCCCCCCCCCCCGCGAGTCAGACGGCCGAGGCTCCAGTCCATGACAAGGAGTTCGGTTCTTTGAGAGGAGTACGCAGGACTTGGGTCCCTTGAAACGTTGAGCGTGAGCGAAACACCCACTGGGCCGGTTGGCGGCAATCCGGCAAGCCGGTTGGCGAGCAGCCGATCGTGCGGCTGTTCATTTGATGAATGGTTAGCCGGGTTGATCGACCCAGCAACCTTTGACTTAGTGTATTTAGCGTAAAGGAGCTTTGGCCCGTTGTGCTTGCCAGCCGACATCCAAAGCTGGATCTGTGGCTTTAGGGCGAAGTGGGGGACCGTGACGTCCTAACTTTATCAGGAATCACCAAGTAAGGCGGCGGGGTGGCGACCGAGCCAGCCAGCCCCTGAGCCCCCGGGTCGAGCGATTCGGACCGGTGGCCGGGTTCAATGGCATAGTGATGCAAGAAAATAGGACACAATAAATTGGTTGACAAAAGGCAGCCCCCGAGTCTTGTTCGGGGACCCCGCAGTTTCATGCGTTTACAAAAGGCGACGATACATATGCTCGTGCGGCTAACTGTAAAACGGGCAGAGGAGTTCCACGTTCCACGGCCGGGTCATTTCTTCACCGGCGGTGTCCTTCTTGCGCTTCCGTGATTTGCGGGCGTCGATGAGGTAGTAGGCGTTGCGGTCGCGCAAGGCCTTGCTCATGATGAATGGGCCCTCCCATGGAGGGGACAACTTGTGTCGGCCTGCCTGCTCCTGGACGAGTCGGAGGACGAGGTCGCCCTCACGGAACGCGAGGGGATTGATTTTCTTGCTGTGGTAGTGCCTTAGGCCTTGTTGGTAGATGGCCGAGCGACTGAGCGCCAGGAGGCGTGCTTCTTCGAGCAGGTCGACGCCATCTTCACGGGCTTCTCTAGCTTCGGCTTTAGTGTACATCACGACGCGCGGCGAGTCGAACTCGACGTCGGTTGGAATGATGGCTTCGGCTCCATAGACGAGGAAGAACGGGGTGAACCCGGTCAATCGATTCAGCATGCTGCGTAGACTCCAGAGAACGGCTGGCAACTTGTCAAGCCAGCTGCCGGGTGAGCGGATGAGTGATCGACGAGTCGCGGCTTGACGCCGGACAGGATGAGTCCATTGGCCCGCTCGACCTGCCCGTTGGACTGCAGATGTGCAACGGAGGCTAAGTCAAGGAGGATGCCAGAGACGGAGCAGTATTGTTCGAGCGCGCCCTTGGCAAAGTTGGTGCCGTTGTCGGTGATGATGTTGTTTGGCATGCCGTAGCGCACCGCTATGTCCTTGATGAACCGGACGGCTATTGGCCCGTCCAGTTTCTTGATTGGTCTTGCCTCGATCCACTTGGTGAATTTGTCCACTACCACCAGCAAGTGCGTCATGCCGCCTCGAGCGGTTTTGAAGGGTCCCACCATGTCGAGTCCCCAGATCACGAAGGGCCAGGCGATTAGTATGGTGCGGAGTGCTGACGCCGGCTGGTGGCTGCGTTTGCTGAAGCGCTAGCATCCCTCACACTTGAGGACGAGCGACTCGGCATCTTCAAGGGCCATGGGCTAGTAGAAACCGTGGCGGAACGCCTTGGCCACCAGGGATCGTGATGCCGCGTGGTGCCCGCACTTGCCCTTATGTATGTCGCGGAGGATGTCGATGCCCCATTCCTACTCGACGCAGCGCTTGAACACGCCGGTGGAGCTGCGCTTGATGAGCTCGTTGTTGATGATGCTGTAGGCGGACGCCCGGCGTTGCACTTCCCGAGCTTTGGTCTCGTCCATGGGGAGAACCCCGTTCTCCAAAAATTATGATATCGGGAGGTCCCAAGATGGATCCATAACCACGGTGAAGACGGCCACCAGGGTGGGTTCCGAGTCGGCAGCCCCCGAGCCGGGTTGAGCAACCCCTGGGTCGGGTGTGGCGACGGCCGGGTCTGGGACGATGGTGGCCGGGTCGAGCGGAGCAGCCCCTGGGCCGGGTTCAGCAGTCCCCTAGCCGGGTTCGGCAGTCCCCGGTCCGGGTTGAGGTGCGGCCGGGTCGTCTGAGATGTGGATGGACTCGGAGTACGGTGACGGCTTGACGGACGGCTTGCGCGGGTGCTCGAGGGAGACGTCGGACGAGATGGCTTGCCGTGACGAGGCGATCTTGGCAAGCATGTCGGCTGCTTCGTTCTCTGCGCGCGGGACGTGGAGGAACTCGCAGCCCTCGAAGGATCCGGACAGCTTCTGGATGAGGAAGAGGTAGCTTGCCATGTTGGAGTCACGGGCGTCCCATTCGCCGGAGCAATGTTGCACCACCAGGTCCAAGTCGCCGTAGGACATGATGCGTCTGATGCCGAGTTCCTTGGCAAGCCGGAGGCCGTGCACAAGGGCTTCGTACTCGGCGACGTTGTTGGATGCGGTGAAGTGGATCTGGAGCGCGTAGCGGAGTTGGTCGCCCTTTGGGGACGACAGTACGATGCCAACCCCCAAGCCAAGTCGCATCTTGGACCCGTCGAAGTGCATGCGCCAATGCGTCGAGTTGGGAGGTGGCGGCAAGTACTGGGTCTCGGTCCAGTCGACGAGGAAGTCGGCCAGGGCTTGAGACTTGATCGTGGTGCGGGGCTCGTAGAGGATGGTGTGGCCGGCTAGCTGGATCGCCCACTTGGCAACCCGGCCAGAGGCATCCCGGCACCCGATGATTTCTCCGATAGGCGCCGTGCTGACCACGGTGACAACGTGCTCTTGGAAATACTGCTTCAGCTTCTTGGCAGTGAGGTATACGCCGTAGCACATCTTCTGGTAGTGCGGGTAGTTCTGCTTGGAGGTGGAGAGCACCTCGCTCAGGTAGTAGACTGGGCGCTGGACGGCTTGGATCTTGCCCTTCTCTGGTCGCTCGACCACCAACACCGTGCTGACCGCTCGTGAGGTCGCGGCTATGTAGAGCAGCAGCGGCTTCTTGTCGGTCGGTGCGGCCTGGACGGGTGCGGTGCAGAGCATGCGCTTGAGGTCTTGGAAGGCCTCGTCTGCCTTGCCGTTCCATTCGAACGGGCTCGTCTTCTTCATTAGCTGGTACAGGGGTAGCCCCCTCTCGCCCAGCCGGCTTAGAAACCGGCTGACCGAGGCCAAGCATCCGGTGAACTTCTAGACATCGCGCAGCCGAGCCGGCTTGCGCATGCGCTCGATGGCCTTGATCTTCTCCGGGTTCGCCTCAATTCCGCGTTCCGAGACGAGGAAGCCAACTAGCTTTCCGGTCGGGATGCCAAAGACACAATTTTCCGGGTTAAGCTTGACCTTGTATTCATGAAGGTTGGCGAATGTTTCCTTCAAATCGTTGAGGAGCGTGAGGTGCTGCTTGGTCTTCACCACGATGTCGTCCACGTACACGTGGATGTTGCGCCCGAGTTGCGACAACAGGCATTTCTGCATGCAGCGCTGGAAGGTGGCGCGGGCGTTCTTCAAGCCGAACAACATGGTGACGTAGCAACATACACCCCAAAGGGCATGATGAAGGACGTCTTCAGGGCGTCGGCCGGGTCCAGCTTGATCTGGTGGTAGCCGGAGTAAGCGTCCAGGAAGGACAGGAGCTCACACCCGGCGGTCGAGTCGATGACTTGGACGATCCGCGGGAGGGCGAACGGATCCTTGGGACAGGCCTTATTGAGGCCGGTGTAGTCGATACACATGCGCCAGGTCTTGTTCCTCTTCAGGACGAGGACTGGATTGGCCAGCCACTCGGGGTGAAACACTTCCATTATGAAGCCGGCCGCCAAAAGCTTGGTGACCTCTTCACCAATGGTCCTTGACTTTTCTTCGGAAAATCGTCGTAGGGGTTGATGGACGGGCTTGGCGTCCTTGCGGACATGAAGTTTGTGCTCGGCGTACTTCCTCGGGATACCCGGCATGTCCTTGGGGGTCCATGCGAAGATATCCCGATTCTCACGGAGGAAGCGACGAGCTCGCCTTCCTATTTGCTGTCGAGGCGGGCGCCTACGATGACGTACTTGCTGCAGCTGGGGTCTTCTGGGTTGAGCTTCACTTTCTTGATCTCCTTGGAGGGCTTGAAGGCGGCCTCATCGGCCGGACCTGAGGTCGGGATCGACGCGGCGGAGGCCTCGCCTGCCAGGGCGATGATCCGATCGAGCTGGCGCCGCTCCTCGGCAATGACCAGCGACTCGGCCAACTTGGCGCCATCTCGGGCGCACTCCAGGGACTTGCGGTAATCGCCGGTGATGGTGATGAGGCCCTTGGGACCCGGTATCTTCATCTTCAGGTACGAGTAGTGGGGAACCGCCATGAACTTGGCGAGCGTGGGCCGGCCCAGCAACGCGTGATACGCGCTGGACAGGTCCACCACTTCGAACCAGATCGGTTCGCGCCGGAAGTGGCTGCTGTCACCAAACAGGACGTCTAGCTGGACCCGGCCAATGGAAGATCGTCCGGGTCGGCTCCAGGTCCTCGGCCTTAAGGCCGGGCTTGGTCATCGTGTCGCGGTAGAGGATGTTGATGCTGCTGCCGCCATCGTTGAGGACTCAGGAGAACTTGCATGTGCTCCGCGCGACGATGGTGGGGTTGAGGACAAGGGTGTAACCACCCGGGCTCGGCATGACTGCCGGGTGATCCTCTTGGGTCTAGGTGATCGGGCGATCCGACCAATGCATGAACTCCGGCTTGGCTGGGACGATGATGTTCACCTCCTGCCGAAGGAGGCGCTCGCTGCGCTTGTCATCGCCGAGGCTGGTGAAGACGATGTAGGCCGCGTTCTGGTCTGGGTAGGCGTCGTTGCGCATCGCGCCGCCAGCTGGAGGCGGTGGTGGAGGCAGAGGCGGCTGCCCCGCGCCTGGAGCCGGAGCCGGAGGGGGCGGGACGTCGCTCCTCATGATGCGCTTGGTGATGGCGCACTGCCGGAGCATGTGCGTGGAGGGTTTTTCGCCGCTGTGGTGCTTGCAGGGGGCGTCGAGCAGCTACTCGAAGCTCATGGCGGGTTGCCATGCCGTCTTGCTGGTTTGCCGGTGCTTCGCCGCCGGGTCCGCCGCAGGCTCGGCAGCCGCGACGTGGCGCCGGCTGGTCGGCCTTGCGCTTGTTGTTCTGGTGATGCTGTTATCGGCTGCTTTCGCCGGCCGGCTTCGGAGGGGGAACCGGCTTCGCCTTGCCGGCTTCATCCAGCGCCACCTGGATCTTCATGGCTGAGTCGGCATTGGCGTACTTGTCCGCCGTCACCATGAGTGCGGCCATGGTGGCCGGCTCGGAGAGTAAGACTTGTGCTTGAGGAGGGTGCCGTCTCGGCACCCGTTGATGAAGTACTGGATCGCCTGGACTTCATGGACGCCCTCGTAGCTGTTCCGGAGCTCGGTCCAGCGTGCGAGGTACTCGCGACCGGTCTCCACAGCCCCCTGCACGCACATGGCGAGTTGGCTAGGGCGGCCGGGTTGCTTGTAGGTCCCCGTGAAGTTGCGGATGAAGGCTTCCTCGAAGTCCACCCACGTGTTGATGCTGCCCATCGGCAGGCTGTTCAACCACGTGCGGGCCGACCCTTGGAGCACACGGCGAGACGATCATTGGCACCGGTGATGCCAATGGCCGTGGTGTAGTCAGTGAGCCAGTCTCCTGGCTTCACCGTCCCGTTGTACTTGGGGGTGTCGCGGGGGAGCATGAATCCTTTAGGGAAGGGCTCCTCCCGGATGCGGGGGCCGAAGCACGCCGCCCTGATAGCGCCACTCTCCTCCACCTCCAGGGAGTGAGCGAGCCGATCTAGGCGGTGGCGAGCGTCCGCGTCGTCGATGGCGCGCGGGCCGAGTCGACTTGTGGCCAGGCCACGGGGGCCGGGTCGGTAGGACCCGGACGCCGGCCATGCTGGCCAGGTCTGCGCTGTATCTCTAGGACGGGCTCGTCGCCCAATCCATCGGCGGCCGTAGCGGCCGGGTCGGGCCGAGTCTGGGCTCAGCCGGAGTGCGCCTCGCCGGGTGGCGAGGAAGCGGTGTGCAGAAGTTCGCCGGACCCACCAAGGCGGGCAGAGCCGGATCCCGCTGGCTTGGCGAGCTGGTTGAGGCGGTCCTGTTGGGTGTTGGCGGCGTGGAGGAGTTCGCGCATTCGCCCGATGCGCTCTTTCAGCTCCTCACCCGCGAGCTGGTCCAGGCCGGCTGCGGCTGTCTGGGCAGTGCGCATGTTCTTTGCTGGGGTTTCATAGACAGTTGGGACGGTGGCAAGGGCCCGGCCGATCGCTCCTCCCCGGGCACGCACATCGGCGACCCGACTTGGGTCGGCCATGGCGGGCGTGAATTCGTAGGCGGCATCACGCTCCAGCCGAGTGGCGTCCAGGCGACGCTGAGTGGCAGCGAGCGTCTCGGACAGGTCCAGCATCTGTTGGCGCCTTTCCTCGAGCTGGGTTCGGGCCTCAGCGACGTTGGTGGTGTCGACGTCGGTGTCGATGGGGATGCAGAGGCTCTGCATCGCGGCACGCAACGGATCGGACGGCTTGATCCGTTCCACTGCGGCCCTGGCTTCGGCTGCCTTCCTCGTCTTGCTCGACGAGGAGGAGGCGCCTTCGCCAGTGACGAAGACCTCCACGTGGACGTCCATTGCCCCGGCGGAAATGCCACCACCGAGGGAGAGGGGAGAGTCGGAGTAGCTGAGCACCTCGCTGGGGTACTCGTCGGCCGCGAACGCATCAGAGATGCGCAGCGCGGTGAAGGAGGCGACAAGCGCGCCGCCGACATCGTCCGCCAGCGCGACGGACTCGTCGGTGTAGGAGAAGGGCCCCGTCTGAAGCATGTTCCCAGCTAGCTCCTCAAGCTGCCCCACGGTGGGCGCCAACTGTCGTGGTGGGCGCACGACAGATGCCAAGGGATGGCAAAAGAGAGGAGGAGGCTCGAGGGCGCTGGTGGACTCCAGAGGCGAGGTTGGAATGAGCGGGTGCGGGACGCGGGACATACCCAGCTTCGGGGCTCTCCGGAGAGATAATACCCCTAGTCCTGCCGAGTGTTGTTGTATGATTGATAGTACAATGTTGCTCCTGGAGCTGTATGGAGGAGGAAAGAAGCTGGCCAAGGCTTAGGCAGTTCCCTCTCCTCGGGTGTTGCTAACTTGGTGTGTGTGATGGAATGAGTTCTCTTCCCTCCGTCCCCATGCATGAGGGCTCCTGGGGGGTTTTATAGGTCAACCCCCCAGGGGTACAGTGGTAATGTTACAAGTCGGTGGGTCCGTATTGTCGGTGTCCGGGAACCCGGGCTAGGTGCCGCTGAGGGCTTGTGGTTCGCCGGGTTCCCCTAGGTGCGGCCCCCGCACGCCTAGGGGGACTGAGCTCCGTCTTGTCGATCATCAGGGCGTGGCCGAGTCGAGTCATGTACAATGCTCTCCGTCAGGTTGCCGCTTGCTGTCGTCAGCGGTGAAGGCGGGGGCACTGTAGCCATGCCAGCCCTGGTCAACGGGTAGGTGAGGGGCACTGTTGCCACGTTCCTGCTGACCAGAGGCATGGGCGGGGCACTGTTACGTTGGTCATCGTTGATTGAGGTCTCGTCCCATCATACGGCCTGGATGGGACGGGAGTTGACCTGCGGTTGGATTGCGTAGCACGCCACGGATGGTACTGGCTTGTTCAGGAGGCTTCGGTCGTGCCGGGTTCAGCTGTCTTGCACTAGTTGTTGGGGCCGAGTCGACGTGTCTTGTCGGGTCGGCTAGTCTGGCCGGCTTGCGGGGCTTGGCCGGGTCGAGCGACCCGGCCAAGCGCATGCCGGTATTGAGGGGCAGTGCCAACCCCGTTGTTTTCGAAGAGGATCCGGGTTCCGTTGCCTGCCCGGGGTCCATCCCCCTGACAAACGTGATCTAGAGGACTTGGAGTAGACGTCAAGCAATCAACAAGGAGGCCACGAGGCAGGGGGCACGCCTACCCCCTGGGCACGCCCTCCACCCTCATGGGCCCCTCGTGGCTCCACCGACCTACTTCTTCCTCCTATATATATCCATATACCCTGAAAACATCCAGGAGCACCACGAAACCCTATTTCCACCGCCGCAACCTTCTATACCGAAGAGATCCCATCTTGGGGCCTTTTCCGGAGCTTCGCCGGAGGGGGCATCGATCACGGAGGGCCTCTACATCAACTCCATGGCCCCTCCGATGATGTGTGATTAGTTTACTTCAGACCTTCGGGTCCATAGCTATTAGCTAGACGGCTTCTTCTCTCTCTTTGGATCTCAATACAAAGTTCTCCTCGATCTTCTTGGAGATCTATTCGATGTAACTCTTTTTGGGGTGTGTTTGTCGAGATCCGATGAATTGTGGGTTTATGATCAAGTCTACCTATGAACAATATTTGATTCTTCTCTGAAATCTTTTATGTATGATTGGTTATCTTTGCAAGTCTCTTCGAATTATCAGTTTGGTTTGGCATACTAGATTGATCTTTCTTGCAATGGGAGAAGTGCTTAGCTTTGGGTTCAATCTTGCGATGCTCGATCGCAGTGACAGAAAGGGAAACGACACGTATTGCATTGTTGCCATCGAGGATAAAAAGATGGGGTTTATATCATATTGCTTGAGTTTATCCCTCTACATCATGTCATCTTACCTAATGTGTTACTCTGTTCTTATGAACTTAATACTATAGATGCATGCTGGATAGCGGTCGATGTGTGGAGTAATAGTAGTAGATGCAGGCAGGAGCCGGTCTACTTGTCACGGACGTGATGCCTATATACATGATCATGACTAGATATTCTCATAATTATTTGCTTTTCTATCAATTGCTCGACAATAATTTGTTCACCCACTGTAATACTTATGCTATCTTGAGAGAAGCCACCAGTGAAACCTATGGCCCCCGGGTCTATTCTCCATTATATTAATCTCCCGTCAACAAGCTATTTATCTTATTATTATTATCTCTATGAGATCTCACTCTCGTAAGTGACCGTGAAGGGCTTGGCAACCCCTTTATCACGTTGGTTGCAAGGTTCTTATTTGTTTGTGTTGGTACGAGGGACTTGCGTGTAGTCTCCTACTAGATTGATACCTTGGTTCTCAAAAACTGAGGGAAATACTTACGCTACTTTGCTGCATCACCCTTTCCTCTTCAAGGGAAAACCAATGTAGTGCTCAAGAGGTAGCACCCTCCACCTTGGACGCCTCCTCCTCTCTCCCACTAAGGCCCATTAAGGCCCATACACTCCCCATGGGGTTCCGGTAACCCCCCGGTACTCCGGTAAATCCCGAACTCATCCAGAACCATTCCGATGTCCAAACATAGCCTTCCAATATATCGATCTTTATGTATTGACCATTTCGAGACTCCTCGTCATGTATGTGATCATATCCGGGACTCCGAACTACCTTCGGTACATCAAAACACATAAACTCATAATACCGATCGTCACCGAGCGTTAAGCGTGCGGACCCTACGGGTTTGAGAACTATGTAGACATGACCGAGACTCATCTCCGGTCAATAACCAATAGCGGAACCTGGATGCTCATATTGGTTCCTACATATTCTACGAAGATCTTTATCGGTCAAACCGCATAACAACATACGTTGTTCCCTTTGTCATCGGTATGTTACTTGCCCGAGATTCGATCGTCGGTATCTCAATACCTAGTTCAGTCTCGTTACCGGTGATAACCCACAGGTATAGGGGATCAATTGTAGCCTCTTTCGATAAGTAAGAGTGTCAAACCCAATGAAGAGCTAAAGGCAGAATAAATATTCCCTCAAGTTCTATCGACCACAGATAGAACTCTACGCACGCTTAACGTTCACTTTACCTAGAACAAGTATGAAACTAGAAGTACTTTTTAGGTGTAACAGGATAGGTTTACAAGACTATAACATGCACATAAATAAAAAGTAGGGGCTTTTTAGATAAAGAAACAATAAAGTTAGTATAGCGAGTGTGGAAAAGTGGTGATAGGAGTTGCGAAATTGTCCCTAAGAAATTGACTACGTTACTAGACCGCTAGCAAGTTTTATGTGCGAGAGGCCACTGCTAGCATGTCATCTCTGACTTGGAATTCTATGCACTTATGATTGGAACTATTAGCAAGCATATGCAACTACTAACTTTCATTAAGGTAAAACCCAACCATAGCATTAAGATATATTGGCCCCCCTTCAATCCCGTATGCATCAATTTCTATGCTAGGCTAAAGCTTCTGTCACTCTTGCCCTCCAATACATAGTCCTATCAACATAAAACTAACCCTATGGTGTGATCCACACGCGCGTTCAAATGATGGGAACCAAAGGACAACAACATAACCACAAGCAAATTAAATCAATCCTAGCAATTCATCAACCACCGATAGGACAACGAAAATCTACTTAGACATCATAGGATGGCAACACACCATTGGATAATAATATGAAGCATAAAGCACCATGTTCAAGTAGAGGGTACAACGGGTTGCAGGACAGTGGACCGCTGTAGATAGATGGGGGAAGGTGATGGTGATGTTGGTGAAGATGGCGGAGGTGTTGGTGAAGATCGCGGTGATGATGATGGCCCCCGGCGGTGTTCCGGCGCCACCGAAGGCAAGGGGGAGAGAGCCCCCCTCCTCCTTCTTCTTCCTCGACCTTCTCCCTAGATGGGAGAAGGGTTTCCCCTCTAGTCCATGGCCTCCATGGCATGGGAGGGCGGGAGCCCCTCCGAGATTGGATCTGTCTCTCTGTCTCTCTCTATTTCCGCGTTCCCAGATTGTGCCCTTTCTTCGTTTCTTATATTCCCAGAGATCCGTAACTCCGATTGGGCTGAAATTTTAACACGATCTCTATCCGGATATTATCTTTCTTTCGGCCAAATAAGGGCATCAACCGCCTTACAGGGTGGCCACGAGGGCCCAGGGCGCGCCTGACCCCCTGGGGCGCACCCCCCTGCCTCGTGGCCCCTCGGGCATCGTCTTGCGTTGATTTTTCTTCCCAAAAATCACATATATTCCAAAAAAATCTCCGTCAGTTTTTATCCCGTTTGGGCTTTGTTTGATATGGATTTACTGCAAAACAAAAAAACATGCAACAAATAGGAACTGGAACTGGGCACTAGATGAATATGTTAGTCCCCAAAAATAGTATAAAAAGTTGCCAAAATTATATGAAAGTTGTATAATATTGGCATGGAACAATCAAAAATTATAGATACACCGGGAAGTCTCTTTACTTGTTCCGCAATGCAACATCCCGTAACTAACTCATTAGTCACATTGCTTGCAAGGCTTATAGTGATGTGCATTACCGAGAGGGTCCAGAGATACCTCTCCGATACACGGAGTGACAAATCCTAATCTCGATCTATGCTAACTTAACAGACACCATCAAAGACACCTATAGAGCATCTTTATAGTCACCCAGTTACGTTGTGACGTTTGATAGCACACTGAGTGTTCCTCCGGTATTCGGGAGTTGCATAATCTCATAGTCATAGGAACATGTATAAGTTATGCAGAAAGCAATAGCAGTAAACTAAATGATCAAAGTGCTAAGCTAACAGATGGGTCAAGTCAATCACATCATTCTCTAATGATGTGATCCCGTTCATCAAGTGACAACTCTTGTCCATGGCTAGGAAACTTAACCATCTTTGATTAACGAGCTAGTCAAGTAGAGGCATACTAGTGACACTCATTTTGTCTATGTATTCACACATGTACTAAGTTTCCGGTTAATACAATTCTAGCTTGAATAATAAACATTTATCATGATATAAGGAAATATAAATAACAACTTTATTATTGCCTCTAGGGCATATTTCCTTCAGTCTCCCACTTGCACCAGAGTCAATAATCTAGATTACATTGTAATGATTCTAACACCCATGGAGTCTTGGTGCTGATCATGTTTTGGTCGTGAGAGAGGCTTAGTCAATGGGTCTGCATCGTTCAGATCCGTATGTATCTTGCAAATCTCTATGTCTCCCTCCTTGACTTGGTCGTGGATGGAATTGAAGCGTCTCTTGATGTGCTTGGTTCTCTTGTGAAATCTGGATTCCTTTGCCAAGGCAGTTGCACCAGTATTGTCACAATTTTTTCATTGGACCCGATGCACTAGGTATTACACCTAGATCGGATATGAACTCCTTCATCCAAACTCATTCATTTGCTGCTTCTGAAGCAGCTATGTACTCCGCTTCACACGTAGATCCCTCCACGATGCTCTGCTTGGAACTGCACCAACTGACAACTCCACCATTCAATAAAAATATGTATCCGGTTTGTGACTTAGAGTCATCCGGATCAGTGTCAAAGCTTGCATCGACGTAACCGTTTACGACGAGCTCTTTGTCACATCCATAAATGATAAACATATCCTTAGTACTTTTCAGGTATTTCAGAATATTCTTGACCGCTGTCCAGTGATCCACTCCTGGATTACTTCGGTACCTCCCTGCTAAACTAATAGCAAGGCACACATCAGGTCTGGTACACAACATTGCATACATGATAGAACCTATGGCTGAAGCATAGGGAATGACTTTCATTTTCTCTCTATCTTCTGTAGTGGTCGGGCATTGAGTCTGACTCAACTTCACACCTTGTAACATAGGCAAGAACCCTTTCTTTGCTTGATCCATTTTGAAATTCTTCAAAACTTTATCAAGGTATGTGCTTTCACTACAAAAAAAGACACATCCGTGACATTTTGGGCCGAACGAAAATTTTTCTATCATACTTATGACACTTCTATGATGATAACTGTGACAAAACCCGGTATCATCATAGATGTGGTGGGGTCCTACTTCTATGACAACAAATCATGATAGAAAATGGGCTTTTCGTCCTGGGCGGCCCGGAGACGCAGCTGCATGACATTCTTTGGGCCGTCCATGACGGAAGAAACCATGGTAGAACCGAGGGCGAGGAAAATATCAGGGAGTTCCCAGTTACGGTGGGTGGTCGGGGGCCGACTGATGCACGTTTCTCTCATACGTACGCGCGTGTGTGCGAGGCGTCGTGCTCTAACTGAACCAGAGCAAGGCGTTGGGCTCTAACTGAACCTGAGCGATTGCACTGCAGGCTACACGTTACTAAACCCGAGCGATCGATCGATCCATTGCTATTAACCGAACCCGAGTGTGATTCCTTCGCTACTGCTGCTAACTGAAGCCGATCGATGCTGCCTCTGGATGAATAGTGAGCGTTGTTGAGGGGGTTTGGATGAACAGTTCCCGGTGGGGGGTTGGATGAACAGGAACCCGTGGTAGTAGAGGCCGTTGCTGCTGGATGAACAGTACCCCGATCGATCGAGCCGGCGGATGAACAGGACCCCGTGGAGGGCTGGATGAACAAGACCCCGTGGAGGGCTGGTTGAACAGTAGCCTGTGGAGGCCTGGTTGAACAGTAGCCGGTGGAGGGCTGGTTGAACAGTAGCCGGTGGAGGGCTGGATGAACAGTAGCCCGTGGACGGGTGGTTGAACAGGACCCCCGTGGGGAGGGCTGGTTGAACAGTAGCTAGTGGAGGAGCACACGGTGGAGGCTGGATGAACAGGAGCCCGTGGATGAACAGTCGCAGGTGGAGGCTGGAGGAGGTCGACGGTGGTTGAACAATACCACGTGGAGGCTAGAGGAGGTCGACGGTGGAGATGAACAGTATCCCGTGGAGTCCTGTTTTGCGGTATGCCACACCCCTCCCGATGAACAGGACCCCCGTTTCGACCGTAGCGCTCCAACACAAGTCCGTTTCCTCCGTTTTGTGATACGCCACACCCTCCCGATCAACAGGACCCCGTTTCGACCGTAGGAGGTCCGTTTCCTCCATTCCGCGGTACGCCAGGCCTCGTTTCCATCGGCTGTTCCGTCCAAGCCGGTTGGCTCCCGATGAACATGATGCGTACCATTGCCTCCCGATGAACACGACGCATTCTGTTGCCTCCCAATGAACACGACGACACAGTTTCTCCGTTCTGACCCAGCCACAGCCATGTACGCGAGCCCTGGACATACATATGCGCGAGTAGGCATTCGAGACCCCGCCCGTATGTACGTACGTGGCCGTATTTTTCTTTCTTGCACCCTGGCCGCTGTACGTACGTGTACATGCTACATGCGCGCCTCTACTACCACACGTGCGTGCCTCTACTACCACACATGCGCGCCTCTACATCGAACAGTATGTACGTACACGTTCGCGACCAGAATGACAACGCTACGCACGCTTCAATTAGGTGGGTCCTTACTGTCAGGCACTTCCTTGCGTGCGAAGATGTAGCTGGTGGGTCCCATGAAAGCACAAGTACTCCCTGGGTGGTTTTGGTAATCAATGTCAACATATCTCTTGTTGGACTAATGTTTTTATCTAGTATATTTCAGATAAGTTCAACAGATGGAGTGGCGTGGACAAGAAGATGTGGAACCCCTTCAAAATGCTAAGGACAAAAGATTGGCTCAAGACTCTACATTTTGCTTTTAGTGATCCAAGATCACATTGAGTCCATAGGAAAGCCAATACTATTAAAAGGGGATGAGGTGTTGCTTAATGGCTTGCTTGCTCAAAGTTCTTAGTGATGTGCTCCAAAGTCCTCAACCACTTTCTCATATCCACATATGTCCCAAAACAAAAGTCAAACTCGGCCCCACCGAAATTTTCCATCCGGCGCCACCGAGTTCTCTTGACATAGCCATTGCCACAAACCCTAATCAATTAGGTCACACCGATGGGATCTCGGTCTCACCAAGATGGGCTTGCAAATTCTCTGTTGCCTATTACAATAATCTCGATCTCACCGAGATATGCAATCGGTCCCACTAAGTTTGCTTGACCAACTCTCTGTTTCACTTATTACTCATATCAGTCCCACCGAGTTTGTGTAATCGGTCAAACCAAGATGAGGTTTTACCCTAACCCTAGCACATTGGTCCCACCGAGTTGATCATGTCGGTCCCACCGAAAAGCCTAACGATCACATTATGAACTGAATCAGTCTGACCGAGTTTTCTGATTCGGTCCCACCGAGTTTGGTAAATTGTGTGTAACGGTTAGTTTTTGTGTGGAGGCTATATATACCCCTCCACCCACTCTTCATTCATGGAGAGAGCCATCAGAACATGCCTACACTTCCAACTTACATTTTCTGAGAGAGAACCACCTACACTTGTGTTGAGATCAAGACCTTCCATTCCAACCACATAAATCTTGATTTCTATCCATCCCCAAGTTGCTTTCCACTCAAATCATCTTTCCACCAAATGCAATCCTATGAGAGAGAGTTGAGTGTTGGGGAGACTATCATTTGAAGCACAAGAGCAAGGAGTTCATCATCAACAGACCATCTATTACCTTTTGGAGAGTGGTGTCTCCTAGATTGGTTAGGTGTCACTTGGGAGCCTCTGTCAAGATTGTGGAGTTGAACCAAGGAGTTTGTACGGGCAAGGAGATCGCCTACTTCGTGAAGGTCTACCATAGTGAGGCAAGTCCTTCATGGGTGATGTCCATGGTGGGATAGACAAGGTTGCTTCTTCGTGGACCCTTCGTGGGAGGAGCCCTTCGTGGACTCGCGCAACCATTACCTTTCGTGGGTTGAAGTCTCCATTAACGTGGATGTACGGTAGCACCACCTATCGTAACCACGCCAAAAATCTCCGTGTCTCCAACTGCGTTTGCACACTCCAATCCCATCCCTTTACATCCTTGCAAATTGCACGCTTTACTTTCCGCTGCTCATATACTCTTGTCATGCTTGCTTGATATGTATTGTGAATGTTTAAACTTGTGCTAAAACTCTACCTTAACTTGAAGAAAATAAAAACTGCAACTTTTTCTTGTTAAGAGTCTATTCACACCCCTCTAGACACCTCTTCTCGATCCTTTCATCCCAGCAGTCAGGGGGCGAATCATTTTTTCCCCATAATATGGACGCACTTCCTTGCGTGCGAAGATGTAGCTGGTGGGTCCCAACAGTTAGGGGGGATGTTTTTTTCATGAAATATGGTGGCCCGTCCAGTGGGTCCCTGCTGTCAGGTGGAGGAATCATTATTTTGGGCGTAATAAGGAGGCACTTCCTTGCTGCGGCCGTGGACCCAGCTGTCAGCCTCTCTATGTACAGTACTCTTCCGATGGAAGTCGTTCCTTGACCACGTTGACCACGCCGCACCGAGAGCACCTGGGCGGTGGATGACAGCGAGGCCTAGGAAGGGGACGATGCGGAGCCGGGGAAGACGCGGCAGTGGAAGCTCACGCGGAGAGGAGTACGAGGGTTCACTGGTTTGGCTGCGGTGTGAGGCTGCCGTCGCCATAGGGCCTGACCAGCGGTGGGAGTAGTAGGGGGCCGTGAGGCCTCCACGGCAGCACAGCCGACCACAGGAGGCAGGAGCAGGCGGCACGACCGGCACTGCTCTAGGCGACTGGAGCAAGAAGACCAGAGGTTGAAGAATCACTATGGCCGTTGGATGGACATTCTACGGTCAGTAGAGCTAGAATCATTCATATTGACTAAGTTGACAAAGCCCTCCGTCCCCGTCAACTTAGTAGGCCCACAAGTCAGCCTCACACTATGGTGGGTCCCAGCTAGCAGGGGGAATATTCATTTTTTTGTGCGTAATAAGGAGGCACTTCCTTGCGTGCGAAGATATAGCTTGCGGGTCCGAGCTGTCAGCGGGAGGAACCTTTTTTTTGTGAAATACAGAGGCCCTTCCGGTGGGTCCCAGCTGTCAGGTGGAGAAATCATTATTTTGCCTGTAATAAGGAGGCATTTCCCTATGTGGGCCCCTACTGTCAGCCTCTTCCAATGGCTGTTGTATGTTGACCATGTTGACCTCGCCGCGCTGAGAGCACAAACGCGGTGGATGAGGGCGAGGCCCAGGAAGGGAACGACCCAGAGCCGGGGAAGCCACCGCAGTGGATGCCCATGCTAAGGGGAGTATGAGTGCTGACTGGTCGGCTGCGGGGTGAGGCTGACGTCGCCGGAAAATAACAGGATGTGCGGGCGGGTAGACGGATGGCCTGGCGGCAGCACTACCAGCCACATGAGGAGGGAGCAGGTAGTCCCGCCGGCGCTGGTTTGGGCGGATGGAGCAGAAAGATCAGAGATTGAAGAAGCACGGCGACCATTGGATGGACATCCAACAATCACTGCTCTGTGTTGACTAAGTTGACAAAGACTTGCGTACGTGTCAAATAAAATTAGGACAGCGTCATCGTCAACCTAGTAGGCCCAGAAGTTAGCCTCCAAATATGTGGAAAATAGCATACAACCCATTTACCATTATTTTCAATAATTTACAGCCCATTTTCTAATTCTGAAGGATATTTGAAGCCCATATTCTTTTTCTAGCATTACAGACCATATATTCCAGGCACTGCTAAAAAATTCAACGAAATTTTGCATATTTCGGTGGGGTCCGAACTCTTTTAATCACGAAATTTCGAGTCACATTAAAATAAATTTTAAAAAATTATATCAAAATAAAATTCAAAAAACAATTCTCCACAGAAAAAATGAATGAAATTTAAAATCTTAACTAGCAAGATGCCCGTGCGTTGCACGGAACATGAAGATGCATTTGTATGAGTAGTTTATCTTGTGGGAGAAAAGACGATATTTTAATGTAATTGCTAGTTCGCTTAGGTTTTTATAAGAGTAGAGAAATCCATTTTTTGATATTTTAATGTAATTGCCGGTTGGCTTTGGTTTAAAAATTTACAGCCAATTTCTTACAACTTATAGCCCATTTTCCGGGGAAGCCCATTTCTTACTACTTAATCCCTCCTCGTCTTGAAAGATTTGCAGCCCAGCAGGGCTGAGAAAAGCAAGTAGGCCTCGGTTTTGGTATTCTCCAAAAAAAAGAACTGGGCTAGCCATTTTCAGATAGAAAAAAGATATCAACTGGGCTCGTCATGTGCTTAAATAAAAGCGTAAGCGTGGGCTAGAAGGGTCACAACCCCCACACAACGCGTAGTTGAGCTCCGTCTCTGAAAATAAAATAACAACTGGGTGAGGTGCTTGGTCCCTGGTGTTATCCGCTCGTTGTGTAATTTTCTCGTTTATTGACTACATTGACAATGGTGTGGGACCTAGTTGTCAAACAATTAGGGGAGAGCCGTCGACGCCGCGACACGGCCCTGGAGATGCCTGAGACACTTCGTGTAATAATTTGTTTAAATAGCAGGTCCACCCACCCACTGGGGGTTTTAGAGTGTAACGAACTCGGGCCGTGGGCCTTTTCTTAAATACTTGTGTAAATGTCGTGAGTGCTTTGCTTTTTTGCCTTCCGTTTTTGGACCGATTTCATGCGTTTTTCCTTTCACAAACCTCCCCCCCGCGAGTCAGACGGCCGAGGCTCCAGTCCATGACAAGGAGTTCTGTTCTTTGAGAGGAGTACGCAGGACTTGGGTCCCTTGAAACGTTGAGCGTGAGCGAAACACCCACTGGGCCGGTTGGCAGCAATCCGGCAAGCCGGTTGGCGAGCAGCCGATCGTGCGGCTGTTCTTTTGATGAATGGTTAGCCGGGTTGATCGACCCAGCAACCTTTGACTTAGTGTATTTAGCGTAAAGGAGCTTTGGCCCATTGTGCTTGCCAGCCGACATCCAAAGCTGGATCTGTGGCTTTAGGGCGAAGTGGGGGACCGTGACGTCCTAACTTTATCAGGAATCACCAAGTAAGGCGGCGGGGTGGCGACCGAGCCAGCCAGCCCCTGAGCCCCCGGGTCGAGCGAGTCGGACCGGTGGCCGGGTTCAATGGCATAGTGATGCAAGAAAATAGGACACAATAAATTGGTCGACAAAAGGCAGCCCCCGAGTCTTGTTCGGGGACCCCGCAGTTTCATGCGTTTACAAAAGGCGACGATACATATGCTCGTGCGGCTAACTGTAAAACGGGTAGAGGAGTTCCACGTTCCACGGCCGGGTCATTTCTTCACCGGCGGTGTCCTTCTTGCGCTTCCATGATTTGCGGGCGTCGATGAGGTAGTAGGCGTTGCGGTCGCGCAAGGCCTTGCTCATGATGAATGGGCCCTCCCATGGAGGGGATAACTTGTGTCGGTCTGCCTGCTCCTGGACGAGTCGGAGGACGAGGTCGCCCTCGCGGAACGCGAGGGGCTTGATTTTCTTGCTGTGGTAGTGCCTTAGGCCTTGTTGGTAGATGGCCGAGCGATTGAGCGCCAGGAGGCGTGCTTCTTCGAGCAGGTCGACGCCATCTTCACGGGCTTCTCTAGCTTCGGCTTCAGTGTACATCACGACGCGCGGCGAGTCAAACTCGATGTCGGTTGGAATGATGGCTTCGGCTCCATAGACGAGGAAGAACGGGGTGAACCCGGTCAACCGATTCGGCATGCTGCGTAGACTCCAGAGAACGGCTGGCAACTTGTCAAGCCAGCTGCGGGGTGAGCGGATGAGTGGCTCGACGAGTCGCGGCTTGACGCCGGACAGGATGAGTCCATTGGCCCGCTCGACCTGCCCGTTGGACTGCAGATGCGCAACGGAGGCTAAGTCAAGGAGGATGCCAGAGACAGAGCAGTATTGTTCGAGCGCGCCCTTGGCAAAGTTGGTGCCGTTGTCGGTGATGATGTTGTTTGGCATGCCGTAGCGCACCGCTATGTCCTTGATGAACCGGACGGCTATTGGCCCGTCCAGTTTCTTGATTGGTCTTGCCTCGATCCACTTGGTGAATTTGTCCACTGCCACCAGCAAGGGCGTCATGCCGCCTCGAGCGGTTTTGAAGGGTCCCACCATGTCGAGTCCCCAGATCGCGAAGGGCCAGGCGATTAGTATGGTGCGGAGTGCTGACGCCGGCTGGTGGCTGCGTTTGCTGAAGCGCTAGCATCCCTCACACTTGAGGACGAGCGACTCGGCATCTTCAAGGGCCATGGGCTAGTAGAAACCGTGGCGGAATGCCTTGGCCACCAGGGATCATGATGCCGCGTGGTGCCCGCACTCGCCCTGATGTATGTCGCGGAGGATGTCGATGCCCCATTCCTACTCGACGCAGCGCTTGAACACGCCGGTGGAGCTGCGCTTGATGAGCTCATTGTTGATGATGCTATAGGCGGACGCCCGGCGTTGCACTTCCCGAGCTTTGGTCTCGTCCATGGGGAGAACCCCATTCTCCAAAAATTATGATATCGGGAGGTCCCAAGATGGATCCATAACCACGGTGAAGACGGCCACCAGGGTGGGTTCCGAGTCGGCAGCCCCCGAGCCGGGTTGAGCAACCCCTGGGTCGGGTGTGGCGACGGCCGGGTCTGGGACGATGGTGGCCGGGTCGAGCGGAGCAGCCCCTGGGCCGGGTTCAGCAGTCCCCGAGCCGGGTTCGGCAGTCCCCGGTCCGGGTTGAGGTGCGGCCGGGTCGTCTGGGATGTGGATGGACTCGGAGTACGGTGACGGCTTGACGGACGGCTTGCGTGGGTGCTCGAGGGAGACGTCGGACGAGATGGCTTGCCGTGACGAGGCGATCTTGGCAAGCATGTCGGCTGCTTCGTTCTTTGCGCGCGGGACGTGGAGGAACTCGCAGCCCTCGAAGGATCTGGACAGCTTCTGGATGAGGAAGAGGTAGCTTGCCATGTTGGAGTCACGGGCGTCCCATTCGCCGGAGCAATGTTGCACCACCAGGTCCAAGTCGCCGTAGGACATGATGCGTCTGATGCCGAGTTCCTTGGCAAGCCGGAGGCCGTGCACAAGGGCTTCGTACTCGGCGACGTTGTTGGATGCGGTGAAGTGGATCTGGAGCGCGTAGCGGAGTCGGTCGCCCTTTGGGGACGACAGTACGATGCCAACCCCCAAGCCGAGTCGCATCTTGGATCCGTCGAAGTGCATGCGCCAATGCGTCGAGTTGGGAGGTGGCGGCAAGTACTGGGTCTCGGTCCAGTCGACGAGGAAGTCGGCCAGGGCTTGAGACTTGATCGTGGTGCGGGGCTCGTAGAGGATGGTGTGGCCGGCTAGCTGGATCGCCCACTTGGCAACCCGGCCAGAGGCATCCCGGCACTCGATGATTTCTCCGATAGGCGCCGTGCTGACCACGGTGACAACGTGCTCTTGGAAATACTGCTTCAGCTTCTTGGCAGTGAGGTATACGCCGTAGCACATCTTCTGGTAGTGCGGGTAGTTCTGCTTGGAGGTGGAGAGCACCTCGCTCAGGTAGTAGACTGGGCGCTGGACGGCTTGGATCTTGCCCTTCTCTGGTCACTCGACCACCAACACCGTGCTGACCGCTCGTGAGGTCGCGGCTATGTAGAGCAGCAGCGGCTTCTTGTTGGTCGGTGCGGCCTGGACGGGTGCGGTGGAGAGCATGCGCTTGAGGTCTTGGAAGGCCTCGTCTGCCTTGCCGTTCCATTCGAACGGGCTCGTCTTCTTCATTAGCTGGTACAGGGGTAGCGCGCTCTCGCCCAGCCGGCTTAGAAACCGGCTGACCGAGGCCAAGCATCCGGTGAACTTCTAGACATCGCGCAGCCGAGCCGGCTTGCGCATGCGCTCGATGGCCTTGATCTTCTCCGGGTTCGCCTCAATTTCGCGTTCCGAGACGAGGAAGCCGACTAGCTTTCCGGTCGGGATGCCAAAGACGCAATTTTCCGGGTTAAGCTTGACCTTGTATTCATGAAGGTTGGCGAATGTTTCCTTCAAATCGTTGAGGAGCGTGAGGTGCTGCTTGGTCTTCACCACGATGTCGTCCACGTACACGTGGATGTTGCGGCCGAGTTGCGACAACAGGCATTTCTGCATGCAGCGCTGGAAGGTGGCGCCGGCGTTCTTCAAGCCGAACAACATGGTGACGTAGCAACATACACCCCAAAGGGCGTGATGAAGGACGTCTTCAGGGCGTCGGCCGGGTCCAGCTTGATCTGATGGTAGCTGGAGTAAGCGTCCAGGAAGGACAGGAGCTCACACCCGGCGGTCGAGTCGATGACTTGGACGATCCGCGGGAGGGCGAACGGATCCTTGGGACAGGCCTTGTTGAGGCCGGTGTAGTCGATACACATGCGCCAGGTCTTGTTCCTCTTCAGGACGAGGACTGGATTGGCCAGCCACTCGGGGTGAAACACTTCCATTATGACGCCGGCCGCCAAAAGCTTGGTGACCTCTTCACCAATGGTCCTTGACTTTTCTTCGGAAAATCGTCGTAGGGGTTGATGGACGGGCTTGGCGTCCTTGCGGACGTGAAGTTTGTGCTCGGCGTACTTCCTCGGGATACCCGGCATGTCCTTGGGGGTCCATGCGAAGATATCCCGATTCTCACGGAGGAAGTCGACGAGCTCGCCTTCCTATTTGCTGTCGAGGCGGGCGCCTACGATGACGTACTTGCTGCAGCTGGGGTCTTCTGGGTTGAGCTTCACTTTCTTGATCTCCTTGGAGGGCTTGAAGGCGGCCTCATCGGCCGGACCTGAGGTCGGGATCGATGCGGCGGAGGCCTCGCCTGCCAGGGCGACGATCCGATCGAGCTGGCGCCGCTCCTCGGCAATGACCAGCGACTCGGCCAACTTGGCGCCATCTCGGGCGCACTCCAGGGACTTGCGGTAATCGCCGGTGATGGTGATGATGCCCTTGGGACCCGGTATCTTCATCTTCAGGTACGAGTAGTGGGGAACCGCCATGAACTTGGCGAGCGCGGGCCGGCCCAGCAACGCGTGATACGCACTGGACAGGTCCACCACTTCGAACCAGATCGGTTCGCGCCGGAAGTGGCTGCTGTCACCAAACAGGACGTCTAGCTGGACCCGGCCAATGGAAAATCGTCTGGGTCGGCTCCAGGTCCTCGGCCTTGAGGCCGAGCTTGGTCATCGTGTCGCGGTAGAGGATGTTGATGCTGCTGCCGCCATCGTTGAGGACTCAGGAGAACTTGCATGTGCTCCGCGCGATGATGGTGGGGTTGAGGACGAGGGTGTAACCACCCGGGCTTGGCATGACTGCCGGGTGATCCTCTTGGGTCTAGGTGATCGGGCGATCCGACCAATGCATGAACTCCGGCTTGGCTGGGACGATGATGTTCACCTCCTGCCGAAGGAGGCACTCGCTGCGCTTGTCATCGCCGAGGCTGGTGAAGACGACGTAGGCCGCGTTCTGGTCCGGGTAGGCGTCGTTGCGCATCGCGCCGCCAGCTGGAGGCGGTGGTGGAGGCAGAGGCGGCTGCCCCGCGCTTGGAGCCGGAGCCGGAGGGGGCGGGACGTCGCTCCTCATGATGCGCTTGGTGATGGCGCACTACCGGAGCATGTGCGTGGAGGGTTTTTCGCCGCTGTGGTGCTTGCAGGGGGCGTCGAGCAGCTGCTCGAAGCTCATGGCGGGTTGCCATGCCGTCTTGCTGGTTTGCCGGTGCTTTGCCGCCGGGTCCGCCGCAGGCTCGGCGGCCGCGACGTGGCGCCGGCTGGTCGGCCTTGCGCTTGTTGTTCTGGTGATGCTGCTGTCGGCTGCTTTCGCCGGCCGGCTTCGGAGGGGGAACCGGCTTCGCCTTGCCGGCTTCATCCAGCGCCACCTGGATCTTCATGGCTGAGTCGGCATTGGCGTACTTGTCCGCCGTCACCATGAGTGCGGCCATGGTGGCCGGCTCGGAGAGTAAGACTTGTGCTTGAGGAGGGTGCCGTCTCGGCACCCGTTGACGAAGTACTGGATCGCCTGGACTTCATGGACGCCCTCGTAGCTGTTCCGGAGCTCGGTCCAGCGTGCGAGGTACTCGCGACCGGTCTCCACAGCCCCCTGCACGCACATGGCGAGTTGGCTAGGGCGGTCGGGTTGCTTGTAGGTCCCCGTGAAGTTGCGGATGAAGGCTTCCTCGAAGTCCACCCACGTGTTGATGCTGCCCATCGGCAGGCTGTTCAACCACGTGTGGGCCGACCCTTGGAGCACACGGCGAGACGATCATTGGCACCGGTGATGCCAATGGCCGTGGTGTAGTCGGTGAGCCAGTCTCTTGGCTTCACCGTCCCATTGTACTTGGGGGTGTCACGGGGGAGCATGAATCCTTTAGGGAAGGGCTCCTCCCGGATGCGAGGGCCGATGCACGCCGCCCCGATAGCGCCACTCTCCTCCACCTCCAGGGAGTGAGCGAGCCGATCTAGGCGGTGGCGAGCGTCCGCGTCGTTGATGGCGCGCGGGCCGAGTCGACTTGTGGTCAGGCCACGGGGGCCGGGTCGGTAGGACCCGGACGCCGGCCATGCTGGCCAGGTCTGCACTGGATCTCTAGGACGGGCTCGTCGCCCAATCCATCGGCGGCCGTAGCGGCCGGGTCGGGCCGAGTCCGGGCTCAGCCGGAGTGCGCCTCGCCGGGTGGCGAGGAAGCGGTGTGCAGAAGTTCGCTGGACCCACCAAGGCGGGCGGAGCCGGATCCCGCTGGCTTGGCGAGCTGGTTGAGGCGGTCCTGTTGGGTGTTGGCGGCGTGGAGGAGTTTGCGCATCCGCCCGATGCGCTCTTTCAGCTCCTCACCCGCGAGCTGGTCCAGGCCGGCTGCGGCTGTCTGGGCAGTGCGCATGTTCTTCGCTGGGGTTTCATAGACAGTTGGGACGGTGGCAAGGGCCCGGCCGATCGCTCCTCCCCGGGCACGCACATCGGCGACCCGACTTGGGTCGGCCACGGGCGTGAATCCGTAGGCGGCATCACGCTCCAGCCGAGTGGCGTCCAGGCGACGCTGAGTGGCAGCGAGCGTCTCGGACAGGTCCAGCATCTGTTGGCGACTTTCCTCGAGCTGGGTTCGGGCCTCAGTGACGTTGGTGGTGTCGACGTCGGTGTCGATGGGGATGCAGAGGCTCTGCATCGCGGCACGCAACGGATCGGACGGCTTGATCCGTTCCACTGCGGCCCTGGATTCGGCTGCCTTCCTCGTCTTGCTCGACGAGGAGGAGGCGCCGTCGCCAGTGACGAAGACCTCCACGTGGACGTCCATTGCCCCAGCGGAAATGCCACCACCGAGGGAGAGGGGAGAGTCGGAGTAGCTGAGCACCTCGCTGGGGTACTCGTCGGCCGCGAACGCATCAGAGATGCGCAGCGCGGTGAAGGAGGCGACAAGCGCGCCGCCGACGTCGTTCGCCAGCGCGACGGACTCGTCGGTGTAGGAGAAGGGCCCCGTCTGAAGCATGTTCCCAGCTAGCTCCTCAAGCTGCCCCACGGTGGGCGCCAACTGTCGTGGTGGGCGCACGACAGATGCCAAGGGATGGCAAAAGAGAGGAGGAGGCTCGAGGACGCTGGTGGACTCCAGAGGCGAGGTTGGAATGAGTGGGCGCGGGACGCGGGACATACCCAGGTTCGGGGCTCTCCGGAGAGATAATACCCCTAGTCCTGCCGAGTGTTGTTGTATGATTGATAGTACAATGTTGCTCCTAGAGCTGTATGGAGGAGGAAAGAAGCTGGCCAAGGCTTAGGCAGTTCCCTCTCCTCGGGTGTTGCTAACTTGGTGTGTGTGATGGAATGAGTTCTCTTCCCTCCGTCCCCATGCATGAGGGCTCCTGGGGGGTTTTATAGGTCAACCCCCCAGGGGTACAGTGGTAATGTTACAAGTCGGTGGGTCCGTATTGTCGGTGTCCGGGAACCCGGGCTAGGTGCCGCTGAGGGCTTGTGGTTCGCCGGGTTCCCCTAGGTGCGGCCCCCGCACGCCTAGGGGGACTGAGCTCCGTCTTATCGATCATCAGGGCGTGGCCGAGTTGAGTCATGTACAATGCTCTCCGTCAGGTTGCCGCTTGCTGTCGTCAGCAGTGAAGGCGGGGGCACTGTAGCCACGCTAGCCCTGGTCAGCGGGTAGGTGAGGGGCACTGTTGCCACGTTCCTGCTGACCAGAGGCATGGGCGGGGCACTGTTACGTTGGTCATCGTTGATTGAGGTCTCGTCCCATCATACGGCCTGGATGGGATGGGAGTTGACCCGCGGTTGGATTGCGTAGCACGCCACGGGTGGTACTGGCTTGTTGAGGAGGCTTCGGTCGTGCCGGGTTCAGCTGTCTTGCACTAGTTGTTGGGGCCGAGTCGACGTGTCTTGTCGGGTCGGCTAGTCTGGCCGGCTTGCGGGGCTTGGCCGGGTCGAGCGACCCGGCCAAGCGCATGCCGGTATTGAGGGGCAGTGCTAACCCCGTTGTTTTCGAAGAGGATCCGGGTTCCGTTGCCTGCCCGGGGTCCATCCCCCTGACAAACGTGATCTAGAGGACTTGGAGTAGACGTCAAGCAATCAACGAGGAGGCCACGAGGCAGGGGGCACGCCTACCCCCTGGGCACGCCCTCCACCCTCATGGGCCCCTCGTGGCTCCACCGACCTACTTCTTCCTCCTATATATATCCATATACCCTGAAAACATCCAGGAGCACCACGAAACCCTATTTCCACCGCCGCAACCTTCTATACCGAAGAGATCCCATCTTGGGGCCTTTTCCGAAGCTTCGCCGGAGGGGGCATCGATCACGGAGGGCCTCTACATCAACTCCATGGCCCCTCCGATGATGTGTGATTAGTTTACTTCAGACCTTCGGGTCCATAGCTATTAGCTAGACGGCTTCTTCTCTCTCTTTGGATCTCAATACAAAGTTCTCCTCGATCTTCTTGGAGATCTATTCGATGTAACTCTTTTTGTGGTGTGTTTGTCGAGATCCGATGAATTGTGGGTTTATGATCAAGTCTACCTATGAACAATATTTGATTCTTCTCTGAAATCTTTTATGTATGATTGGTTATCTTTGCAAGTCTCTTCGAATTATCAGTTTGGTTTGGCATACTAGATTGATCTTTCTTGCAATGGGAGAAGTGCTTAGCTTTGGGTTCAATCTTGCGATGCTCGATCGCAGTGACAGAAAGGGAAACGACACGTATTGCATTGTTGCCATCGAGGATAAAAAGATGGGGTTTATATCATATTGCTTGAGTTTATCCCTCTACATCATGTCATCTTACCTAATGTGTTACTCTGTTCTTATGAACTTAATACTATAGATGCATGCTGGATAGCGGTCGATGTGTGGAGTAATAGTAGTAGATGCAGGCAGGAGCCGGTCTACTTGTCACGGACGTGATGCCTATATACATGATCATGACTAGATATTCTCATAATTATTTGCTTTTCTATCAATTGCTCGACAATAATTTGTTCACCCACTGTAATACTTATGCTATCTTGAGAGAAGCCACTAGTGAAACCTATGGCCCCCGGGTCTATTCTCCATTATATTAATCTCCCGTCAACAAGCTATTTATCTTATTATTATTATCTCTATGAGATCTCACTCTCGTAAGTGACCGTGAAGGGCTTGGCAACCCCTTTATCACGTTGGTTGCAAGGTTCTTATTTGTTTGTGTTGGTACAAGGGACTTGCGTGTAGTCTCCTACTAGATTGATACCTTGGTTCTCAAAAACTGAGGGAAATACTTACGCTACTTTGCTGCATCACCCTTTCCTCTTCAAGGGAAAACCAATGTAGTGCTCAAGAGGTAGCACCCTCCACCTTGGACGCCTCCTCCTCTCTCCCACTAAGGCCCATTAAGGCCCATACACTCCCCATGGGGTTCCGGTAACCCCCCGGTACTCCGGTAAATCCCGAACTCATCCAGAACCATTCCGATGTCCAAACATAGCATTCCAATATATCGATCTTTATGTATTGACCATTTCGAGACTCCTCGTCATGTATGTGATCATATCCGGGACTCCGAACTACCTTCGGTACATCAAAACACATAAACTCATAATACCGATCGTCACCGAGCGTTAAGCGTGCGGACCCTACGGGTTTGAGAACTATGTAGACATGACCGAGACTCATCTCCGGTCAATAACCAATAGCGGAACCTGGATGCTCATATTGGTTCCTACATATTCTACGAAGATCTTTATCGGTCAAACCGCATAACAACATACGTTGTTCCCTTTGTCATCGGTATGTTACTTGCCCGAGATTCGATCGTCGGTATCTCAATACCTAGTTCAGTCTCGTTACCGGTGATAACCCACAAGTATAGGGGATCAATTGTAGCCTCTTTCGATAAGTAAGAGTGTCGAACCCAATGAGGAGCTAAAGGCAGAATAAATATTCCCTCAAGTTCTATCGACCACAGATAGAACTCTACGCACGCTTAACGTTCACTTTACCTAGAACAAGTATGAAACTAGAAGTACTTTTTAGGTGTAACAGGATAGGTTTACAAGACTATAACATGCACATAAATAAAAAGTAGGGGCTTTTTAGATAAAGAAACAATAAAGTTAGTATAGCGAGTGTGGAAAAGTGGTGATAGGAGTTGCGAAATTGTCCCTAAGAAATTGACTACGTTACTAGACCGCTAGCAAGTTTTATGTGCGAGAGGCCACTGCTAGCATGTCATCTCTGACTTGGAATTCTATGCACTTATGATTGGAACTATTAGCAAGCATATGCAACTACTAACTTTCATTAAGGTAAAACCCAACCATAGCATTAAGATATATTGGCCCCCCTTCAATCCCGTATGCATCAATTTCTATGCTAGGCTAAAGCTTCTGTCACTCTTGCCCTCCAATACATAGTCCTATCAACATAAAACTAACCCTATGGTGTGATCCACACGCGCGTTCAAATGATGGGAACCAAAGGACAACAACATAACCACAAGCAAATTAAATCAATCCTAGCAATTCATCAACCACCGATAGGACAACGAAAATCTACTTAGACATCATAGGATGGCAACACACCATTGGATAATAATATGAAGCATAAAGCACCATGTTCAAGTAGAGGGTACAACGGGTTGCAGGACAGTGGACCGCTGTAGATAGATGGGGGAAGGTGATGGTGATGTTGGTGAAGATGGCGGAGGTGTTGGTGAAGATCGCGGTGATGATGATGGCCCCCGGCGGTGTTCCGGCGCCACCGAAGGCAAGGGGGAGAGAGCCCCCCTCCTCCTTCTTCTTCCTCGACCTTCTCCCTAGATGGGAGAAGGGTTTCCCCTCTAGTCCATGGCCTCCATGGCATGGGAGGGCGGGAGCCCCTCCGAGATTGGATCTGTCTCTCTGTCTCTCTCTATTTCCGCGTTCCCAGATTGTGCCCTTTCTTCGTTTCTTATATTCCCAGAGATCCGTAACTCCGATTGGGCTGAAATTTTAACACGATCTCTATCCGGATATTATCTTTCTTTCGGCCAAAGAAGGGCATCAACCGCCTTACAGGGTGGCCACGAGGGCCCAGGGCGCGCCTGACCCCCTGGGGCGCACCCCCCTGCCTCGTGGCCCCTCGGGCATCGTCTTGCGTTGATTTTTCTTCCCAAAAATCACATATATTCCAAAAAAATCTCCGTCAGTTTTTATCCCGTTTGGGCTTTGTTTGATATGGATTTACTGCAAAACAAAAAAACATGCAACAAATAGGAACTGGAACTGGGCACTAGATGAATATGTTAGTCCCCAAAAATAGTATAAAAAGTTGCCAAAATTATATGAAAGTTGTATAATATTGGCATGGAACAATCAAAAATTATAGATACACCGGGAAGTCTCTTTACTTGTTCCGCAATGCAACATCCCGTAACTAACTCATTAGTCACATTGCTTGCAAGGCTTATAGTGATGTGCATTACCGAGAGGGCCCAGAGATACCTCTCTGATACACGGAGTGACAAATCCTAATCTCGATCTATGCTAACTTAACAGACACCATCAAAGACACCTATAGAGCATCTTTATAGTCACCCAGTTACGTTGTGACGTTTGATAGCACACTGAGTGTTCCTCCGGTATTCGGGAGTTGCATAATCTCATAGTCATAGGAACATGTATAAGTTATGTAGAAAGCAATAGCAGTAAACTAAATGATCAAAGTGCTAAGCTAACAGATGGGTCAAGTCAATCACATCATTCTCTAATGATGTGATCCCGTTCATCAAGTGACAACTCTTGTCCATGGCTAGGAAACTTAATCATCTTTGATTAACGAGCTAGTCAAGTAGAGGCATACTAGTGACACTCATTTTGTCTATGTATTCACACATGTACTAAGTTTCCGGTTAATACAATTCTAGCTTGAATAATAAACATTTATCCTGATATAAGGAAATATAAATAACAACTTTATTATTGCCTCTAGGGCATATTTCCTTCAGTCTCCCACTTGCACCAGAGTCAATAATCTAGATTACATTGTAATGATTCTAACACCCATGGAGTCTTGGTGCTGATCATGTTTTGGTCGTGAGAGAGGCTTAGTCAATGGGTCTGCATCGTTCAGATCCGTATGTATCTTGCAAATCTCTATGTCTCCCTCCTTGACTTGGTCGTGGATGGAATTGAAGCGTCTCTTGATGTGCTTGGTTCTCTTGTGAAATCTGGATTCTTTTGCCAAGGCAATTGCACCAGTATTGTCACAATTTTTTCATTGGACCCGATGCACTAGGTATTACACCTAGATCGGATATGAACTCCTTCATCCAAACTCATTCATTTGCTGCTTCTGAAGCAGCTATGTACTCCGCTTCACACGTAGATCCCGCCACGATGCTCTGCTTGGAACTGCACCAACTGACAACTCCACCATTCAATAAAAATATGTATCCGGTTTGTGACTTAGAGTCATCCGGATCAGTGTCAAAGCTTGCATCGACGTAACCATTTACGACGAGCTCTTTGTCACATCCATAAATGAGAAACATATCCTTAGTCCTTTTCAGGTATTTCAGAATATTCTTGACCGCTGTCCAGTGATCCACTCCTGGATTACTTTGGTACCTCCCTGCTAAACTAATAGCAAGGCACACATCAGGTCTGGTACACAACATTGCATACATGATAGAACCTATGGCTGAAGCATAGGGAATGACTTTCATTTTCTCTCTATCTTCTGTAGTGGTCAGGCATTGAGTCTGACTCAACTTCACACCTTGTAACATAGGCAAGAACCCTTTCTTTGCTTGATCCATTTTGAAATTCTTCAAAACTTTATCAAGGTATGTGCTTTCACTACAAAAAAAGACACATCCGTGACATTTTGGGCCGAACGAAAATTTTTCTATCATACTTATGACACTTCTATGATGATAACTGTGACAAAACCCGGTATCATCATAGATGTGGTGGGGTCCTACTTCTATGACAAGAAATCATGACAGAAAATGGGCTTTTCGTCCTGGGCGGCCCGGAGACGCAGCTGCATGACATTCTTTGGGCCATCCATGACGGAAGAAACCATGGTAGAACCGAGGGCGAGGAAAATATCGGGGAGTTCCCAGTTACGGTGGGTGGTCGGGGGCCGACTGATGCACGTTTCTCTCATACGTACGCGCGTGTGTGCGAGGCGTCGTGCTCTAACTGAACCAGAGCAAGGCGTTGGGCTCTAACTGAACCTGAGCGATTGCACTGCAGGCTACACGTTACTGAACCCGAGCGATCGATCGATCCATTGCTATTAACCGAACCCGAGTGTGATTCCTTCGCTACTGCTGCTAACTGAAGCCGATCGATGCTGCCTCTGGATGAATAGTGAGCGTTGTTGGGGGGGTTTGGATGAACAGTTCCCGGTGGGGGGTTGGATGAACAGGAACCCGTGGTAGTAGAGGCCATTGCTGATGGATGAACAGTACCCCGATCGATCGAGCCGGCGAATGAACAGGACCCCGTGGAGGGCTGGATGAACAAGACCCCGTGGAGGGCTGGTTGAACAGTAGCCTGTGGAGGCCTGGTTAAACAGTAGCCGGTGGAGGGCTGGTTGAACAGTAGCCGGTGGAGGGCTGGATGAACAGTAGCCCGTGGAGGGGTGGTTGAACAGGACCCCCGTGGGGAGGGCTGGTTGAACAGTAGCTGGTGGAGGAGCACGCGGTGGAGGCTGGATGAACAGGAGCCCGTGGATGAACAGTCGCAGGTGGAGGCTGGAGGAGGTCGACGGTGGATGAACAATACCACGTGGAGGCTAGAGGAGGTCGACGGTGGAGATGAACAGTATCCCGTGGAGTCCTGTTTTGCGGTATGCCACACCCCTCCCGATGAACAGGACCCCCGTTTCGACCGTAGCGCTCCAACACAAGTCCGTTTCCTCGGTTTTGTGATAGGCCACACTCTCCCGATCAACAGGACCCCGTTTCAACCGTAGGAGGTCCGTTTCCTCCGTTTTGCGTTACGCCAGACCCTTCCCAATGAACAGGATCCCATTTTCACCGTGGCCGGTCGAACACAAGGCCGTTTCCTCTGTTCCGCGGTACGCCAGGCCTTGTTTCCATCGGCTGTTCCGTCCAAGCCGGTTGGCTCCCGATGAACATCATGCGTACCATTGCCTCCCGATGAACACGACACATTCTGTTGCCTCCCAATGAACACGACGACGCAGTTTCTCCGTTCTGACCCAGCCACAACCATGTACGCGAGCCCTGGACATACATATGCGCGAGTAGGCATTCGAGACCCCGCCCGTATGTACGTACGTGGCCGTATTTTTCTTTCTTGCACCCTGGCCGCTGTACGTACGTGTACATGCTACGTGCGCGCCTCTACTACCACACGTGCATGCCTCTACTACCACACATGCGTGCCTCTACATCGACCAGTATGTACGTACACGTTCGCGACCAGAATGACAACGCTACGCACGCTTCAATTAGGTGGGTCCCGACTGTCAGGCACTTCCTTGCGTGCGAAGATGTAGCTGGTGGGTCCCATGAAAGCACAAGTACTCCCTGGGTGGTTTTGGTAATCAATGTCAACATATCTCTTGTTGGACTAATGTTTTTATCTAGTATATTTCAGATAAGTTCAACAGATGGAGTGGCGTGGACAAGAAGATGTGGAACCCCTTCAAAATGCTAAGGACAAAAGATTGGCTCAAGACTCTACATTTTGCTTTTAGTGATCCAAGATCACATTGAGTCCATAGGAAAGCCAATACTATTAAAAGGGGGTGAGGTGTTGCTTAATGGCTTGCTTGCTCAAAGTTCTTAGTGATGTGCTCCAAAGTCCTCAACCACTTTCTCATATCCACATATGTCCCAAAACAAAAGTCAAACTCGGCCCCACCGAAATTTTCCATCCGGCGCCACCGAGTTCTCTTGACATAGCCATTGCCACAAACCCTAATCAATTAGGTCACACCGATGGGATCTCAGTCTCACCAAGATGGGCTTGCAAATTCTCTGTTGCCTATTACAATAATCTCGATCTCACCGAGATATGCAATCGGTCCCACTAAGTTTGCTTGACCAACTCTCTGTTTCACTTATTACTCATATCGGTCCCACCGAGTTTGTGTAATCGGTCAAACCAAGATGAGGTTTTACCCTAACCCTAGCACATTGGTCCCACCGAGTTGATCATGTCGGTCCCACCGAAAAGCCTAACGATCACATTATGAACTGAATCAGTCTGACCGAGTTTTCTGATTCGGTCCCACCGAGTTTGGTAAATTGTGTGTAACGGTTAGTTTTTGTGTGGAGGCTATATATACCCCTCCACCCACTCTTCATTCATGGAGAGAGCCATCAGAACATGCCTACACTTCCAACTTACATTTTCTGAGAGAGAACCACCTACACTTGTGTTGAGATCAAGACCTTCCATTCCAACCACATAAATCTTGATTTCTAGCCATCCCCAAGTTGCTTTCCACTCAAATCATCTTTCCACCAAATGCAATCCTATGAGAGAGAGTTGAGTGTTGGGGAGACTATCATTTGAAGCACAAGAGCAAGGAGTTCATCATCAACAGACCATCTATTACCTTTTGGAAAGTGGTGTCTCCTAGATTGGTTAGGTGTCACTTGGGAGCCTCTGTCAAGATTGTGGAGTTGAACCAAGGAGTTTGTACGGGCAAGGAGATCGCCTACTTCGTGAAGGTCTACCATAGTGAGGCAAGTCCTTCATGGGTGATGTCCATGGTGGGATAGACAAGGTTGCTTCTTCGTGGACCCTTCGTGGGTGGAGCCCTCCGTGGACTCGCGCAACCGTTACCTTTCGTGGGTTGAAGTCTCCATTAACGTGGATGTACGGTAGCACCACCTATCGGAACCACGCCAAAAATCTCCGTGTCTCCAACTGCGTTTGCACACTCCAATCCCATCCCTTTACATCCTTGCAAATTGCACGCTTTACTTTCCGCTGCTCATATACTCTTGTCATGCTTGCTTGATATGTATTGTGAATGTTTAAACTTGTGCTAAAACTCTACCTTAACTTGAAGAAAATAAAAACTGCAACTTTTTCTTGTTAAGAGTCTATTCACACCCCTCTAGACACCTCTTCTCGATCCTTTCATTCCAGCAGTCAGGGGGCGAATCATTTTTTCCCCATAATATGGACGCACTTCCTTGCGTGCGAAGATGTAGCTGGTGGGTCCCAGCAGTTAGGGGGGAAATGTTTTTTTCATGAAATATGGTGGCCCGTCCAGTGGGTCCCTGCTGTCAGGTGGAGGAATCATTATTTTGGGCGTAATAAGGAGGCACTTCCTTGCTGCGGCCGTGGACCCAGCTGTCAGCCTCTCTATGTACAGTACTCTTCCGATGGAAGTCGTTCCTTGACCACGTTGACCACGCCGCACCGAGAGCACCTGGGCGGTGGATGACGGCGAGGCCTAGGAAGGGGACGACGCGGAGCCGGGGAAGACGCGGCAGTGGAAGCTCACGCGGAGAGGAGTACGAGGGTTCACTGGTTTGGCTGCGGTGTGAGGCTGCCGTCGCCATAGGGCCTGGCCAGCGGTGGGAGTAGTAGGGGGCCGTAAGGCCTCCACGGCAGCACAGCCGACCACAGGAGGCAGGAGCAGGCGGCACGACCGGCACTGCTCTAGGCGACTGGAGCAAGAAGACCAGAGGTTGAAGAAGCACTATGGCCGTTGGATGGACATTGTACGGTTAGTAGAGCTAGAATCATTCATATTGACTAAGTTGACAAAGCCCTCCGTCCCCGTCAACTTAGTAGGCCCACAAGTCAGCCTCACACTATGGTGGGTCCCAGCTAGCAGGGGGAATATTCATTTTTTTGTGCGTAATAAGGAGGCACTTCCTTGCGTGCGAAGATATAGCTTGCGGGTCCGAGCTGTCAGCGGGAGGAACCTTTTTTTTGTGAAATACAGAGGCCCTTCCGGTGGGTCCCAGCTGTCAGGTGGAGAAATCATTATTTTGCGTGTAATAAGGAGGCATTTCCCTATGTGGGCCCCTACTGTCAGCCTCTTCCAATGGCTGTTGTATGTTGACCATGTTGACCTCGCCACGCTGAGAGCACAAACGCGGTGGACGAGGGCGAGGCCCAGGAAGGGAACGACCCAGAGCCGGGGAAGCCACCGCAGTGGATGCCCATGCTAAGGGGAGTATGAGCGCTGACTGGTCGGCTGCGGGGTGAGGCTAACGTCGTCGGAAAATAACAGGATGTGCGGGCGGGTAGACGGATGGCCTGGCGGCAGCACTACCAGCCACATGAGGAGGGAGCAGGTAGTCCCGCCGGCGCTGGTTTGGGCGGATGGAGCAGAAAGATCAGAGATTGAAGAAGCACGGCGACCATTGGATGGACATCCAATAATCACTGCTCTGTGTTGACTAAGTTGACAAAGACTTGCGTACGTGTCAAATAAAATTAGGACAGCGTCATCGTCAACCTAGTAGGCCCAGAAGTTAGCCTCCAAATATGTGGAAAATAGCATACAACCCATTTGCCATTATTTTCAATAATTTACAACCCATTTTCTAATTCTGAAGGATATTTGAAGCCCATATTCTTTTTTTAGCATTACAGACTATATATTCCAGGCACTGCTAAAAAATTCAACGAAATTTTGCATATTTCGGTGGGGTCCGAACTCTTTTAATCACGAAATTTCGAGTCACATAAAAAATAAATTTTAAAAAATTATATCAAAATAAAATTCAAAAAACAATTCTCCACAGAAAAAATGAATGAAATTTAAAATCTTAACTAGCAAGATGCCCGTGCGTTGCACGGAACATGAAGATGCATTTGTATGAGTAGTTTATCTTGTGAGAGAAAAGACGATATTTTAATGTAATTGCTAGTTGGCTTAGGTTTTTATAAGAGTAGAGAAATCCATTTTTTGATATTTTAATGTAATTGCCGGTTGGCTTTGGTTTAAAAATTTACAGCCAATTTCTTACAACTTATAGCCCATTTTTCGGGGAAGCCCATTTCTTACTACTTAATCCCTCCTCGTCTTGAAAGATTTGCAGCCCAGCAGGGCTGAGAAAAGCAAGTAGGCCTCGGTTTTGGTATTCTCCAAAAAAAAGAACTGGGCTAGCCATTTTCAGATAGAAAAAAGATATCAACTGGGCTCGTCATGTGCTTAAATAAAAGCGTAAGCGTGGGCTAGAAGGGTCACAACCCCCACACAACGCGTAGTTGAGCTCCGTCTCTGAAAATAAAAAAACAACTGGGTGAGGTGCTTGGTCCCTGGTGTTATCCGCTCGTTGTGTAATTTTCTCATTTATTGACTATATTGACAATGGTGTGGGACCTAGTTGTCAAACAATTAGGAGGAAGTATTTTTTGGCTTGTAATAACGAGGCACTTGCTTGCGTAATGCAATGACCCTGGTGGGTCCCTTCTGTCAGCCTCTTCACGTACAATCATCTCCTGATTCCTCTTGGTTGTTGACCATGTTGACAACGCCAGATGGCGGCGGGCACAACGAGCGAACCAAGGCAGAGAACGACGGCGAGGCCTCGGACGGGAACAAACAACAGCCGTGGAAGATGCGGCAGTGTAGTGGTAGGTGGAGGGGAGTACGAGGGCAACAACATGCAACTTAAGCTTACATACGGTACAAAAAGCCCAAGGACTAATTGTTCATCAAATTTTTAGACAAAACCCAGATTGAACATGGCAGTAACATCTAACCCAACGACTCTTTTTCGCAGTCACAAACAAATGGATCAGTCTGGTCCATAAAATCAACGTCCTGTGCAAAAAATATTATTTCAGGATGACTACAACTTGTTGTAAATAGAAGCCGAGCATATTTAGATGCCCATTTGTCCACCTGAAACTTCTTTTTTTTTCTGTTCAACGTGTCCGTCCGTGAGAAATCTCTTGCTATAAAACTTAAGCCTCATGGACAATAGTAACCTCGCATTCAACAGGAAGAATGTGACAAAGCTTCTGTTTGCCTGGTTGGATGCATATCTTTCCATCGTTATTGTCCTCAAACGAATGTCATGAGAACTAAGAAAATGCTGGTGCTTATTACGCCACCGATTGGTTATACGTTTTTCTCCATGTGGTTGCAGTACCTAAATATACATGAAGATTTGGAAATAGTTAATGTCTGAAAAAAGAGTATGTCAAAAGAGCAACAGCTGAACGGTTAATTCTAGTACAATGTATACGGTCTTTCAATGTGCATGAAATCATCACCTTTATATATAAATTCTCCAGAGACCGAAAGCATCACAGCAAGCCAATGATTATGTTCAGATCAAAACTAAACATTCCGATATATAAGATCTTGACAGAATCCAGCAACATTGATGGGCTATCCATGGACGAACTCTTCATTGAGCATATAACATAATATTAATACCCAAAGTGTACACCAAGATGATATAAAACTTATGCGCACAAATGAAAAATGCAGCTTATGATTACAAATGTGTAGATGATAATATACTGTACCTGAAAAAGTGTGGAGCCAAACACCAACTTGTTGTGATCATCAAGCGGATCATGAATTACACCCAAGGTCTCCAGTTTGGGCGCAGAGACAACAGTTATTTGCGAAGGTCTATAACAATTTTGAAGGAGCAACCTTTGAAGTGAAGGGGCATCTTCGATGATGATCCACTGTCCTTCAAAACGAATTCCAATGCTTTTAAGGTGAGGCGACTTTATTTTGAGACAACTGATAGGGATTTCTATTCCCAAAACAATCAGCAAGCGCTCCAGGGCACGGTAACTAGAGTGGATGATGCTGTGTAGTGAGGCCTCCGATAGATAAACCACCACAAGCGAAAGTTTTTTTTAGCAATGGGAGTCGAAGCATTTGTACCAGATCGTCTAGTAGATGGCACCGGGCGAAGGTGGTGGTGTGGAGAGAGGAGGAAAACCGCGAGATGGACAACGGTGGCGTGGGCACGAATTCTTGGCATGTTCGTGGTAATGGTAGAACTCAAACTGCTGGAGTTTTCTGAATTCAGGGGATGTCAGCCAAGTGTCCACTGTGTCGGGTATGGACAACAGGTAGCATGTCGGGATGCAGAGGCGTTGAACAGGGCCCTGCTGGCGAGAGGAGACGATGGCTCTGAGGAGATCAAATTCAGGAAGGACATATATCTGACGACAGTCAAGATTGAGGGGCGCGGTGCGCCATAGAGGGCGCCACCGAGTTGAGAGGACTTGTGTGCGGCAGCAATCCTTGCTGGGGAGAAGCGAGATGATCTCCTCAAGGATGATGCCCGGGAGATCTCTGATGCGGTCCATCGGAGATTCTACCGGTTCCTCAGATCCGGGTAGGGGGGGGGGCTTGCCGCTTCTCCCTGCGCTGCCGGGTGCGGGATCTACAACCGGCGTTGCCGCTGGAGGGAGCCTCATCTTCTTGGCGTTGAGGCCAGCCGACTCCATTTTCCTTGTGGGCGTCGCGCCGAGCTCACGGGTTTGAGAAGAGTAGCCAGAGACGAGCCTAGTGGCAGTGCGAGTGGGGAAGAAGGAGGGTTGGGGTTTTCTGTAGGAGTGGAAGAAGAGGAGCAGGCGTTTTCTGTACTAGTGAGGAAGAAGGTGAGCGGGGGTTTTCTGGATGAGTAAGGAAGATGGGGAGTAGGGGGAGTTGGGGGGCGACGGAAGCGGGAGAGTCCAGCGAGCTGTAGTATAAGTGGAAGCGAGGAGGAAGGAGGGTTTTTCTGGGATCACCCCCTCTTCAAGAAATATGGGCTTCTCCTCGCAAAAAACAAAAATAAATGGGCTCTAAGATGGATAGGCTTTTGTATCGGCACAGTCGGCTGCCCGTGTTTCGTACTGGAGGGCCTTAACACTAAAGGCAGCCCGACGCACTCCCCAGCTTATTGCCCATCTATTATATAATTAAGACAGAAGTCAAATAAGCCATCATGTTCGTCCACACAGATTAAATTATATCAACAGTTAATTTTAGATATTAACGGTTGAGATTTAGATATTTACATTACACAAAATTGTACATATAAAGAGTTTGACACGTTGCGGCTGAGATTTATAATAATAAAGATATAAACTTAACATACATGCCATAGGAAACGGGGCGAACCCAGAGCTGTCCGGCTCGCGTGTGCTGATAGCCACGATCCAATACGTATTTGCAATCCAAATAATATTACAAAGGATGATGTATTGCTGATGTCAGCATTTAGTAATTTATTTGGCTGCTTCGGGGTAGTACTTACCATGAAGGAAATTGTGTCCCATACAAACACGCCATAGACTAGCAGTACCCCCAAAAAAGAAACGGGCCTTAATAACATGCGTACATATCAGTATATGCTAGCAGATTATGCACACGTACATACATATGGTAAGATTTCTCAAAAAAAAAAAAGACACATATGTAAGGTAGGATAATGAGGTAGTTAAGCGGCCCACTGATCGATGAAGCGTGAACATACTATGATCTAGACAAGCCATTGACGGCAAACCTGACATCTGTACACCGGAGCATTTAAAGATACATATTTGAATGGTGACCTTAATCAGCTCATTAATTCATGCATGTGACAATCTGCACTAGCACATGTGTTAAAAAAATATGGTACGTTGATCTTAATTTTGACGGTTGAGATTAAAAGATAGAAAAAGTTACATACAACAATAATCATGTACAGGTTTTGTTAGACACGTACAAGTGTAGAACTAGGTCATGTCCTTAACACATCCAATCACACGTGTCTGTATATAAAATAACCAACGATGCCTCCTTTTCCTTAGGATAGACAAAAAAGGCCTATTAGGGGGACACATAGTAGTCCGGCTGTAGAGAGAAAGTTAAATAAATATTGGACACCAGTCCGATTGGTACACAACAAGATTTGTATTTTTTGAGATAATACAGGCCTACTATGACACAATAGTAGTTTGGCTTAAATTGTTGCAACAAAAAGTAGTCTGGCTTAAATAATAGGAGTAAAAATATATTGGACGACAGTGCGGTTCGTACACAATTACATCCTTACATATTTGCCATCCAATATTTTGTAAACACAAAAAGAGATATTTGCGTGTATGCTGTGATGTAATTGGTGGGGTCATTGAGCAACAGATTGAATAACTTTGTATGGGTAGCATAGCCAGTAAGGCAGTGTGCTCATTAGACCAACTCTGCCAGTAGACATTTATGTCAGCGTCCGATGAATCACTCTGCAATAAACCTAAACTATTTGGATACAATCAACTTTCAATTTAGAAAAATAATCCACGTCCATTTCTAAATTCATACGATGTATAATCTATTTTTTGAAAGATAATCTTTATTTTGATAACATAATTTAGTAGACACACGTCGCATGGACGTCAGACACATGCAAAATCATAAACGTTTCTGACGACTAAAATTGTGACCCGCGGGATGGACATGATATATAAAACTAAAATAATGTAGATCAAATTTTCATTGTCTATTTTGTACATTAAATTTGTAATTACAACAAAAGGAATTTGGCACCCATGAAATATAAGCTAGAATCGTTTATAATCAATTTATATGCGGGGGCAAGTGAAACGGAGTATGCGGACACGGTCATAAAATCTACACCGAAAGAAATCCAGAGGATGTTTTAGCGAAAAGATTCGCAAGTAGCAAAAGATGGAGAGAGGGGGGGGGGGGGAGAGAGTAGATAATAGTTTGTCAAATTCAAAATTAATATATGATTACTTGGAACCATCGGGGTGAATTGACATTGCAACAACTATGAACAATTTTAATATATAGCCACTGAAAACTTGGCTGAATGAACAGATGGACTAACCTCGAGTCGAGTACGAGCTTTCACAATTTAGGTTTAGTCCTCATTAAAATTCATCTAAAATTTATTATTGGTAAGATTGACACCAAAAGGCGAGGATGATTGGAAGAGCGAAATCCCAAGATCCGTCAAGAAGTCAATCGGTTATACAATTAATCGAAGACCCCAATACTACGGTATTCTGTTGACAACATCAATATATAGCTCATGAGAAGGCCGTTTAATGAAGAGATGTGGCATAACCTCAAGTATGAGTATGCACTATTTAGATTTAATACTTATTAAAACCATATCTAATATTAATAGTGGAAAGATTGTCGCCAATAGGCGAGGAGGAGTATAAAAAGGAAAGTCCCAACATCGGTCCAAAAGTTTAGTACATAATTAGTCAAAGACCCCATACTATTGGTCTTCTGTTGACCGCCAACTAAACAAAACAATAGTAGTAAGCCATGTATATAGTATAACATAATTAAGTTTTTGCAACACATATATTTTGGTTATTCTAAATTATAGTTCACAAAATATTGTCATATGTAGCCGCGCAAACGCACGGGTCGCACTGCTAGTTCGAAAGTAAAAAAGAGATGCCTCCAGCTTATGGCTACTTATCGGTAACCTTTTTCAACTTGGCATCCACCAAATTAGAGGATGCAGTACTGGATGCAGACACTCACACTGGTCGCGTAGCGCGGCAAAGTGAGGTGTCAAATAACAGGCCTACAATATACTTACTAGATTGTGAAGGTTCACAGGCTAGTCAACATTTACATTAAACTAAGCTTTCAGAAGATACAATATGCATACTAACATTGAGAAGAACAAAAGTTTAGCATGTTTATGCATCTCAATGATTCACCATACTATAACCAATACAAAGCTGTGAGAAGGTGTGGAAATAAAGAAAATCGGTCGATGCTTCTCTAAGCAAAGGGCCTCCCTGCGCACACATTAATTTCTTGGGCATGCTTGCTTCTTCTAAATGTTGCGAGCACTTGAAGCATGTTGGCAACTCCACAGCTAGCTAGCTGCCTCATCTTGCAATAGATGCTGACACATTTGCAGCAAACACATGAGGCAATAGAGATGACTCAACATGAGTCCATATTGTGCAGTTCCCCTAAAATCATCTTCATTGTCCTGAATCTGAAAAGATAGGAAAACAATAGCTATACTTAAACGGTGTTGCAAAACAGTAGCACATATCAATATCTCGGCATGACAAAACATGATCATCTAGATGAAGGGGATACTAACCTGCCTGAGGAAGATTATATATAATTTCATAAGTCATTGGTTGATTTCCACCTTCGGCTCCACTGCTTGTTTGCTACTCCACACATGACAGGATCGTTCCACACTGCAATCAGCAAGTCAACGTACCAATAACCTTATTTCATCTTGCGGTGGTGATTGTACCTAATATTAATGTAGGAATACCTGGAGCTCCATGAGGTTAGCTGACAGCAGGTAGATGCAGCCATATAAGTTTTGTGCGGTGCTACCAAAATTGAGGTTTGTATCCCTTCCTGTTATGAGAATTCTTCTTGAAGTTGGTAGAATGTGACGGCTTGTTCTTTGCATCAAACTTGTCTTTCCCCTGAGATTTGTTCTTGTTGTTTTGGAGCTGGTTGGGCTGGAAGTTCTTCTCAGGTACCATGTGGGCACTAGAAGCTCCCTCAGCGACCCAAGCACGTGTGTCTTTTGCTCTCGCCTTCTCTTCAAAATGAAGAGTGCTAATGAGATCTGAAACAGAAAACTCATGTCTCTTGTTTTTCAGAGAAGTAGCAAAATTGTTCCACGAAGGTGGAAGCTTGGCAATGATGGTCCCAACAACCAATTTGTCCGGCAACACACACTTGAAGTACTCAAGTTCCTTAGCAAGTGACTGTATCTCATGAGTCTGCTGAACAACAGAGCACTCATCAGTCATCTTGTAGTCACAGAATTGATCCATGATGTACAACTCGTTGCCAGCGCTCGAGGCCCCAAATGTGGCCTCGAGCGCAGCCCACATGTCTTTGCCGCTGTCAAACGACATATATGAATCCACAATGGAATCGTTAAGAACACTCAGCAGGGCGGCCGCTTTGAAGAGGGTATCCATGTTCTCAAAAGCTTCCTGCTGTGTAGGATTAAGATCGCCCTCAGGCTTACCCTTAGTGGTGTCATAGCAGTACATGATCTGAAACCAATATACTGCTCTTGTACACCGCCTTTTATATTGCACCCCCTTAAAAGTAGGCGGCTTCAAAAGCGTAGCAAAACCACTCGGAGTAAATTGCCTATAATCAGGTTTTTGGATTGGATTGTTGAATATATGAGCAATTTACTATGGGATGTAATCTGAATCAATAGTAAATAGATCATGACGACAATTGCAAAGATCAAAGTAATGATGCAGACTAAACCAGGAGGACAGAATCACATACTATACAGCGGGAGCAGAACCGCTGTGGTTGATGTTGTCACTCATGTTGTTGATGAAGAGGTTACCGAGGTCGAGGAAGAAGGCTGCCGTTGAGGAAGTCGTCGCTGGCAGCAGTCACAGGAGTGTGCTCCCCAAAAACCTGATCGCCCCTCTCCCGTACAGGATCACGAAAGGCAGGGTTCGGAGGACTGTTGTCCCTTCTCGCGATGCACGCCGGAAGGAGGAATGGAGAAGAATTGCGTGGCGGCGCTAAGATCTGGAATGGTGCAAAACCATATGATACAACAGCAGCTAGGGTAGAGCCTGTCAGGTCGGTCGTGTGAGTAAGACCAAGTACTGTATTTTCGGCGTTCTGGGAATGGGGGTCCCCAGACTTGCCCGCCTGTGGCCCACGGCGTGGCTCTGTGAGCGGGCCCGTACGGCCCATCTTCACCAGCAAAGAGTCAAGACCCTCGCGAGGGGCCATGCCTCGCGAGGCGGACGTCACAAGAACTCCTCAGGAGGGCCCTCATCAGGCTGGCTCGCGGGGGGGGGGGGGGGGGGTGGGGAGGGAGATTTGAAGGCTAGGCAAACCTCGTGAGGTTCCAGTGATGTGAGCCATGACGACCAAGGCCAGGCGGGCGCTAGGCGGGCGCCAGCGCGCATAGTGTCCTTATTTCCTCTTCGGTGCTAAGGAAGCAGATGCATGCGCGGAGTACCGAGGTGTCAAGCAAAGGTTTCCATATCAGTGCAACAAGACCAAGACTAGAAGGACGGCAAGACGGAGGTCACCATGGAGCCCAAGACGGCGTCACCGCCAGAGCCTTTGATAGGCGAAGACTGCTTTTGTCAGGATAAGCTATACTAGCTGTCCCCTTTCAAATTGGACGTTGTTGGCTCCCTTGCCGCTCAATATTTGGGGAGAGGACCAGGGCCTCTATAACTAGGACTAGCGACCACCGTAGCTAGGAGGGGGATCGAGAGACCAGTCTGGCCAAGAGAGACCAGGACAACCACGAGTTCACCAAGCACAATAACACCTCTCCTCAGGAGGCTGTTCTTCCCCTTGTACTAATCATCCTCAGCCCAAGAGGCAATCCACCACACCACACTGGAGTAGGGTATTACACCACAATGGTGGCCCGAACCAGTATAAATCTTGTGTCCCTTGTGTTGTGAGTTTGTCGAGTTAGTTCGTATGATCTTAGCCGAGCTAGGACGTGGATCGGTAGGGGGGAATCTTCGCACGCACCCCAGTGTTCGAACCTTGAGGGTTTTGCCGGAACCCATGATCTGACATTTGGCGCGCCAGGTAGGGGGTGCGCCGGAGTTTCCTTCCGTCGATTCGCGCTCCACCATCTTCGCGCCTATTCTCCATGGCTGGCGCCGCTCCGCCGACTGGATCTACGGACGCCCACATTGGCGCTCGCAGGCTCCGAGCCCTTGCTCCCGCCCTGCGGCAGGTAAAGTGGCCGCCCAAGTTCAAACGGGAGATGCCTCCGCGCTATGACGGTGCGGCGGACCCATCGGCTTTCCTGCTGGCGTATGAGGAAGCTGTCCTTAAGGCCGGGGGCGATGACAAGGCCATGGCCAACTGGATTCCCATGGCCCTCACTGGCGCCCCGTGCGCCTGGCTGCTCAACCTCCCCGGATCCATGGTGGCATCCTGGGAGGAGCTGTGCGACCTCTTCGTTGCGCTCTACAGGGCACCGGCGCACCACGCGGTTTCGGCCCTCCTCGACGGCTCGCAAGCACCACCCTCAGATTGTCACGTCAAGCCGTTCTTTCGCCAGATCAGCGCTGTTTCCAAGCGCCCAGAGGCTCCACCGGGCTAGGCCGCGCCCGAGGCTTACCTCACCTTCGACTCAGGGGATCATCCCGCCTCCACCGTCGGCTCGGGTGCGCTCCCAATGCTTTGCACGCCCACCATCTGCCACGTATCCATCACCAAGACGCTCATCGATGGTGGCGTCAGCCTCAACGTGCTCTCCGTCGAGGCCTTTAGCCTTCTTCACGTACCGCTCGAGAAGCTCCGCCCTAGCAAGCCTTTCTCGGGGGTCGGTGGAGGCTCCGCCCGCCCCTGGGGCAGATCCGCCTCCCCGTGACCTTCGGCACGCGTGACAACTACCGCACTGAGCTCATCGACTTCGACATCGCCCACATCGGCCTCTCGTACAACGCCATCCTTGGGTACCCAACTCTAGCCCAGTTCATGGCAGCAACCCATCCGGCTTACAACCTCATGAAGATGCCGGGGAGCGACGGTGTCCTCGCCATCAAGGGTGATGCCAAGGAAGCCTTGATGACGCTCAAGCTCGCCCTCAAGACCGCCGCAGCAGCGCAGCCCTCCGACTCGGACACCTCCAAGGCCAAGGGAGCCGCACCAACCAAGAAGAAGCAGTTTTTCACTCAGGATAAAGTAGAAACCAAGCGAGTGCCAGTCGAGGAGGACGGGTCCTCAGGGGAGACCTTTACCATAGGCGCCAACCTCGAGCCTGATCAGGAGGAGGCGTTGGTGAAGTTCTTGCGCGCAAACAAGGAAGTGTTTGCTTGGGAGCCCGATCAGCTGGTGGGGGTCCCAAGAGAGGTGATAGAGCACCACCTGAAAGTGTGCCCCAACGTACGCCTTGTGAAGCAGAAGGCGAGGCGACAGTCCATTGAGAAGCAAGCTTTCATCGTCCAAGAAACCCGCAAGCTGGAGCCCGCGGGTGTCATCCGCGAGGTTCGGTACCCAGAGTGGCTGGCAAACCCCATCATCGTCCCCAAGAAAGGCGGGAAGGAGCGGATGTGCGTCGACTTCACCAACCTCAACAAGGCCTGCCCCCAAGATCCGCTCCCGCGCATCGACCAGATCGTCGACTCCACTGCCGAGTGCGACTTGCTGTGCTTCTTGGATGCGTTCTCAGGATATCACCAGATCAAGATGGCAGTAGAGGACGTGGAGAAGATGGCCTTCCTGACCCCGTGTGGGGTGTACTGCTACACTTGCATGCCTTTCGGGCTGCGCAACGCAAGTGCAACCTTCCAGCGGCTCGTGCACATCGCCTTGGGCCGGCAGCTCGGGAGGAACGCTGAAGCCTACGTCGACGCCATCATGGTGAAGTCTCGGGAGGTGAGGACCTTGATCCAAGACCTGGAGGAGACCTTTGAAAGCCTCCGCCAGGTGGACTTGCGGCTCAACCGGGAGAAGTGCGTGTTTGGCGTCCCTTCTGGCAAGCTGCTGGGCTTTTTTGTGTCCCACAGGGGGATCGAGGCCAAACCAGAGAAGGTTAAGGCCATTGAAGACATGAGTCCACCGCAAACCCTCAAGGAAATGCAGAAGCTTGCTAGACAGGTGACTGTGTTGGGACGCTTTATTTCCAGGCTGGGAGAACGAGCCCTACCGTTCTTCAAGCTGATGAAGAAGAAGGGCCCGTTCGAGTGGACCCCGGAGGCGGACCGAGCATTTCAAGACCTCAAGAGATACCTGACTACCCCCCAGTGATGGTGGCGCCACGGCCCCTCGAGCCCCTAGTGCTCTATCTTGCCGCCACTCCCTACTCCGCCAGCGCGACCCTAGTAGCGGTTCGGGAAAAACACCAAGCCAAGGGCGCGTCGCGCCGAGGTACACCCCCAGCAGAGACGACGCGAGACCAGGAGGGCGCCGCAAGGGCCGCCGTAGCAACAGCAGGAGAGCAAGCTCGGCAGGATGACGCTCTCGGACATCCAAAGGCCTCGACAAGCGATCAATCATCGGGGGCTCCACCACCTCAGGAGGTACCCCAGCTTCCGGAAGACGCAAGCCTCGTCAGCACGCCTACCCTCGTCGAGCACCCGGTATACTTCATCAGCACGGTGTTACGGGACGCAAGAGCACGGTACCCCATGCCTCATAAGCTCCTGCTCGCGCTTCTGGTGGCCTCACGAAAGCTACGACACTACTTTCAAGTCCACCCCATCAAGTGCTTAGGAGCCCCAACTCTGTGGGAAGGGTCGCTGAGTGGACATCGAGTTGCAAGCATTCCAGTTGGAGTGCAGCACTACCAAGGTCATCAAGGGAGCCGCGCTCGCTGATTTCATGCCAGAATGGACAGACGCCCCGGCGCTTGAAGTAGGCGAAGACCGGTCCCTCTCGCCGGGAAGCGAGGCGCCTAATGGCTGGGTCATGTATTTCGATGGTGGCTTCACGCGCCAGGGCGCGAGGGCTGGAGCAGTGCTCATCTCGCCCACTCAGGACAAGCTCTACTACGTCGTGCAGCTCTACTTCCAGCAGGGAAAGAAGGTCTCCAACAACATTGCAGAATACAAAGGCCTCATAGCCGGCCTGAAGGCTGCAGTGGCACTGGGGGTAAAGCGCCTCACCCTCAGGGGCGACTCGCAGCTCCTCATCAACTTCAACAAGATATACGAGCCAAGGGACAAACACATGGAAGCATACCTCGCGGAGGTGCGCAAGATGGAGAAACAATTCCAGGTCCTGGAGTTGCAGCACGTGCCCCGTGGCACCAACAAGGAAGCTCACGACATCGCCATAAGAGCATCCAAGAGACAGCCCCAGGAGCCTGGCGTCTTCGAGGAGCGGCCCTTCAATCCATCGGCGACGCCACCGCTTTCAAGAAGAGCTTAGCCTCGGGAGGAACTCCCGCAGCCGCCTGCCACAGGAGCCCCGGCGTGTGGACCGACCTCGGGAGCGCGCCTAATCTTGGCGCTCGAGCCCCAGGAGGAATGCTGGACCAAGGAATTCAAGGAATACCTGATGCAAGGGACGTCACCGGAGAAGGAGGAGGACGAGGAGCACGTGGCCCGGCAGGCCATAGCATACTGCATCCGGGATGGTAGTTATACAGGAAGCGGCCAAATGACGTTTCACTGCGCTGTATCTCCAGGGAGCAGGGGAAAGAGCTGATAGCCGACATATACGGCTGGGATAGCAGGCACAATTCCTCATCGCGAACCCTCATCGACAAGGCAATCCGTAGCGGATTCTACTGGCCTACGACACTCAATGACGCAGCTGAGTTGGTGAAGTCCTGCGAGGCCTGCCAATTCCACGCCAAGCAGATCCATCAGCCAACTCAAGGCCTCCAGACCATTCAACTCTCGTGGCCGTTTGCAGTGTGGGGGCTAGATATCCTGGGCCCGTTTCCTCGGGCACCTGGGGGCTATCGATACCTTTACGTCGCCATCGACTGTTGGGGAAAGTAGTAATTTCAAAAAATTTCCTACGCACATGCAAGATCATGGTGATGCATAGCAACGAGAGGGGAGAGCGTTGTCTACGTACCCTCGTAGACTGGAAGCAGAAGAGTTAGCACAACGTGGTTGATGTAGTCGTACGTCTTCACGGCCCGACCGGTCAAGCACCGAAACTACGGCACCTCCGAGTTCTAGCACATGTTCAGCTCGATGACGATCCCCGGACTCCGATCCAGCAAAGTATCGGGGAAGAGTTCCGTCAGCACGACGACATGGTGACGATCTTGATGTTCTACCGTCGCAGGGCTTCGCCTAAGCACCGCTACAATATTATCGAGGATTATGGTGGAGGGGGGCACAACACACGGCTAAGAGAACGATAACGAAGATCAACTTGTGTGTCTAGAGGTGCCCCCCTGCCCCTGTATATAAAGGAGGAAGGGGGAGAGGCCGACCGGCCCTTGGGGCGCGCCAAGGAGGGGGGAGTCCTCCTCCTAGTAGGAGTAGGACTCCCCTTTCCTAGTCCCACTAGGAAGAGAGAAGGGGGAAGGAAAGAGAGGGAGAGGGAAAGAGGGGCCGCGCCCCCCACCCCTAGTCCAATTCGGACTCCCCATGGGAGGGGGCGCGCCACCTCCTGGGCTACTGCCCTCTCTCTCCCCTCAGGCCCACTAAGGCCCAATACTTCCTCGGGGGGTTCCGGTAACCCTTCCGGCACTTCGGTTTTCTCCGAAATCACCCAAAACACTTCCGGTGTCCGAATATAGCCGTCCAATATATCGATCTTTATGTCTCGACCATTTCGAGACTCCTCGTCATGTCCGTGATCATATCCGAGACTCCGAACAATCTTCAATACATCAAAATATATAAACTCATAATGAAACTGTCATCGTAACGTTAAGCGTGCGGACCCTACGGGTTCGAGAATAATGTAGACATGACCGAGACATGTCTCCGATCAATAACCAATAGCGGAACCTGGATGCTCATATTGGCTCCTACATATTCTACGAAGATCTTTTATCAGTCAGACCGCATAACAACATACGTTGTTCCCTTTGTCATTGGTATGTTACTTGCCCGAGATTTGATCGTCGGTATCTCAATACCTAGTTCAATCTCGTTACCGGCAAGTCCCTTTACTCGTTCTGTAATACATCATCCCGCAGCTAACTTATTAGTTGCAATGCTTGCAAGGCTTATGTGATGTGCATTACCGAGAGGGCCCAGAGATACCTCTCCGACAATCGGAGTGACAAATCCTAATCTCAAAATATGCCAACCCAACAAGTACCTTCGGAGACACCTGTAGAGCACCTTTATAATCACCCAGTTACATTGTGACGTTTGGTAGCACACAAAGTGTTCCTCCGGTAAACGGGAGTTGCATAATCTCATAGTCATAGGAACATGTATAAGTCATGAAGAAAGAAATAGCATCAAACTAAATGATCAAGTGCTAGGCTAATGAAATGGGTCAAGTCAATCACATCATTCTCCTAATGATGTGATCCCGCTAATCAAATGACAACTCATGTCTATGGCTAGGAAACTTAACCATCTTCGATCAACGAGCTAGTCAAGTAGAGGCATACTAGTGACACTATGTTTGTCTATGTATTCACACATGTATTATGTTTCCGGTTAATACAATTCTAGCATGAATAATAAACATTTATCATGATATAAGGAAATAAATAATAACTTTATTATTGCCTCTAGGGCATATTTCCTTCAGTCTCCCACTTGCACTAGAGTCAATAATCTAGATTACACAGTAATGATTCTAACACCCATGGAGACTTGGTGCTGATCATGTTTTGCTCGTGGAAGAGGCTTAGTCAGCGGGTCTGCAACATTCAGATCCGTATGTATCTTGCAAATTTCTATGTCTCCCACTTGGACTAAATCCTGAATGGAATTGAAGCGTCTCTTGATGTGCTTGGTTCTCTTCTGAAATCTGGATTCCTTTGCCAAGGCAATTGCACCAGTATTGTCACAAAAGATTTTCATTGGACCCGATGCACTAGGTATGACACCTAGATCGGATATGAACTCCTTCATCCAGACTCCTTCATTTGCTGCTTCCGAAGCAGCTATGTACTCTGCTTCACATGTAGATCCCGCCACGACGCTTTGTTTTGAACTGCACCAACTGACAGCTCCTCCGTTTAGTAAAAATACATATCCGGTTTGCGATTTAGAATCGTCCGGATCAGTGTCAAAGCTTGCATCGACGTAACCATTTACGATGAGCTCTTTGTCACCTCCATATACGAGAAACATATCCGTAGTCCTTTTCAGGTATTTCAAGATGTTCTTGACCACTGTCCAATGATCCACTCCTGGATTACTTTGGTACCTCCCTGCTAGACTTATAGCAAGGCACACATCAGGTCTGGTACACAGCATTGCATACATGATAGAGCCTATGGCTGAAGCATAGGGAACATCTTTCATTTTCTCTCTATATTCTGCGGTGGTCGGACATTGAGTCTTACTCAACTTTGCACCTTGTAACACAGGCAAGAACCCTTTCTTTGCTTGATCCATTTTGAACTTCTTCAAAACCTTGTCAAGGTATGTGCTTTGTGAAAGTCCAATTAAGCGTCTTAATCTATCTCTATAGATCTTAATGCCCAATATGTAGGCAGCTTCACCGAGGTCTTTCATTGAAAAACTCTTATTCAAGTATCCCTTTATGCTATCCAGAAATTCTATATTATTTCCAATCAATAATATGTCATCCACATATAATATCAGAAATGCTACAGAGCTCCCACTCACTTTCTTGTAAATACAGGCTTCTCCAAAAGTCTGTATAAAACCAAATGCTTTGATCACACTATTGTAAGTGCATCTAGTGCCACCCCTAGTTGGTTTTGGAGTATTGACGACAAACCTAGTTGAGGGACTAATGTGTTTGTGAGAATTGCAGGATAACACAGGTAGAAGTCCCTCATTGATTCAGTTTTCCTACCAGAGATGACCCCTAAAAATGTATGAAGACATTGAAGTCAAAGGTGGTATATGAAGATATTCACATTGAATACTATGACAAGAGAAGACACCACATGAAGCCTATGGAGCTCGAAGACTTAGATCTTTCGTAGTTCTTTTTTTTCTGTTGAGTCATAGGAACCACCGTACTGTTAAGTGGGGTCCAAGAGAACCAGTCAGAATGACTGTAGTGATGCCTGACCAAAACCTATGTCTTCGAGTGAAGACTATGAGAGCGAATCTTGTCCAGAGTTGGACAAGTCAGCTTTGCTTGTAGCCCAAGTAAAGTTGCCATGTGAGTTTGAAATCTGACCGTTGGAACACATGTCAGTTCCTTAGTGACCCAGGGTCATTTCGGACAAATCAGGTCGGGTTGCCAAGTGGCTATAAATAGCCCACCCCCTACAACCATAAACGGTTGGCTGCTCAGATTGAGAATACGGCTTTTGTCGTTTGAGAGCAACCCACCTTGAAGCCTTTGAGAGAGAATTCCTTGCGAGGATAAAGCCCTAACCACCCAGAGCCAAAGAGAATTAGGCATCACTTAAGTCTTCTTGTCTGTGTGATCTGAAGACTTATTACACTTGAGGACTGTGCATCCTCCAGCCGGTTTGGCGTCGAGTTCTGAGCATCCAAGAGAAATTGTGGATTGCCGGTGAACGAAGTCTGTGAAGGTTTGGGAGTCTACCTTGAAGACTTACCAGAGTGATTGGGCGAGGTCTGTGTGACCTTAGCTCAAGGGGAATACGGTGAGGACTGGGTGTCCAGTGTGTCCTAAGGTTTAAATACCTAGCCGCCCTAACCAGACGTACAGTTGTCACAGCAACTGGAACTGGTCCAACAAATCATTGTCTTTAGTGAGTCACTGGTTCCATCTTCCCTTCCCTTTACTTACTGTTACTCCTTGTGAAGTCATTGTATGTTCGCACTATCTTTTGTCTTCACTGAGTGACTGCATGTTCTGTGTGGCTTCACAATATCTTCCTACCTGATCCTTACTACATTGCTGCTATTAGTCATTGTGCTTTCACTATTGAATACTTGACTATGGCTTGCCTAGTGTAGTCTACCTTCCGCTGCAGGGTAATAGGTTTATTTCTATCGTTTGTCTTCATAACTTCCACGTTTTGAAGACTTTCTTAAAAATCGCCTATTCACCCCCCCTCTAGTCGATATAACGCACTTTCAATTGGTATCAGAGCAAGGTGCTCCCTTATTCTGTGTGATTCAGTTTAACCACCTGGAGTTTTAGCTATGTCGACTGCAGGGATAATTAAAGTCTCCGCTGCGTGCCCCGTCTTCGATGGAACTGAATATCCCTACTGGAAGAATAAGATGCGCATGCATCTTGAAGCCATTGACGTCGACCTATGGTATGTCGTCGAGAACGGCGTTCCCAAGGCTGGAGAAGGTGTCACTGCTGCTGATATCAAGAAATTCGTTCAACTGGATTCTACTGCCAAAAATATCATCTGTGGTCATCTGACCAAAGGAAAGTATGGCCGTGTGAGTGCTTTGAAAACATCTAAGCTGGTCTGGGACTGGCTCTCCAAGGTCAATGAAGGCGTCTCAACCCAGAGAGATCAGAGAATCAGTGTCCTTCGCAACCTCTTCAACCGCTTCAGGCAAAATGACAATGAGAATGTCCAGCTCACATTTGACCGACTCACTGACATCACAAATGAGCTTCAAGCCCTCGGCGCTACTGAGATCACCAAACATGAAGTCGTCAAGACACCACTGAGATCACTTGATAGTCCGTTTGACACCCTAGCCCTGATGATTCAAGAACTTCCTGATTTCAAGATACTCGATCCGTCTGACATACTTGAGAGGCTCACAACACATGAGTTTCAGCTTTCTGAGAAAAGAGATATCTATGGTCCAAACTATGGGCGAACTCGTGCCTTGAAGGCAAAAGCTGTCTCCTCATCTGAAGAAGAATCTGACAACAGTTCTGATGATCCTGAAGACATTGGAAGGGAACTTGCTATGCTTGTCAAGAAGTTCCAAAAATTCACCAAGAAGAAAGGCTTCAGAAAGTCTTCCCGATCAAGCTCAAGGAATGATGAAGCTTCTGCTCATGACTACAAGAAGAAAACATGTCACAAGTGCAAGAAACTTGGCCACTTCATTTCTGAGTGTCCACAGTGGGACAATGAGAACAAAAAGAAGAAGAAGAGCAAGGAATATGACTCTGACGACAAGAAGAAGAAGAAATACTCAAAGTCTTCTTCCAAGTCTTCCTCAAAGTCTTCATCACACAAGAAGAGCTCATCTGGCAAGGCACGTGCGTTTGTTGGCAAGGAAATGGATTCAGAGGAGGAGTCTGCTTCTGAGGAGGCGGAGGTGGAGTCTGAGGAGGAGTCCGATTCAGGCGTCGCAAGTCTGGCTACAGCATACGTTGCCAAGTCCATCTTCAACACTGAAAACAATGACTTCATCACCGACACCGATGCAAGTGATAAGGACTACTGCGCTTCTACCTACTGCTTCATGGCACGCGGTGCCAAGGTAAACACACGCACTACTCACTATCAAACATCTAGTGACGATGACTCTGATTGTGGTTCAAAACCCAGCTACAAAACACTTGCTAAAATTGCAACTGAACAACAGAAAGCTATGGAACATATTCAAAAACTGTTAGACAGAAGCGATGATCTGTTAGGTGCTGAAATGACTCGATCTGAATCCTTAATTGAAGACATAAAAAATCTTCATGTTAAGTATCAGGAACTTGAAAGTCGTCATGAAACTCTCTCAACAACTCATGAAAAGCTTTCCTATGATTATCTTCAAAGGAAGCAAGATCTTGAGAAATTGAGAGCGGCTCATGAAGATCTTCAAAAGGAAAGTGAGTCACTTCGCGCCAAACAGATCAGTTCCGCTCAGGAAGGATTTGAACCACCATGTCTTAAATGCATTGAGCGTGATAATGCTACTTCTGTTGCTGAATGTTCTACTACTACTACTGTTGCAATATCTTCAACTGTTGATGTGGTAACTAACCCCTCTGCTGAGGATACCACCGCTATTGCTGATGAGAATGCTAGGTTGAAGACATTGCTTGAAATAGGGATGTACAAAAGTCTTAAAGGGCATCAGACACTATGTGATGTCCTCAAAAAGCAGATTCTGAACTGAAACCCGAGGAAAGAGGGTGTTGGGTTCGTAAGGAAAATGAATGCTGATGGCTCTTACTAGAAACCTGAGCAGTACCCCAAAACCATGTGGGTTGCTGCAAAGGAACCTTCAGCAGATCCTTCCAATCTATCTGGCTTCACTTGTGCTAACCCCATTATCATTGATGAATCCTTTGATGCAAACTATATACTGTTTAAGAATCAGAATGGTGAAGTGTTTGCCAGGTACATTGGTACTAACTGCAGGAATGGACCGCCTATGAAGAAGATCTGCTTTCCGAAAAGGTGTCTGGAGAATCTTCCTGTGAATGTCATCATGACACCTCACGTGAAGAAGACAAACCTCAGACCAAAGGCTTCATACGGTCCAAAGGCTTCATAAAGACAGAGGACTCACCTGAGTCGCACTAACGCAAATGTTTTGCAGGGAAACCATACTTAGGCATATGAATATGAGAGCGGTTCGTCAAACCGTCATGTTCATAAGACCAAGAACTATTCTGCTTATTCTTATGAGTACTATTGTCCGCATGCAAGACTGTTTGCTAGGGGTCCAAAGCCAAAATTCTCAGATGCTGCACTTATACTTATTGCTTCTAAGCCACCCTTGAAGATGTGGGTGGCTAAGAAAGCTTAACTCTCTTTTGCAGGGAAAGGTCTCCAGCAGAAAACCAAAATCATCCGACGCTATTGCTGGGGACCTTAAACATCTTGTAGGGCGCAAGATCAAATGCCCGAATGGTCTTACTATGTACTTCGTTCCTGAATCGCTTGCTACTCTCCCTATTAGTCCTAATCTAGATCTAAGCTTTCATAACCCACTGGTTCGTCAAATGTTTTTGCTTCACAATGCTCTTGGTGAAGCCTATCCCCCTAACTGCACTGTAGGGTACGACACCAGTGTCTTCAGAATGAATTATTGATAGTGGGTGTACAAATCACATGACTGGCAAAAGAAGCCTTCTCATGGACTCAACCTTACGTCCATCCGACAAGAGCCACATCACATTTGCTGACACTGGTAAAAGTAAGGTATTGGGTCTAGGTAGAGTTGCAATCTCAAGGGATCAACACATGGATAAAGTCATGCTTGTTGAATCCCTTGGATTCAACTTAATGTCTGTCTCAATGCTTTGCGATTTGAACATGATCATAATATTTGGAAAATATTGTTGCCTTGTACTAATGGAATCTGACAAGTCTCTAGTATTTGAAGGGTATCAAAAAGATGATTTGTACGTGGTAGATTTCTCAGCAGGACCACAGCTTGCCGTATGTCTTCTAGCAAAAGCTTCAGAATGCTGGCTCTGGCATCGGAGGCTAGGGCATGCTGGCATGAGGAACCTCCACACCCTTGCAAAGAAGAAGCATATCATAGGCATCAAGGGCGTCAAGTTCAAGAAAGATCACTTATGCGGTGCTTGTGAAGCAGGGAAGATGACGAGGGCCAAACATCCCTCGAAGACAATCATGACCACTACTCGACCCTTCGAACTGCTTCACATGGATCTTTTCGGTCCCACTCATTACTCAACTCTTACTACTACTGCTTGTCTCTATGGCTTTGTCATTGTTGATGATTATTCTAGATATACTTGGGTGCACATAATCCTTTACAAGACTGAAGTGCAGGATGTCTTCAGATGCTTTGCCAATCGAGCTATGAACAATTATGGCGCCAAGATAAAGCACATCAGAAGTGACAATGGCACTGAATTCAAGAACACTGGACTTGATACATATCTTGATACCTTGGGCATCACACATGAATTCTCGGCTCCGTACACGCCACAGCAGAATGGCGTCGTCGAATGAAAGAACAGAACACTCATTGAGATGGCCAGAACGATGCTAGATGAATACAAGACTCCAAGAAAATTCTGGCCTGAAGCCATTGATACTGCATGCCATACAATCAATCATGTTTATCTTCACAAGCTTCTGAACAAGACATCTTATGAGCTCCTTATTGGCAAGAAGCCAAATGTCAGTTACTTCAGAGTATTTGGAGCCAGGTGCTGGATCAAGGACCCACATCACACCTCAAAGTTTGCACCAAAAGCACATGAGGGTTTTATGCTTGGATATGGAAAGGATTCGCACTCCTACAGAGTCTTCAATTTCTATCATTACAAAGTGGTTGAAACAGTGGATGTGCGGTTCGATGAGACCAATGGTTCACAAAGTGAGCAACTGCCAAATGTGCTAGATGAAGTTCCATCCAGTGAATCAATCAAGCTAATGGGAACTGGAGAAATTATACCTTCTGAAGCTCATCCTGAAGAAGAACTTATCATCTCAGCACCTGATCAACATGAAGACAACGCTCAGCCTGAAGACATTCCTTCTAACAACGACAATGATCAGCAAGAGCATAATCTTCGCCCTGTACATCCTCGCGTTGCCAATGAAGTGCAGATTGAAAGAATAATTGATAGCATCAATGCACCCGGTCCACTCACTCGTTCAAGGGCAACTAAGCTAGCAAATTTCTATGGGCACTTCGCATTCGTCTCAATAACAGAACCCAAGAAAGTTGAAGAAGCCTTCATGGAACCAGAATGGATTCAAGCTATGCAAGAAGAGCTTCATCAGTTTGAGCTGAATAATGTATGGGAACTGGTTAAGCGTCCTGATCCACAGAAGCACAATATAATAGGCACCAAATGGATATACCGCAACAAGCAAGATGAGCATGGTCAAGTTGTCGGAAACAAAGCTCGTCTCGTTGCTCAAGGATATACTCAAGTGGAAGGCATTGACTTCGATGAAACATTTGCTCCTGTGGCTAGACTTGAAGCCATACGCATACTGCTGGCCTATGCAAATCATCATAACATACTTCTATATCAAATGGATGTGAAGAGTGGTTTTCTTAATGGCAAGATTGAAGAAGAAGTGTATGTTGCACAACCGCCTGGCTTTGAAGATCCAAAACATCCTGACATGGTATACAAGCTCAACAAGGCACTGTATGGCCTCAAACAAGCCCCTCGGGCCTGGTATGACACACTCAAATACTTCCTGAAGAGCAAAGGCTTCATACCTGGTTCCCTAGACCCCACTCTCTTCACGAAGACATATGATGGTGAACTGTTTGTGTGCCAAATATATGTGGATGACATTATCTTTGGCTGCACCAATCAGAAGTACAGTGAAGAGTTTGGATATATGATGCAAGAGCAATATCAGATGTCTATGATGGGAGAGCTGAAGTTCTTCCTCGGTCTTCAAATACGACAACAACGCAACGGCATCTTCATATCTCAAGAGAAGTATATCAAATATTGCCTGAAGAAGTTTGGTATGCAAGACTGCAAAGGCTTCACCACACCAATGCCAGCCAAACATCATCTGGGTCCAAACGACAATGGTAAAGAGTTTGATCAAAAGGTATACCGCTCCATGATTGGTTCTTTACTTTGTCTATGTGCATCTAGGCCAGATATTATGCTTAGTGTTTGCATGTGTGCTCGATTTCAATCGGCACCAAAGGAGTCGCATCACTTAGCTGTGAAGCGAATTCTTCGATATTTGGCTCACACCCCAACTCTAGGATTATGGTATCCAAAGGGCTCAGAGTTTGATCTAGTTGGATTCTCGGATGCTGATTATGCTGGTGACAAAGTTGATCGCAAGTCTACATCAGGCACATGTCACTTTCTGGGACGATCACTTGTATGTTGGTCTTCAAAGAAGCAGAACTGTGTATCTCTCTCCACTGCTGAATCTGAATACATTGCTGCTGGATCTTGCTGCGCTCAGCTTCTGTGGATGAAGCAAACACTCAAGGACTGTGGAATTCATCTGAAGCAAGTGCCACTTTACTGCGACAACGAAAGCGCCATCAAGATTGCCAACAACCCAGTTCAGCACTCGAAGACAAAGCACATTGAAATTCGTCATCACTTTCTCAGAGATCATGTTGTAAAGGAAGATATTGATATCATACACATCAACACTGAAGAGCAATTGGCAAATATCTTCACCAAGCCCTTGGATGAGAAGAGATTTTGCAAGTTACGGTGTGAGCTAAATATCCTGGAATCCTCAAATGTCCTGTGATCAGGCACACATCCTAACCCTTATGCATATTGATGACTTAGATGTGCAACACACGAAGTAAAGTATATCTTCAATCAACAAAGACATACATTCTAAGTGTGAATACATTAATGTGGAATTTGACTTCGGAGCGCCACGATAATTGTGCGCCGTGTCTGGGTCTAATACTTCCTATACGGTGGGTAACGCCACCACCAAATGTTCTATTTTGAAGTGTTTCACTCATGGCGTTACATTTGCTATGTCTTCACATTTAGCTTGGCTTCAATCTCAACATATCTTCATGATTATCTTCACTATGTTGATTATATAGATATATATATATATATATATATATATATATCTACTGGTGTTCTGTCCTCTACAGCATTCACTTATAGCTATGTCTTCTTGTTGAATCTTTTGAACTAAGTGAATGTGATCGGACCCTAACCTCTCTATGCTTTCTATCTCAAATTCTATCTCTCCAAATCATATGCATTCTATTGAAACTGTCGAATGTCTTCTCTGTGTCCTTGTCAGCAGAAGATACAGAGACAACCATTAAGTCCGTTTTCAATGCTCATTCCTCCACATGACACCCGGAGAAGTAGGAACGACCACCCGACAATCCAGGCGTGCGTGGGACGTGGAACAAACCCCAAAATTCCGCATAATAGCCACGTGTTCCTCAGATGCGAATCACCAGGGGCACCTGTGTAATAACGCAGTGCCGCCCCTGTACCTATAAATACACACTTCACAGCGGTCATTATCTCTTCTTCCACTCTCGCACGAACCCTAGCGCCACCGCTAGCCCTCAACGACACTGGCGACGAAGCGCTTCGCTGCCGCAACCTCTCCGACGCCGTCTTCACGCCGACCGCGGACATCATCCTCTCCGCCGTCGCCGTAGGTGTCCTCCGTCGCCAAGTTAGGGCACGGAAGATCGAACTGCTCGGCCTCATCTTCCACTCCGTCTAGCAGTTCTTAGTGTGGTAAAGAAAACTTCCTTTTTACAGCCCCGTTGATCCTATGGCTTTGTCACTTTCTACCACAAGCAGTTTCTATTCACACAAGTTAGATCTCTCTCATACTGCATCTCATAACATGCCTAGTATATTCACTTATGCTTCACAAAGTAGTTAGATTCCTCACTTGTACTGATCTGTGGATCTGTACAAATCTGGAACCAACTCCTTATCTATGAGTGAATGTCTTCGCACGATGAGGTCAATGTCTTCTAAACTGATTTATCTTCAAAATCTTCTGAGAATGCATATGACCTCTTCCCCTTCCCTCGCACCTTAATGCTTTCACAGGTACATGTCCGTGGGAGAATCCTTTGGTTCTCATAGTCTGCATTCATTTGCAGAATTCTTACAGCATCACATAAATTCTCCCGAAGCTAGTTCCTATTTGACCAGCAAGCGAAAACCTTTGAAGCCTTTGAACGTGTTGAAGCCTTTCAGTTTAAAGTTCATGGCTTCAGAGAAAATAGCAAGGAAGGGTGGCAGAAAGCGTCATGGAGAAACATCTAGAGATCTGCCAGATGACCTCTCAGAACTGTACAAGACAGATCCTGAAGAGGATTACAATCAGCGCAAGACCCGAATCCAATGGATTCGAAGATATTGGGCAGAGCAATGGTTCAAATACCGATTTGTAACCCAGGAATATGCTGAGAAAAATGCCATCAAGAGATTGTGGGGAGACATCCTATACAAGAATCTTCTACCCAGGTCCAGAGATGAAGCCATTGAACAAGGCTTCTATCCATGCATGGTCCGTGGGCCACTGCCTGCTGATGCACACCCATCGTCACTGCTATGGTGTCGTGATGACAACCTGTTCAAGCTTAACTTCCAGTTTGCCCAGAACTCAGCAAAGCAAAACAAGAAGACATTGGGACTAGACTTCAACCCTGGTCCCTCAGCTCCAAGGGCTGATGGCACACGAGATACAGAACCCAATGTCATCGGTCCTTTCTACAACCTTGAAGGCCTCATCACCCATATCTTGGTTCAAGGGACTGCAGTGAATGAGCCTGCAACTGACTCTGAATCAGATGAAGCGCCTGCAGCGCCGAAGACGAAGAAGCTGAAGAAGCCTAAAGCTTCAAAGCCTACCCCTTCACCAAAAATCTCACGGGGGAAGCCACTGTCAACTGCACCTCCTGAAGACAGTGTGCAGTCCGAAGACTTATCACGCATCTCCAAGCCCTAGAAGGTCAAGATGCCTCTGCCTCACACCGGCCAAGAGCTAACAGCTGCTGCCATTCTGCGCAATGATGTCATCGATCTGTCAAGTGATGAAGATCTTGCAGATGACACTCTTGAGCAACTCATCAAGAGCAAAGAAGAAGCAGAAATCTTCAATGATCTGCCTCTCTTTGATGTAACCATCATCCACAACTTCATTGACGAGTGGTTTGACATGCCAAACATCAGCTTTGAAGATTTGCAACTACCCATTGGCCTCAGTGTCGCCTTCCAAGGTGCCATTGCTTCAGAGCTAGCTGTCGCCCAGCGCATTGTTGAACTGAAGCAAAAGATTGACTACGAAAAGGCTCAGTTCAAGAAGCATATGGCCAAGCTCAGCGTGCAAGAAGTGAAAAACTTCAAGAACATGATGCATGAGCTCAAGGAAGCCTTTGTAAAGAAACGTGCAGAAGCTCAAGGTTCGCGTGAGCGCATGAAGGCTCTGGCTGACAGATGTGTGCAAGCCTACAATGAGGCTGAGAAGCACAAGGCCCTTGGGCGTCCTGGCATCGACCCCAGGATGGCCGCGAAGAAGAAGAAGAAGCCCGCTACGGCTGAACCCGATGCACCAAGGCAGGAAGCAGTTCCCATTGTCTTCCCAACTAGACTGACTGGCTCGAAGCCAAAAAGTCGGTCAACCGCTTCAGAGCTCAAGAAGACGAGGACTGCTGAGGCTGATGCCAAGAAGAGGAAACATCCTGAAGCCTCTCCTACTGCCCCCTCCAAGAAGAAGAGGAAGACCAAGAAAGATCGGGCTGCTCCCACAGAGCCTTTGATAGTTGAACTTATTTCTATGGTTATCCTGACGCTGAACGTCAATTGACAATCCATGAGCCTGCTTCCACAGAGGCTCATGAAGCTGAAGACTTTCCAGCAGCTGATCCCATCACTGCTGAAGACATTGGTCAACATGACCATGTAGAAGATGGTGCAGTCCTTCCTCAGCTCGAGAACAGCGAACTCATCAGCATTGGTCGTCCACTGACGCCAATTTCACAGAATGCTTCATGGGCGGATCGCCCACAAGAGGAAGAAGACCTTGAGGCCCAACCAACTCCAACTCCACAAGCATGCCTGTGTTGCGCAGGCTTCGCAAAGGTCCAAGGCCTCAAGTCTCTGCTGAAGAGAATCTGGCTGCATCAGCCGCGGAAGAAGAAGTCCCACAAGTTGCCACTCCCCTGTCCCACCAAGAAGAAGTTCTCAGGGAGAACGTGATTGAACATCTTGCGGCTTCCACCACCACCAATGAAGCTAATGTGGAGCCCTCCCCAATAAAAGCATCAGAAGACAGCGAAGCCACTGATCCCGACACTTCTGTTCCTGAGGCTGCTGACGGTCCCCAGTTCGACTATCATGTTGAGCACATGCCTCAGGTACAGAAGCCAATCCCAAGATTGCCAAGGTTCCCAGGTCCTGCCTCAGCACCTGGCTCCTTCAATATCAATGGCTTCAGAGCAGACAACACATTCTTCAATAGCTCCAGGAACCCCTACTCAAGGGAAAGGATATCATCTGATCGATTCTGGAGCTATCCGCAGCGAAGCTATTACTCATGCATTCTTTACAACCAAGGTCACATCTTCCCACACAAGCGCCTTGACATTGAAGCTATAGCTGGTCTGCCCTGTCTGGAAGAAGCTCTGGATTGCTTCAAGGAAGTTGGACTGCTGCCTTTCGTTACTGACCAAGAGCATTGGAATGAAGAGTTGCTGCTCCAATTCTATGCCACACTTCACATCCGCGGGTATAGCAGAGATCCGAAGACTTGGATCCTGGAGTGGATGACAGGAAACGTTCATCACGAAGCCAATGCCTTTGACATCATTGAGCTCACTGGTTTGCCCACTCCTGGCGATCTCTACGAGCATGGCTGTCAGCTTCATAGTGAAGCTATTGAGAGCATCTTTCAGAAGCCTGAACCTGATATGAGTCAGATGCTCAGCATGATGAAGCCATTGCCCCAAGATGCTGCTTATCCCACGGAGTTCTTCGTTGAAGACCTTGAGTATCTGCCAAGAACCATTTATCACATCATCAGGCGAACTCTCTGGCCCATCAAAGGGCACTCTCCACATGCCAAGCTTGAGGGTGCAATGAAGACCTTGATCTTCTATATTCTTCATGGAAAATGCTTCAATGCACAGGACTTCTTCATTCGCCAAATTTCTGCATCAGGCTCTGATCTGTTTGGCTTGAAGTTCTACGCCCCATGGGTAATGTGGCTGATCAAACTTCACTCCGCTATCTCATATCAGCCATCTGCTCGCAATCATCGGATTTTTCTGCCTGATGTGGATATGTCTATTGAAGCCATCTATCCTGAGCCTGCCAAAGAACCTCTAAGTCTTCAGAATGCAGAGCATCAGAGTTTCTCTCAGAACATTGAAGGAGTTGAAGCAGTCACTCGTGTGTATCCTTTGGCTGGCACTACACGTGCACCACATCCTTCTCACACTGAAGCCACTGATAGTACAACTGCTCCACGACCCAAGAAGCGCACTCGTGCTCTCAACGACCGAGAGCTTCTTGTGGCTCTTCATCAGAAACAGGATAGGCATCATGACTGGCTAAAGAGTCAGATGCAAAGCCTCTTGGTGGATGTTAATCGCATTCGCAATCTTGCCACCAAGAATGCTTTTGTTGCCCATGAAACCTCTCGCCGCACATGGAAAGGGCTGACACTGATGTGTTCTGAATATGATCTTCAAGAGGATGGCTTCACTGAGCGTTTCAAGTTTGACTCCACACCTCCTCGAAGGGCTGTGCTGCGACGAACTCCATCCCTTGAAGACTCTGAGTTCTCTTCCTCTGCTGCAACTGTGACTGCCAAAGTTATCGAGGATGAAGACGATGCTACTTCACCGCCAACTCCTTCAGCACGCTTCGACTCTGCTCCAAGCTCTTCAGCACCGCCAAACACCACCAATGACCCTGCTACTTCACCTACTCCTCATGGGAACGAGTAGATGCTCTATGTCTTCAAACCTTTTTGGTCCTTACTGACAAAAGGGGGAGAAGCATATGAGGTTGATAGTCTTCAAGCGGGTCCATATGGGCGGGTGATTTATATTTTGCTTCGTGATTACAACTCTTGTTTTGCTACATTTGGTTTTTTGAGTTGTAACACTTAAACTCGATGGTCGTCTGCTACTTATCTGCCACCTTGTTTTGCGATGATAAATTCCGCATGTGCGACGATAAATTCCGCACTTAGATCATTCTGCAGACATCCATTTTCCATTATGCATGTCATTATCTTCATATACCTTCACATGCATAGTGGATTGTCATCATAAGTTGAAGTGGATCTCCACAAGTACAACCTGCCATGTGCATTTGCATTCCAAAAGCAAATTACTTATATGCACATCTTCAGGGGGAGCCCTTGCAACTTATGAAGACAATTCCTTATCCTTTACAAGTTCACAGATTATATTCCCCGTTGAAAACTTCAACTAGTTTGTCATCAATCACCAAAAAGGGGGAGATTGTAAGTGCATCTAGTGCCACCCCTAGTTGGTTTTGGAGTATTGACGACAAACCTAGTTGAGGGACTAATGTGTTTGTGAGAATTGCAGGATGACACAGGTAGAAATCCCTCATTGATTCGGTTTTCCTACCAGAGATGACCCCTAAAAATGTATGAAGACATTGAAGTCAAAGGTGGTATATGAAGATATTCACATTGAAGACTATGACAAGAGAAGACACCACATGAAGCCTATGGAGCTCGAAGACTTAGATCTTTCATAGTTCTTTTTTTGTGTTGAGTCATAGGAACCACCGTACTATTAAGTGGGGTCCAAGAGAACCAGTCAGAATGACTGTAGTGATGCCTAACCAAAACCTATGTCTTCGAGTGAAGACTATGAGAGCGAATCTTGTCCAGAGTCGGACAAGTCAGCTTTGCTTGTAGCCCAAGTAAAGTTGCCGTGTGAGTTTGAAATCTGACCGTTGGAACATGTGTCAGTTCCTTAGTGACCCAGGGTCATTTCGGACAAATCAGGTCGGGTTGCCAAGTGGCTATAAATAGCCCACCCCCTACAACCATAAACGGTTGGCTGCTTAGATTGAGAATACGGCTTTTGTCGTTTGAGAGCAACCCACCTCGAAGCCTTTGAGAGAGAATTCCTTGCGAGGATAAAGCCCTAACCACCCAGAGCCAAAGACAATTAGGCATCACTTAAGTCTTCTTGTCTGTGTGATCTGAAGACTTATTACACTTGAGGACTGTGCATCCTCCAGCCGGTTAGGCGTCGAGTTCTGAGCATCCAAGAGACATTGTGGATTGCCGGTGAACTAAGTCTGTGAAGGTTTGGGAGTCTACCTTGAAGACTTACCAGAGTGATTGGGCGAGGTCTGTGTGACCTTAGCTCAAGGGGAATACGGTGAGGACTGGGTGTCCTGAGCTGCGTGTTCAGGACTGGGTGTCTGGGACTGTGTGTCCTAAGGTTTAAATACCTAGCCGCCCTAACCAGACGTACAGTTGTCACAGCAACTAGAACTGGTCCAACAAATCATTGTCTTCAGCGAGTCACTGGTTCCATCTTCCCTTACCTTTACTTACTGTTACTCCTTGTGAAGTCATTGTATGTTCGCACTATCTTTTGTCTTCACTGAGTGACTGCATGTTCTGTGTGGATTCACAATATCTTCCTACCTGATCCTTACTACATTGCTGCTATTAGTCATTGTGCTTTCACTATTGAATACTTGACTATGGCTTGCCTAGTGTAGTCTACCTTCCGCTGCAGGGTAATAGGTTTATTTCTATCGTTTGTCTTCATAACTTCCACATTTTGAAGACTTTCTTAAAAATCGCCTATTCACCCCCCCTCTAGTCGAATACCCAGGTGCTACTGCGAGCATTAGTAAGGTACACATCAATAACATGTATATCACATATACCTTTGTTCACTTTGCCATCCTTCTTATCCGTCAAATACTTGGGGCAGTTCCGCTTCCAGTGACCAGTCTGCTTGCAGTAGAAGCACTCAGTTTCAGGCTTAGGTCCAGACTTGGGTTTCTTCTACTGAGCAGCAACTTGTTCGCTGTTCTTCTTGAAGTTCCCTTTCTTCTTTGCTTTGCCCTTTTTCTTGAAATTGGTGGTCTTATTGACCATCAACACTTGATGCTCCTTCTTGATTTCTACCTCCGCGGCTTTTAGCATTGCGAAGAGCTCAGGAATAGTCTTATTCATCCCTTGCATATTATAGTTCATCACGAAGCTTTTGTAGCTTGGTGGCAGTGATTGAAGAACTCTGTCAATGACACTATCAACAGGAAGATGAACCCCCAGTTGAGTCAAGTGATTATGATACCCAGACATTTTGAGTATGTGTTCACTGACAGAACTATTCTCCTCCATCTTGTAGCTATAGAACTTATTGGAGACTTCATATCTCTCAATCCGGGCATTTGCTTGAAATATTAACTTCAACTCCTGGAACATCTCATATGCTCCATGACGTTCAAAACGTCGTTGAGGACCCGGTTCTAAGCCGTAAAGCATGGCACACTGAACTATCGAGTAGTCATCAGCTTTGCTCTGCCAGACGTTCATAACATCTGGTGTTGCTCCTGCCGTAGGCTTGGCACTTAGCGGTGCTTCCAGGACGTAATTCTTCTGTGCTGCAATGAGGATAATCCTCAAGTTACGGACCCAGTCCGTGTAATTGCTACCATCATCTTTCAACTTTGGTTTCTCAAGGAACGCATTAAAATTCAACGGAACAACAACACGAGCCATCTATCTACAATCAAACATAGACAAGCAAGATACTATCAAGTACCAAGTTCATGATAAATTTAAGTTCAATTAATCATATTACTTAAGAACTCACACTTAGAAAGATATCCCTCTAATCCTCTAAGTGATCCCGTGATCCAAATCAACTAAACTACGTCCGATCATCATGTGAGATGGAGTAGTATCAATGGTGAACATCAATATGTTGATCATATCTACTATATGATTCACGCTCAACCTTTCGGTCTCCGTGTTCCGAGGCCATATCTGTTATATGCTAGGCTCGTCAAGTTAAACCTGAGTATTCCGCGTGTGCAACTGTTTTGCACCCGTTGTATTTGAACGTAGAGCCTATCACACCCGATCATCACGTGGTGTCTCAGCATGAAGAACTTTCGCAACGGTGCATACTCAGGGAGAACACTTATACTTTGATAATTTAGTGAGGGATCATCTTATAATGCTACCGTCAATCAAAGCAAGATAAGATGCATAAAAGATAAACATCACATGCAATCAATATAAGTGATATGATATGGCCATCATCATCTTGTGCTTGTGATCTACATCTTCGAAGCACCGTCATGATCACCATCGTCACTGGCACAACACCTTGATCACCATCGTAGCATCGTTGTCGTCTCGCCAAAACTTATGTTTCCATGACTATCGCTACCGCTTAGTGATAAAGTAAAGCATCACAGCGCAATTGCATTGCATACAATAAAGCGACAACCATATGGCTCCTGCCAGTTGCCGATAACTCGGTTACAAAACATGATCATCTCATACAATAAAATTTAGCATCATGTCTTGACCATATAACATCACAACATGCCCTGCAAAAACAAGTTAGATGTCCTCTACTTTGTTGTTGCAAGTTTTACGTGGCTGCTACGGGCTTTAGCAAGAACTGTTCTTACCTACGCATCAAAAACCACAACGATAGTTTGTCAAGTTGGTGCTATTTTAACCTTCGCAAGGACCGGGCGTAGCCACACTTGGTTCAACTAAAGTTGGAGAAACTGACACCCGCCAGCCACCTGTGTGCAAAGCACGTCGGTAGAACCAGTCTCGCGTAAGCGTACGCATAATGTCGGTTCGGGCCGCTTCATCCAACAATACTGCCGAACCAAAGTATGACATGCTGGTAAGCAGTATGACTTATATCGCCCACAACTCACTTGTGTTCTACTCGTGCATAACATCAATGCATAAAACCTGGCTCTGATACCACTGTTGGGGAACGTAGTAATTTCAAAAATTTCCTACGCACACGCAAGATCATGGTGATGCATAGCAACGAGAGGGGAGAGTGCTGTCTACGTACCCTCGTAGACCGGAAGTGGAAGCGTTAGCACAACGTGGTTGATGTAGTCGTACGTCTTCACGGCCCGAACGATCAAGCACCGAAACTATGACACCTCCGAGTTCTAGCACACGTTCAGCTCGATGATGATCCACGGACTCCGATCCAGCAAAGTGTCAGGGAAGAGTTCCGTCAGCACAACGGCGTGGTGATGATCTTGATGTTCTACCATCGCAGGGCTTCGCCTAAGCACCGCTACAATATTATCGAGGATTATGGTGGAGGGGGGCACCGCACACGGCTAAGAGAACGATCACGAAGATCAACTTGTGTGTCTAGAGGTGCCCCTTGCCCCTGTATATAAAGGAGCAAGGGGGAGAGGCCGGCCGGCCCTTGGGGCGCGCCAAGGAGGGGGGAGTCCTCCTAGTAGGAGTAGGACTCCCCTTTCCTAGTCCAACTAGGAAGAGAGAAGGGGGAAGGAAAGAGAGGGAGAGGGAGAGGGAAAGAGGGGCTGCACCCCCCTCCCCTAGTCCAATTCGGACTCCTGGGCTGCTGCCCTCTCTCTCCCCTCAGGCCCACTAAGGCCCAATACTTCCCCGGGGGGTTCCGGTAACCCTTCCGGCACTCCGGTTTTCTCCGAAATCACCCAAAACACTTCCGGTGTCCAAATATAGCCGTCCAATATATCGATCTTTATGTCTCGACCATTTCGAGACTCCTCGCCATGTCCATGATCATATCCGAGACTCCGAACAATCTTCGGTACATCAAAATATATAAACTCATAATGAAATTGTCATCGTAACGTTAAGCGTGCGGGCCCTACGGGTTCGAGAATAATGTAGACATGACCGAGACACGTCTCCGGTCAATAACCAATAGCGGAACCTGGATGCTCATATTGGCTCCTACATATTCTACGAAGATCTTTTATCGGTCAGACCGCATAACAACATACGTTGTTCCCTTTGTCATCGATATGTTACTTGCCAGAGATTTGATCTTCGGTATCTCAATACCTAGTTCAATCTCGTTACCGGCAAGTCTCTTTACTCGTTCCGTAATACATCATCCCGCAGCTAACTTATTAGTTGCAATGCTTGCAAGGCTTATGTGATGTGCATTACCGAGAGGGCCCAGAGATACCTCTTCGACAATCGGAGTGACAAATCCTAATCTCGAATTATGCCAACCCAACAAGTACCTTCTGAGACACCTGTAGAGCACCTTTATAATCACCCAGTTACATTGTGACGTTTGGTAGCACACAAAGTGTTCCTCCGGTAAACGGGAGTTGCATAATCTCATAGTCATAGGAACATGTATAAGTCATGAAGAAAGCAATAGCATCAAACTAAACGATCAAGTGCTAGGCTAACAAAATGGGTCAAGTCAATCACATCATTCTCCTAATGATGTGATCCCGTTAATCAAATGGCAACTCTTGTCTATGGCTAGGAAACTTAACCATCTTCGATCAACGAACTAGTCAAGTAGAGGCATACTAGTGACACTATGTTTGTCTATGTATTCACACATGTATTATGTTTCCGGTTAATACAATTCTAGCATGAATAATAAACATTTATCATGATATAAGGAAATAAATAATAACTTTATTATTGCCTCTAGGGCATATTTCCTTCATCGACAAATTCACTAAGTGGGCGGAGGTTGAAGCCGCCCGCACCATCCCAGCTGGCTCTGCGGTCAAGTTCATCAAGGGCCTTGTGAGCCGTTTTGGGGTCCCCAACCGCATCATCACCGATAATGGTTCGCAGTTCACTAGTAATCTCTTCAAGTCATATTGTGCTAACCTTGGAACACAGATCTGCTACGCTTCGATAGCGCACGCCAGGAGCAATGGCCAGGCCGAGCGTGCCAACGTGGAGGTCCTGAGGGGCCTCAAGACCAGGACCTTCAAGAAGAAGCTCGAGGCCTGCGGCAGGGGCTGCCATGATGAGCTCCAGTCCGTGCTGTGGTCCATCCGCACCACCACCACGAAGCCGACGGGCGAGACCCCATTCTTCCTCATCTACGGAGCAGAAGCAGTCCTCCCTCACGAGGTTAGGCATCACTCCGCACGGGTCCTGGCGTTTGATGAAACGCAGCAGGACGCCAGGCGGGGGATAGACCTCGTGCTGGGGGAGGAACGTCGCCGCGAAGAAGCACTACAGGCTGCAAGGTACCAGTAGGCACTGCGGCAGTACCACTGTCGCAGCATCCGCTCCAGGACGCTCGAGGTGGGTGACCTCGTCCTGAGGCGGGTCCTCTCCAGGGAAGGGCTGCACAAGCTCTCACCCATGTGGGAGGGCCTGTTCAAGGTCGTCCATGTCTCCAGGACTGGCGCCGTGCGCCTGGAGACACAGGATGGGGTACCCATCCAGAACACATGGAACATTCAGCACCTCCGGAAGTTCTACCCCTGAAGAAAGGCCCAACACCTGTGAAGAAGGCCCGATGCCTGTGAAGAAAGGCCCAGCGCCTATGAAGAAGGCCCAATGCCTGTGAAGATCGCTGCCCGTGACACTTTCACGTAATAACGAGTGGGGCTGTACACGCCCCGGAGTCTCAGGAGTGCCGCCCTTGGGCCTCGAGGGCTCCCTCCCACGTCCTAGTGGCAGCACTTAGCTCCGCGCCGGTGAGGAGACGTCGAAGACTAGACTAGGGGCCGGACGCGGCTTTTCATTTGCTTTCCGAAGTTGGCTTGCCCCTCTTTAGTTGAAGTTTGCTTTCTGGTATCTCTTGCTAGTCTCGCCCTTTCTCCTTCTACCTCTGTTTCTGCCTTCGTTTCTTTGGTCGGCCTGTACTCTCTCTCTCTCTCTCTCTCTCTCTCGTGTTCCTCGCAAGGGGCTGAACAGGTACCTTCATGAGCTTCCTTCTTCTGGTTTTCGCGAGGTACCCTCATTCGAGCCCACAACCTGGCGCCCCTCTCTCTCAATCCGTGCCCCTCGGGTACCACGATACGAAGCGTTGGGTCAAGGCCAGCGGCGCCCGCGACCAAGCCTCGGGAGAACGATAAACCTCTTGACAAATTGTTTGTAGTTCCTAAGCTCCTATTGGGTCAAGGAAGCCTTGACAGGCACCGGGAAGCAAGCAAGCGCCTCGTGAGGAGGAGGCTACTCCGAACAAGTCAAGCTAAGTTATCCCTACGCAAAATGACGAAGTCGCGACACAGCACATGAGCAACAAACATAGCATAGTGATTGAGATTATAGTTCAAGACACGCCCCTCTGGGGCCCATTCTGGTTTCTTCTTGATGCAGGAAGGAAAGGAAGAACAAAATAAAAGTGGCGTCTACCCCTATAGCGGTTCACGGGGGCAGGCTCCCAACGCTGTCCTGAGCTCAACCGGACACCTCCTCGCGCTTCATGGAGGCGTGACGATGAGACGACCCACTTCCGCACTCAAAGCAGGCGCGGCGGCTGGTCGTAACCACCGCAGCTGGGGCTGTCGCCGGAGGAAGAGCCACCGTAGCTGGACGAGACGTGGTCGGCCCCAAGGGTGGGTTCACCCTCGTCCTCATTACGACCATCACCAAGGCCGAGCAGCTCCTCGCCGTCGTTGACCTCGGGGCAGCACCCGGCGCGGCGACCATCTTCCCAAACACCGTCACGTAGAGGGTCGTGTCACCGTCATACTTGAAGTGGAGGGTGCACCGCCTGCCCAGGCCGCGCGCGCGGGCAAACGTCTGCTAGCCGCGGGAAAGAGCTATGTTGCCCACAACGGAGACCTCGACCGCGACCCAGGAAGCCCTGCTGCAGCAGCCATCTGCCTGTAGCCAGAGCCCGCCTGGACCAGAGGCTGGCAGCTCGTTGGCGAAGAAACGCGGGAGCTGAAGACAGTTGCCAGCCGGGTTCTCCGACTAGATGGCGAACTCCAGCAGCACCTCCGCCGAGTGGAAGCGTGACCGGGGAGGCCGCGCGACCACGGCATGTCTCCCTTCATCGACAGGACCGCCGCGACCGGAGCGGCCCCTGCCATGCGAAGCGGCACCGCCACGGCTGTGCGGGGCCGCGACGGGAGTCGCAGAGTGCTTGTGGGGGCGGCTGCGTCCACGTTTGGGCGCCAGAGAGCCGGGCCCCTCGCGAGGGGCCTTCCCTTTCTCCGTGGTGGAAAACCTCTTCAGCGGCGCCATTGGTGTTGCAACTGGCGATGGAGCAAAGAGCAAGAAGCAAGCGGAAGGGGAAGAGATAGGCGACGGGGGCTCCTCCCCCTCCCATTTATAGCCAAGGGGAGGCTAACCGCCTGCCTCCATGATCTAAGGTAGTAATGATGGATTTCCCTTGCATGCAACAAGGACTCTTCAAGTCGGGCAGTTGTCGAGGCAGCGTGGGGAAGCGAAGACGCCCATGTCCAATAAACTGCCACGCGTCAACCAAGGCCGCATGCTATTGGGGCCCGCGGCGCTCCGCACTTGGCCTTTGGCTTCGCCTCAAAGCCAAGCCCGAGCGTGCCTTGGGCCTGGGGCTACTTTCGGCGTTCTGGGAATGGGGGTCCCCAGACTTGCCTGCTTGCGGCCCACGGCGTGGTTCTGCGAGCGGGCGCGTACGACCCATCTTCACCAGCGAAGACTCAAGACCCTGGCGAGGGGCCAAGCCGCGCGAGGCGGACGACACAAGACCTCCTCAGGAGCGGCCTCATCAGGCTGGCTCGCGAGGGGCAGAGAGTTCAAGGCCAGGCAAACCTCATGAGGTTCCAGTGATGTGAGCCATGACGACCAAGGCCAGGCGGGCGCCAACGTGCACAGTGTCCTTGTTTCCTCTTCGGTGCTAAGGAAGCTGGCATAGGCCTGGAGTACCGAGGCGTCAAGCAAAGGTTTCCATATCAGTGCAACAAGACCAAGACCAGAAGGACGGAAGACGGAGGTCACCGTGGAGCCCAAGATAGCGTCACCGCTAGAGCCTTTGACAGGCGAAGACTACTTTTGTCAGGATAAGCTGTACTAGCTGTCCCCTTTCAAATTGCCGTTGTTGGCTCCCTTCCCACTCAATATTTGGGGAGAGGACCTGGGCCTCTATAACTAGTACTAGCCACCACCGTAGCTAGGAGGGGGATCGAGAGACCAGTCTGGCCAAGAGAGACCAGGACAACCACGAGTTCACCAAGCACAATAACACCTCTCCTCAGGAGGCTGTTCTACCCCTTGTACTAATCATCCTCAGCCCAAGTGGCAATCCACCACACCACACTGGAGTAGGGCATTACACCACAACGGTGGCCCGAACCAGTATAAATCTTGTGTCCCTTGTGTTGTGAGTTTGTCGAGTTAGTTCGTAAGATCTTAGCCGAGCTAGGACGTGGATCGGGAGGGGGGAAATCTTCGTGCACACCCCAGTGTTCGAACCTTGAGGGTTTTGCCGGAACCCGTGATCCGACATGTATAATAGTAGCCTTTGGCCCAAACCCCACACCCAAGTCAATAATAGCCCCACTATCCAAAAGAATCAGAAAATGGCTGAGTAATTAAGGCGTCCGTTAATTATTAATTAATGACTTAATAAATTTTCCGAATCACACCACACTTAGTGCATGGTTAATAGTATAGCCAACATCCGGCTATATGAAGTTGACACATCATCTAAAACCAACCTAATACGTAGCCTGCTTACAATAGTTAGTCCCTTTAGTATAATACTATATCATTAATAATGGCCCCACCTTTTGTCTCACAAAGTATGTGTAGTCTGAAATGCCGAGCGTGCAGCGGGCGGTGCCCTCGGTCGGTGCGCCGCTTCAATGGTGGAAGCAATGAGAGGTCGTGTCACCCTGACTTGCCATCAATGTGGAGCGGCGGGCTCAGCTGGCGCCGGGTGGGAAGGTTTCAATTTTTGATTCAGTTGCTGTGCTGCTACCGTCCAATATTCACGTGTGGTTGTTTGTAGAATAAAAAGGAGGTACTGCTACTTATGTTACTCCCACTATGGCTAGCCTAGTCATAGGAACATGTATAAGTCATGAAGAAAGCAATAGCATCAAACTAAACGATCAAGTGCTAGGCTAACAAAATGGGTCAAGTCAATCACATCATTCTCCTAATGATGTGATCCCGTTAATCAAATGGCAACTCTTGTCTATGGCTAGGAAACTTAACCATCTTCGATCAACGAACTAGTCAAGTAGAGGCATACTAGTGACACTATGTTTGTCTATGTATTCACACATGTATTATGTTTCCGGTTAATACAATTCTAGCATGAATAATAAACATTTATCATGATATAAGGAAATAAATAATAACTTTATTATTGCCTCTAGGGCATATTTCCTTCATCGACAAATTCACTAAGTGGGCGGAGGTTGAAGCCGCCCGCACCATCCCAGCTGGCTCTGCGGTCAAGTTCATCAAGGGCCTTGTGAGCCGTTTTGGGGTCCCCAACCGCATCATCACCGATAATGGTTCGCAGTTCACTAGTAATCTCTTCAAGTCATATTGTGCTAACCTTGGAACACAGATCTGCTACGCTTCGGTAGCGCACGCCAGGAGCAATGGCCAGGCCGAGCGTGCCAACGTGGAGGTCCTGAGGGGCCTCAAGACCAGGACCTTCAAGAAGAAGCTCGAGGCCTGCGGCAGGGGCTGCCATGATGAGCTCCAGTCCGTGCTGTGGTCCATCCGCACCACCACCACGAAGCCGACGGGCGAGACCCCATTCTTCCTCATCTACGGAGCAGAAGCAGTCCTCCCTCACGAGGTTAGGCATCACTCCGCACGGGTCCTGGCGTTTGATGAAACGCAGCAGGACGCCAGGCGGGGGATAGACCTCGTGCTGGGGGAGGAACGTCGCCGCGAAGAAGCACTACAGGCTGCAAGGTACCAGTAGGCACTGCGGCAGTACCACTGTCGCAGCATCCGCTCCAGGACGCTCGAGGTGGGTGACCTCGTCCTGAGGCGGGTCCTCTCCAGGGAAGGGCTGCACAAGCTCTCACCCATGTGGGAGGGCCTGTTCAAGGTCGTCCATGTCTCCAGGACTGGCGCCGTGCGCCTGGAGACACAGGATGGGGTACCCATCCAGAACACATGGAACATTCAGCACCTCCGGAAGTTCTACCCCTGAAGAAAGGCCCAACACCTGTGAAGAAGGCCCGATGCCTGTGAAGAAAGGCCCAGCGCCTATGAAGAAGGCCCAATGCCTGTGAAGATCGCTGCCCGTGACACTTTCACGTAATAACGAGTGGGGCTGTACACGCCCCGGAGTCTCAGGAGTGCCGCCCTTGGGCCTCGAGGGCTCCCTCCCACGTCCTAGTGGCAGCACTTAGCTCCGCGCCGGTGAGGAGACGTCGAAGACTAGACTAGGGGCCGGACGCGGCTTTTCATTTGCTTTCCGAAGTTGGCTTGCCCCTCTTTAGTTGAAGTTTGCTTTCTGGTATCTCTTGCTAGTCTCGCCCTTTCTCCTTCTACCTCTGTTTCTGCCTTCGTTTCTTTGGTCGGCCTGTACTCTCTCTCTCTCTCTCTCTCTCTCTCTCTCGTGTTCCTCGCAAGGGGCTGAACAGGTACCTTCATGAGCTTCCTTCTTCTGGTTTTCGCGAGGTACCCTCATTCGAGCCCACAACCTGGCGCCCCTCTCTCTCAATCCGTGCCCCTCGGGTACCACGATACGAAGCGTTGGGTCAAGGCCAGCGGCGCCCGCGACCAAGCCTCGGGAGAACGATAAACCTCTTGACAAATTGTTTGTAGTTCCTAAGCTCCTATTGGGTCAAGGAAGCCTTGACAGGCACCGGGAAGCAAGCAAGCGCCTCGTGAGGAGGAGGCTACTCCGAACAAGTCAAGCTAAGTTATCCCTACGCAAAATGACGAAGTCGCGACACAGCACATGAGCAACAAACATAGCATAGTGATTGAGATTATAGTTCAAGACACGCCCCTCTGGGGCCCATTCTGGTTTCTTCTTGATGCAGGAAGGAAAGGAAGAACAAAATAAAAGTGGCGTCTACCCCTATAGCGGTTCACGGGGGCAGGCTCCCAACGCTGTCCTGAGCTCAACCGGACACCTCCTCGCGCTTCATGGAGGCGTGACGATGAGACGACCCACTTCCGCACTCAAAGCAGGCGCGGCGGCTGGTCGTAACCACCGCAGCTGGGGCTGTCGCCGGAGGAAGAGCCACCGTAGCTGGACGAGACGTGGTCGGCCCCAAGGGTGGGTTCACCCTCGTCCTCATTACGACCATCACCAAGGCCGAGCAGCTCCTCGCCGTCGTTGACCTCGGGGCAGCACCCGGCGCGGCGACCATCTTCCCAAACACCGTCACGTAGAGGGTCGTGTCACCGTCATACTTGAAGTGGAGGGTGCACCGCCTGCCCAGGCCGCGCGCGCGGGCAAACGTCTGCTAGCCACGGGAAAGAGCTATGTTGCCCACAACGGAGACCTCGACCGCGACCCAGGAAGCCCTGCTGCAGCAGCCATCTGCCTGTAGCCAGAGCCCGCCTGGACCAGAGGCTGGCAGCTCGTTGGCGAAGAAACGCGGGAGCTGAAGACAGTTGCCAGCCGGGTTCTCCGACTAGATGGCGAACTCCAGCAGCACCTCCGCCGAGTGGAAGCGTGACCGGGGAGGCCGCGCGACCACGGCATGTCTCCCTTCATCGACAGGACCGCCGCGACCGGAGCGGCCCCTGCCATGCGAAGCGGCACCGCCACGGCTGTGCGGGGCCGCGACGGGAGTCGCAGAGTGCTTGTGGGGGCGGCTGCGTCCACGTTTGGGCGCCAGAGAGCCGGGCCCCTCGCGAGGGGCCTTCCCTTTCTCCGTGGTGGAAAACCTCTTCAGCGGCGCCATTGGTGTTGCAACTGGCGATGGAGCAAAGAGCAAGAAGCAAGCGGAAGGGGAAGAGATAGGCGACGGGGGCTCCTCCCCCTCCCATTTATAGCCAAGGGGAGGCTAACCGCCTGCCTCCATGATCTAAGGTAGTAATGATGGATTTCCCTTGCATGCAACAAGGACTCTTCAAGTCGGGCAGTTGTCGAGGCAGCGTGGGGAAGCGAAGACGCCCATGTCCAATAAACTGCCACGCGTCAACCAAGGCCGCATGCTATTGGGGCCCGCGGCGCTCCGCACTTGGCCTTTGGCTTCGCCTCAAAGCCAAGCCCGAGCGTGCCTTGGGCCTGGGGCTACTTTCGGCGTTCTGGGAATGGGGGTCCCCAGACTTGCCTGCTTGCGGCCCACGGCGTGGTTCTGCGAGCGGGCGCGTACGACCCATCTTCACCAGCGAAGACTCAAGACCCTGGCGAGGGGCCAAGCCGCGCGAGGCGGACGACACAAGACCTCCTCAGGAGCGGCCTCATCAGGCTGGCTCGCGAGGGGCAGAGAGTTCAAGGCCAGGCAAACCTCATGAGGTTCCAGTGATGTGAGCCATGACGACCAAGGCCAGGCGGGCGCCAACGTGCACAGTGTCCTTGTTTCCTCTTCGGTGCTAAGGAAGCTGGCATAGGCCTGGAGTACCGAGGCGTCAAGCAAAGGTTTCCATATCAGTGCAACAAGACCAAGACCAGAAGGACGGAAGACGGAGGTCACCGTGGAGCCCAAGATAGCGTCACCGCTAGAGCCTTTGACAGGCGAAGACTACTTTTGTCAGGATAAGCTGTACTAGCTGTCCCCTTTCAAATTGCCGTTGTTGGCTCCCTTCCCACTCAATATTTGGGGAGAGGACCTGGGCCTCTATAACTAGTACTAGCCACCACCGTAGCTAGGAGGGGGATCGAGAGACCAGTCTGGCCAAGAGAGACCAGGACAACCACGAGTTCACCAAGCACAATAACACCTCTCCTCAGGAGGCTGTTCTACCCCTTGTACTAATCATCCTCAGCCCAAGTGGCAATCCACCACACCACACTGGAGTAGGGCATTACACCACAACGGTGGCCCGAACCAGTATAAATCTTGTGTCCCTTGTGTTGTGAGTTTGTCGAGTTAGTTCGTAAGATCTTAGCCGAGCTAGGACGTGGATCGGTAGGGGGGAAATCTTCGTGCACACCCCAGTGTTCGAACCTTGAGGGTTTTGCCGGAACCCGTGATCCGACATGTATAATAGTAGCCTTTGGCCCAAACCCCACACCCAAGTCAATAATAGCCCCACTATCCAAAAGAATCAGAAAATGGCTGAGTAATTAAGGCGTCCGTTAATTATTAATTAATGACTTAATAAATTTTCCGAATCACACCACACTTAGTGCATGGTTAATAGTATAGCCAACATCCGGCTATATGAAGTTGACACATCATCTAAAACCAACCTAATACGTAGCCTGCTTACAATAGTTAGTCCCTTTAGTATAATACTATATCATTAATAATGGCCCCACCTTTTGTCTCACAAAGTATGTGTAGTCTGAAATGCCGAGCGTGCAGCGGGCGGTGCCCTCGGTCGGTGCGCCGCTTCAATGGTGGAAGCAATGAGAGGTCGTGTCACCCTGACTTGCCATCAATGTGGAGCGGCGGGCTCAGCTGGCGCCGGGTGGGAAGGTTTCAATTTTTGATTCAGTTGCTGTGCTGCTACCGTCCAATATTCACGTGTGGTTGTTTGTAGAATAAAAAGGAGGTACTGCTACTTATGTTACTCCCACTATGGCTAGCCTTGCGCTTGGCTCTTCGCCTCTTCCGGAAGTCGAACAATAATGGTGGTACTACAGTAGTACTTCTGGCAATCTGACACCAAATGAACTGTTGCACGTCCACCGCTTGTAAGCAAAAGTTTCTCCTCATGCTGAGAGCCATCGTGCACGCGTTGGCGAGGGAGAAGGCGTAGTAAGCAAGCTTCTCGTTGTTCTGCGAGTTGATGGGACACATCAAAGTTATTTAGTACTCGTACGTAGTCTCTCCAAAAAAGGGCTGACCATGTCATGGCTACCATCCCGTGCTCCGGCATTGAGTAGGTGCCATCGAAGTCCACGACTCACTTACGCACTGCATATCTGATTATCTCCATTTTCTTGCATGACACGTGCACCTTGATGCTAGATGTGTCGCGTGTTGGCAAAAGGATGAACAAAGCTCACGTAAAAAAAGAGTGGAAGAACATAGATTCTTGATGACCGAGAAGGAGCAAGGAACCTCGCGGTGGAGCGTCTGCAAGGAACCTTGCGCGTTTTCCCCTGATTTTTGCCGCCTGTCCGCCTATAAACAAATAAAAGAACATGATCTCTTCGCTAACCACTAGAGATGATACTTCAGGATGCTAAGTTGAAGATATTTTATTAGTCTATATTGATAACCACGCAAGAAGCCACGCATGTACAGGACGCATGCAGCCACACATGTACACACGCCAATTGATACCTCTCCAACGTATCTATAATTTTTGATTGCTCCATGCTATATTATCTACTGTTTTGGACATTTTTGGGCTTTATTATCCACTTTTATATTATTTTTGGGACTAACCTATTAACTGGAGGCCCAGCCCAGAATTGTTGTTTTTTGCCTGTTTTAGTGTTTCAAAGAAAAGGAATATCAAACGGAGTCCAAACGGAATGCAACCTTCGGGAACGTGATTTTCTCAATGAACAAGACCCAGGAGACTTGGACCCTACGTCAAGAAAGAAAAGAGGAGGCCATGAGGTAGGGGGGCGCACCTGGCACGCCCTCCACCCTCGTGGGCCCCCTGTTGCTCCACCGACATACTACTTCCTCCTATATATACCTATGTACCCCCAAACGATCAGATACGGAGCCAAAACCCTAATTCCACCGCCGTAACTTTCTGTATCCATGAGATCCCATCATGGGGCCTGTTCCGGAACTCCGCCGGAGGGGGCATCGATCATGGAGGGTTTCTACATCAACACCATAGCCTCTCCGATGAAGTGTGAGTAGTTTACCTCAGACCTACGGGTCCATAGTTAGTAGCTAGATGGCTTCTTCTCTCTTTTTGGATCTCAATACAATGTTCTCCCCCTCTCTTGTGGAGAACTATTCGATGTAATCTTCTTTTTGTGGTGTGTTTGTTGAGACCGATGAATTGTGGGTTTATGATCAAGTCTATCTATGAATAATATTTGAATCTTCTCTGAATTCTTTTATGTATGATTGGTTATCTTTGCAAGTCTCTTCGAATTATCAGTTTGGTTTGGCCTACTAGATTGATCTTTCTTGCAATGGGAGAAGTGCTTAGCTTTGGGTTCAATCTTGCGGTGTCCTTTCCCAGTGACAGTAGGGGCAGCAAGGCACGTATTGTATTGTTGCCATCGAGGATAACAAGATGGGGTTTTCTTCATATTGCATGAGTCTATCCCTCTACATCATGTCATCTTGCTTAAGGCGTTACTCTGTTTTTAACTTAATACTCTAGATGCATGCTAGATAGCGGTCGATGAGTGGAGTAATAGTAGTAGATGCAGGCAGGAGTCGGTCTACTTGTCTCGGACGTGATGCCTATATACATGATCATACCTAGATATTCTCATAACTATGCTCAATTCTGTCAATTTCTCAACAGTAATTTGTTCACCCACCGTAGAATACTTATGCTCTCGAGAGAAGCCACTAGTGAAACCTATGGCCCCCGGGTCTATCTTCATCATATTAATCTCCTACTACTTAGTTATTTTCTTTGCTATTTACTTTGACTTTATTTTACTTTGCATCTTTATCATAAAAATACCAAAAATATTATCTTATCATATCTATCAGATCTCACTCTCGTAAGTGGCCTTATAGGGATTGACAACCCCTATTTGCGTTGGTTGCGAGGATTTATTTGTTTTGTGCAGGTACGAGGGACTTGCGCGTAGCCTCCTACTGGATTGATACCTTGGTTCTCAAAAACTGAGGCAAATACTTACGCTACTTTGCTGCATCATCCCTTCCTCTTCGGGGAAAACCAACGCAGTGCTCAAGAGGTAGCACCAACGCATTAACTCATGCCGATCCAACTCTTGCACAAATGCGCACATCATGGAGCACACAATGCACGTATACCAACATATGCATGCGCACACACTCGGCCGCAGAATGCACGTGAATAACACATGCATGCGCGCACACTCGGCTACATGGAGGCGTGCGCCATCTGCGGCGACGTCCGGTTTGTCGTGCTACGGCGAAGCTCGCACACAACAACGCCTATGCATCTCTTGCAGCACCTCTTTACCATCGTTGCTCAACGACTAGCCGGATTCGAAGACGACAGCAGCCTCGGCCTTAGAGCTAGCACCGATGGAAAAGCACGCCCGCTGCACGCACACTACAACGGTTATGATTGATGTTCTTAGTCCTACTTAAAATTGGTACACTATATAGTACTAGTAATTTGTACGTGCTTTGCACGTGAGATTATTATGTATAATCACAATACTAAGTCATTAAATTAAAAATAAAGAACCTATGTTTGATAAAATTATCATCTAATTTTGAAAAGGATATTTCCACTTTCTAGTGAAATTTTTCTTGCTCTTCACTTGAAATCACAGTAGCACAAATATTGGTTGTAATAACATCTTATATTATGAGAATTGAGGGAGTTGTTTTTAATTTTTTTGAAATATGAAGAAAATTCGTTTGATGTAAATAATTCACCCTCTCCACGTTTGCAAGTAGACCAGACACATCAAAAGTACTGCATTGTCTCCAAAAGGGGTTGACCATGTCCATGGCTACCATCCCATGCTCCGTCATTCAGTGTGTGCTTCTCATCGTTCTGTGAGTTTTTGGGACACATCAAATTTAATACGTATTCAGTACTCTCTCCAAAAAGGGCCAACCATGTCCATCAGTCCATGGCTACCATCCCGTGCTTCGTCATTGAGTACGTGCAATATTCACGTGTGTAGCGACCCGACCTGAATGGATCAAGTCTCTGTGCATAAGTGTCATCCATGGATCGGTAATGCTGACACACAAAATACATGAAGGATTTATAACAGAGTAACAATCACACACTTATTACATCGAATGTCTCAAAAGAGAACTTATTACAATAAATATGGCTTAAGGCCATCTAAGTAAGATAGCAACGGAAGGCTTGGAGGATAAAGTGAGTCCATCAACTCCAACGGCATAGCTGAGTGCACGACAAACGACCTAGCGCACCTTACTCTTCGTCTGAAAAGTCTGCAACATGATATGTTGCAGCCTGAAACGGCTTAGCACATGGAATATGCTGGCAAGATAACACAATAGAGCAATGAACAAGTAAATGCTATCACTACATGCATATATGGCTGGTGGAGGCTCTATGGTTATTATGTTTTTGCGAAAAGCCATTTTTTCCTACAACAAAGGAATATATTTTATTTAACTACAAAGTTGGTTCAAAAACATTGAGAATGGTAACCCCATCTCAATCCCATGTAATTAACATCCCAGCAAATTAATTTAGAGTGATGAGATCCACATGAAAATCCAAGAACCAGATACCCAAGATGTCCATAACCGGGGACACGGCTAACCATGATTAGTTTGTACACTCTGCAGACGTTTTTGCACTTTTCCCCACAAGACTCGATCTCCTCCGTTGTATTTCTCGCATTGCATGGTGTTTGAGAAACGGATGACCGAGACACAGTCTTTCCGAAGAGGTCCCCTTATCCGATAGATAGGCTGGTACACCTACAACCCCCTACATCTGCTAGCCCATCACGGAATGGTTTCCCACAACTTACTCAACTATGCTAGAGCCCATAATAGCTTGTTGCTGCACACGGAAGTTTCCAGCATGAATAATCTTATGATCCCTTTGAGCCTAGGTGGCAAACCAAAAAGGACAGCACTAGTATATCCCCAGGTGCCCGCAACCAATCCACCCAGATGTGTGTTTAAGTAGCCACCTTAAGTAAACCATTAATTATTAATCTCACATATGTCATGGATACTCTCAAACCCAATCCACGCCAACGAGCATAGCATGGCCATAAGTAGCATAACGCAGAAGTAACTCCCAGGGTTTGATAATAAAAAGGGTAATAGGTTCTACCTCATCATCTACTTCCCAAATCCACAAGTTAGGATATCCTACTCATGCAATGTTTGAGGGGTTGAAACTAATGCATAAAAACTGGGTAAAAGGGATATGATCAAAGTGTTCCTTGCCTTGCTGATGATCCGCAAAACCTAGTGACTCGTAGTAGCACGCTGCGCACTCCGGGAATTCTATCGCAAACAAACAATAGCATACATAAGTACTCAAGCAAAGATGCATGGGTAAATATCGAATAAGAAGATCGAATCTGAAAACTCAACTGAAGAGATTCGATCTGGAAAAATAATCAATCGAATCGGAGCTACGGAACTGAAACTACGGTCAAAAGAACTTCAAAAACAAATCTGCTTGAAACCAAAATTTAAAATTGTCAAAACCTTGTTCAAGTTGATTAAACGGAAAGAGGATTTCAATACGAAGATTTTGACGTTGGTTTCACTTGATTTGGACAAACGGTTAAGAAACGGCGAGCGTTTGAAGATGTGGGGCTAATCTGCGATAAAAATAATCGCGGATAGGTCCCTGGCCGAAAATAAAATAAAAAGAAAAGACTAACGAACGAACATTCGCAGTCTGAACCTAACCGACGAACAACGTTCGCTAAAACGAACGTACGGACGAACGTCCGCTAAATAAATAAACCGACAAAAAACCGATCTAATAAAATAAACCGAAGAACCTAAAAAAACAAGATCTAAATCTAGATCTAGAGTTTACCTAAAAAACCGAAAAAAACCACGGCAACTCTGGCGAAACTTTGGCGACGGCGACGGCGGCGGCGGGGCGGGCGGGCGGCTAGGGTTAGGGTTCGGGCGGGGCGACAGATTGGTGGGCTGAGGCCTCGGGGTGGCCGACTTATAAAGCCTGCCCCCGGCGGGAGTTCGGGTCGGTTATGACCCGTTAGGTCGGTTGACTTTTTTTTAACAGATTTCACCGGAAAAAAATCCTAGAAAATAAAATAAAAACCAAAACAAATTTTCACTATCTAAATAGAATATTTAGAACAAAGTGAACATTTTCTTGGCCTAAAAATGCAATTTTGAGAAATGCATTTTTTTCTAATTCAAATAAAATAGCGATAAAATCCAAATAAAATGATTTATTTTATTTTAATAATTTTCCTCCAATATTTCATTTATTTTGGAGGAGTCCTATTATCTCCTCTCATATATTTTAGTATGAAATATTTTCAGAGAGAAAAATAATTAAAACCAAAATGATCCCCGTTTCAATATTTGAGAAAATTCAAATATGAAAATCGTGAAATCACCAACTCTCTCTGTGGGTCCTTGAGTTGCTTAGGATTTTTAGGATCGCAAAACAAAATGCAATAAAATATGATATGCAATTATGATGTCCTATGTATAACATTCCAGATTGAAAATTTGGGATGTTACAAACCTACCCCCCTTAAGATGAATCTCGCCCTCGAGATTCGGGTTGGCTAGAGAATAGGTGTGGGTGGTATTTCCGTAGATCATCCTCTCGTTCCCAGGTGGATTCCTCCTCGGTATGGTGGCTCCACTAAACTTTGCAAAACTTGATAACCTTACTGCATGTAACTCGGCTGGCAAACTCGAGAATCTTGACATGTTTCTCTTCATAGGTCAGATCACTATCCAACTGAATTGCTTCCAGGTGCACTGTATCTCTCAGACGAATATCGGCCATCTCTGGATGACACTTCTTCAACTGGGAAACTCGAAACACATCATGAACTCCTGACAGTCCTTTAGGTAACTCCAACTTGTAGGCAACATCTCCCACACATTCCAAAACTTGGTATGGTCCTACGAATCTTGGGGCTAGCTTTCCCTTAACTCCAAAACATTTAACTCCTCGTAGGGGTGACACACGAAGATATGCTCTGTCTCCGATTTCGTAGACTACCTCCTTGCGTTCTGAGACTGCATAACTTTTCTGCCTGGACTGACCTACCTCCAGTCTGTCTCGGATCAACTTAACCTTCTCTTCTGAATTCCCTGATCAAATCTGGTCCAAACAACTAACGGTCTCCAACTTCATCCCACATCAACGGCGTCCTGCACCTTCTTCCATACAAAGCTTCGAAGGGTGCCATCTTTAGGCTAGCTTGATAACTGTTGTTGTTGTAAGAGAACTCTGCATAGGGAAAATTATCATCCCAACTAGAACCATAATCAAGCGCACAAGCTCTCAACATATCTTCCAGAATCTAATTGACTCTCTGGGTCTGTCCATCTGTCTACGGATGAAAAGTTGTACTGAACTCTAGCCTGGTGCCTAGAGTCTGGTGCAGCTGGTGCCAAAACTTGGAAGTAAACTGGGTTCCTCTATCTGATACAATAGTCCTTGGAACTCCATGCAGACATACGATCCTGGTCATGTATATCTTGGCCAACTTCGCACTGGTATAGGTGGTTTTCACTGGGATAAAGTGAGCCACTTTGGTTAAGCGATCCACTACTACCCAAATAGAATCATATCCCGATTGGGTCCTGGGTAATCCAGTGATGAAATCCATGCCAAGCTTATCCCACTTCCATTCGGGTATCGGCATAGGCTGCAGTAATCCTACTGGCTTCTGATGTTCTTCCTTCACTCTTTGACATACATCACACACGGCTACATACTCGGCAATGTCCTTCTTCATACCCATCCACCAGAAATGCTCCTTCAAATCCAAATACATCTTGGTGTTTCCGGGGTGTATCGAGTATGGGGAGTCGTGAGCTTCCTGAAGTATCAACTTCCTAATTTCTGCATTATTGGGCACGTAAACATGGTCCTCAAACCACAAGGTGTCATGCTCATCCTCATGAAAACCTTTGGCCTTTCCTTTGCTCATCTTCTCCTTTATCTCAGCAATTTCCTTATCATCCTTCTGAGCTTCTCGAATTTTTCCCAATAATGTCAACTGAACTTCCATTGCTGCAACAAAACCTCTAGGGACTATCTCCAAACGAAGCTCCCTAAGATCTTCAGCCAACTCCTTTGGCAATCCTCCGCTCACAAGGGTATTGGCGTAACTCTTTCGGCTTAGAGCGTCTTCTATGACATTGGCCTTGCCTGGATGATAGTGCAACTTCATATCATAATCCTTTATGAGCTCCAACCATCTCCTTTGCCTGAGATTCAACTCCTTCTGTGTGAAAATGTACTTCAAACTCTTATGATCCGTGTACACATCACAATGGTTTCCAATAAGAAAATGTCTCCAGGTTTTGAGTGCATGCACTACGGATGCTAACTCCAAATCATGCGTGGCATAATTCAATTCATACAGTCGAAGCTGTCGTGAGGCATACGAAACAACTCTTCCATCTTGCATGAGTACAATTCCAAGTCCTAAGTGAGACGCGTCGCACTACACTTTGAAATCCTTGCGTATATCTGGCAGAATTAGCACTGGGGCTGTAGTCAAACATTTCTTCAACTCCTGAAAACTTGCCTCACATTCATCTGTCCATTTAAACTTGGTGTCCTTCTTCAACAGCTCTGTCATGGGCTTCGCAATCTTAGAGGAATTCTCAATGAATCTCTGATAATATCCCGCGAGTCCTAGAAAACTACAAATCTCTCCAACTGAGGTGGGTGCCAACCACTCAGTGACTAACTGAACCTTCGTATGGTCTACTATTATACCTTCTCCTGATATAACATGTCCAAGGAATCCAACTTCCTTCAACGAAAACTCACATTTGCTGAACTTGGCGTATAACTGATGTTCCCTGAGCTTCTCGAGAACTAAACGCAAATGCTCCTCATGCTCCCCTTCATTCTTCGAGTACACCAAAATTTCATCAATGAACACCACGACAAATTTATCCAAGAACTCCATGAACACCTTGTTCATCATACTCATGAAATAGGCAGGGGCATTAGTCAATCCGAATGACATAACCGTATACTCATACAGCCCGTACCTGGTGGTGAAAGCTGTCTTAGGTATATCCTGTTTTCAAATCTTCAGCTGGTGGTATCCTGATCGAAGATCTATCTTGGAAAAGACTTTAGGTCCTTGCAGCTGGTCAAACAAATCATTGATTATCGGCAGTGGGTACTTGTTCTTGATCGTCACTTCATTCAATGCACGATAATCAACAACCATTCTTAGAGACTCATCCTTCTTCTCAACCAAGAGCACTGGGGCTCCCCATGGTGACAAACTTTGTCGAATGTAACATTTCTCCAATAACTCCTTAATCTGTTTCTTAATCTCCTCCAGATCATTTGCGGGCATCCGGTATGGTCTCTTTGATATTGGTCCGGTGCCTCGCAATAACTCTATCAAAAACTCAATGTCTCGATCCAGGGGCATGCCTGGTAGTTCCTCTGGAAATACATCTGGGTAATCCTTTACTACAGGCACTTCTTCCTGAACAACTCCCGTGAGGGAATTTACGTGAGTACTCTTAGGAGTATGCCTGGATACATACTTAATCATTTTTCCCTCCGGTGTGGTGAGTAGAATTGACCTACTGGCGCAATCAATGTTTCCTCCATACTTCGATAGCCAATCCATACGGAGTATCACATCCAATCCTTGTGATTCCAAAATTATCAAGTCCGAGGGAAAAACATGCCTATCTATGGTCAATGGCATCTGAAAACATCCGCTGCTTGCCATATACTCTACTCCGGGTGAGCTTACTAACATAGGTGTCTTAAGAACTTTGGTGGGCAACTTATACTTATCCACAAATCCACTTGATATGTATGAATGCAATGCACCAGTATCAAAAAGAACTATTGCAGTAAATGACTTAAACAAAAACTTACCGATAACTGCATCTGGCTGCTCCTCAACCTCCTCCATGTTAACATGGTTCACTTGTCCCTTGTTGAAAGGGTTGGGCTTCTTTCCAGAGCTTCCATTGCCATTTCCATTCTTGATTTCAGGGCACTCATTGGCATAGTGCCCAGTCTTCCCGCACTTGAAACATGTAACGTGGCTTTGGTCCTTCTTGGCGGGTGTGCTTGGGTTAGAGCGGTTCTGACTGCTTGCTCCACTCCCATTTCCATTCCTAGAGCCATTGTGGTTATGTGGAATTCCTCCATTGTGGTTATGGCCTCCATGGTTATGGGTAAATCCTCCCAGGTTCGGGGGTGAAACGGGGTTTCTGCTGAGCTCCTGAATTGTACTTCCCTTGTCCATACTTCCTCTTGCGGCTCTCAATCTACTGCTGCTTCCCTTCAATCATAAGAGCTTTATCTACCAACTCCTAGTAGTTGTTGAATGTTGCCACCATCAACTACATACTCATCTCATCATTCAACCCTTCCATAAACTTCTCCTGTTTCGCGGCATCGGTGGCCACGTCATCCGGGGCATAACGAGCTAGCTTGCTAAACTCCTCCATGTACTACCCTACAGTACGGTTGCCCTGGCGTAAGTTGCGAAAGTCACGCTTCTACATACTCATAGCTCCAATTGAGACATGAGCAGTGCGGAATGCTTGCTGAAACTGCTCCCAAGTAACATTGGCTATGGGGAAGTGGCTGTGTAATTCTCCCACCATGCGGCTGCGGGTCCATCCAATTGGTGTGCGGCAAAATGCACCTTCTGAGCATTTGTACAACCGGCAGTGGTTAACTCCATTCCAATCCTGCGTAGCCAGTCATCCACAACTATGGGCTCAGTGCTACTGGAAAACAACGGCGGCTGTAACCTCAGAAAACGGGCTAAGTTGTCAACTGGAGGTGGTGGCGGTGGGTTGTTGTTGTTGCCCTGATTTTGAACTAGCAACTACACCGGTGTATTCTGCTGCTGGATCAACTGAGTGAGCTCCCGTGGGAAGGAAAATCCGGGGTCACGTCTCGGAGGCATCTGATAGGTTTAGAGGGGAGAGATTAGAATAGAATGAGGTCTAATGAGAAAACACTACCCATATGCACATGAGACAAACACAATCAATATCACTCCAAAACAATATCAAGCAAGGGCATACAATCGATCTAATTATTGTTACAGTGCTCGGACTACTAATATATACATGGGGGAATACTACTAATAATATGGTGGTCTACTAGAAATTTTGATCGGTAGAAGACTCCATGATATCTGCTCCAGCTTCGTCTTCATAATCATCATCACTGGGGTCGGAGTCGGAGTCGGTGTCGTCGATGATGATGTAGTCCTTGGGGTGGTCATCATCTCCTCCTGGCGCAAGGTCTCCCATGAGTACTCCTAGCTTCCTTGTCAGGTCGTCATTCATCTCCACTAGTACGGCGATTTCCTCCTCGTATCCATCGCATGTAGACTTGAGTTCCTCTTCCAGCTCCATGTTCCTAGTCATCAACTTCTTCAGATCTATCATGCTTGCGCACATCTTGTTCTCCTGGCGACGAATGTGATGATTTAACTCCTGGATGAAGGCTGCAATGGACCTGTCCTTCCTGGTGCTGATCATCTCCCATTGCTCATATCGGTGCCCACATATCTAGTAGATAGTGTCCTTAAGCTCCTTGTGATAAACTTCGCCGATGCGTCCCATGGCGATGTGGGCTGCCATGCTCTTTCCTAGGCTCCAGGTTGGTGCATCAAAGGAAAACTCTATGGGCTCAGTTACTGGCGTGAATGTCCTTCCTGGAACTTGAACTCGAATCATCCAACGCTCCTCTTCTGATGGTGTGGCGGTGTAGGTCCTGGTGAAGCTTGGTATTCCAATGTTCAGGTACCTAGTGACTTCCTTCAAGTGTCGTCCAAAAGGTGTGTCTTCATCCGGCTGTGTAAACTTATTCCTTGTGTCCGCCATCCTATAGAGTGGAAAATGGAGAGGAGTCAGAAATGAGTAGAGAAGAGTGACCTATGGCTCATCTTAGTGGTCGTGTCCTACATTCAGCGTGTGCTCTGATACCATCTTGTAGCGACCCGACCCGAATGGATCAAGTCTCTGTGCATAAGTCTCATCCCTGGATCGGTAATGCTGACACACACATTACTTGAAGGATTTATAACAGAGTAGCAATCACAAACTTATTACATCGAATGTCTCAAAAGAGAACTTATTACAATAAATATGGCTTAAGGCCATCTAAGTAAGATAACAGCGGAAGGCCTGGAAGATAAAGTGGGTCCATCAACTCCAACGACATAGCTGAGTGCACGACAAATGACGTAGCGCACCTTACTCTTCATCTGAAAAGTCTGCAACATGATATGTTGCAGCCTGAAACGGGTTAACACATGGAATATGCTGGCAAGATAACACAGTAAAGCAATGAACAAGTAAATGTTATCACTACATGCATATATGGCTGGTGGAGGCTCTATGGTTATACTGTTTTTGCGAAAAGCCAAATTTTCCCTACAACAAAGGAATATATTTTATTTAACTACAAAGTTGGTTGAAAAACATTGAGAATGGTAACCCCATCTCAATCCCAAGTAATTAACATCCCAACAAATTAATTTAGAGTGATGAGATCCACATGAAAATCCAAGAACCAGATACTCAAGATGTCCATAACCGGGGACACGGCTAACCATGATTAGTTTGTACACTCTGCAGAGGTTTGTGCACTTTTCCCCACAAGACTCGATCTCCTCCGTTGTATTTCTCGCACTGCATGGTGTTTGAGAAACAGATGACCGAGACACAGTCTTTCCGAAGAGGTCCCCTTATCCGATAGATAGGCTGGTACACCTACAATCCCCTACATCTGCTAGCCCATCATGGAAAGGTTTCCCACAACTTACTCAACTATGCTAGAGCCCATAATAGCTTGTGGCTGCACACGGAAGTTTGTAGCATGAATAATCTTATGATCCCTTTGAGCCTGGGTGGCGAACCAAAAAGGACAGCACTGGTATATCCCTAGGTGCCCGCACCCAATCCACCCAGATGTGTGTTTAAGTAGCCACCTTAAGTAAACCATTAATTATTAATCTCACATCTGTCATGGATACTCTCAAACCCAATCCACGTCTACGAGCATAGCATGGCCATAAGTAGCACAACGCAGAAGTAACTCCCAGGGTTTGATAATAAAAAGGGTAATAGGTTCTACCTCATCATCTACTTCCCAAACCCACAAGTTAAGAGATCCTACTCATGCAATGTTTGAGGGGTTGAAACTAATGCATAAAAACTGGGTAAAAGGGATATGATCAAAGTGTTACTTGCCTTGCTGATGATCCGCAAAACCTAGTGACTCGTAGTAGCACGCTCCGCACTCCGGGAATTCTATTGCAAACAAACAATAGCATACATAAGCACTCAAGCAAAGATGCACGGGTAAATATCGAATAAGAAGATCGAATCTGAAAACTCAACTGAAGAGATTCAATCTGGAAAAAGAATCAATCGAATCGGAGGTACGGAACTGAAACTACGGTCAAAAGAACTTCAAAAACAAATCTTCTTGAAACCAAATTTTAAAATTGTCAAAACCTTGTTCAAGTTGATTAAATAGAAAGAGCGTTTCAAGATGAAGATTTTGGCATTGGTTTCACTGTATTTGGACAAACGGTTAAGAAACAGCGAGCGTTTGAAGATCAGGGGCTAATCTACGATAAAAATAATCGCGGATAGGTCCCTGGCCGAAAATAAAATAAAAAGAAAAGACTAACGAACGAACGTTCACTGTCTGAACCTAACCGACGAACAACGTTTGTTAAAACGAACGTACAGACGAATGTCCGCTAAATAAATAAACCGATGAAAAACCGATCTAATAAAATAAACCGAGGAAACTAAAAAAACCGGATCTAAATCTAGATCTAGGGTTTACCTAAAAAACCGAAAAAACCCATGACAACTTTGGCGAGAAAAGTATTTAAAACTAAAATGATCCCCGTTTCAATATTTGAGAAAATTCAAATATGAAAATCGTGAAATCCCCAACTCTCTCCGTGGTCCTTGAGTTGCTTAGGATTTTTAGGATCACAAAACAAAATGCAATAAAATATGATATGCAATTATGATTGCCTATGTATAACATTCCAAATTGAAAATTTGGGATGTTACAACATGCCATCGAGGAGGAAAAATATTACTGCTTAGTACTAGGTGCCATCGTAGTGCACAACTCACTTACACATTGCTTATGTCCATTTTCTTGCATGACACATGCACCTTGATGCTAGATGTCCTGCGTGTTGGCAAAAGGATGAACAAAGCTCATGTCAAAAAAAAGAGTGGAAGAACATATATTCTTGACGACCGAGAAGGAGCAAGGAACCTCGTGGCAGAGCATCTGCACTCATAGTATTTTATATTATTTAGCGATATAAAATCAACCAATCATGTCCACAGTAGACCGGAAGAGTACAAAACACGGCAGCCCAGTAGTTACATCATACTGTACGTGGCCAACCCACGCTATCACCATATTTCTTGGCCTCTGTGCGACACCTAGCTCTAGTAATCCACCATCCCGTATCGCTTGTCGCTCCTCGTCTCTCTCAAAGTGCAGCGGGCTGGCGTTTTTGCTATCTATTGAGGTCGGTTAAGTCATCACATGTTAGCGACATCCCAAGAGCATTCTAAAAAAATATCATACTCTATTGTTATGCCAAGAAGAGGAAGCACTTTGACCGACGGACCAAACGAGAGAGGCGTGACATGCCGTGAGTGGGTCCAGTTTCTCGTTTTGAACTTGTTTGGTGTAGTAGTAACACTTGGTTTTGACTATTGCTAAGATTTTATATACTCCCTCCCTCTAGTGAATACATCATCTTAGATTGTGCACCGTGACCAAGGAAGAGGGGAAAACGAGAGAAATTAATATTTATTTGCTAATTAATAGCATTGCATGCAATGATCTAACCATTGCATGTCGTGTTTGATAGTCTAAGTCATTGAAAACATGCACACCCCACATCTCTTATTGGTGGATATGTCAAGAAACAAGAAACATGGTGGGAGTTAATGTACCGCGCCTAAGTATTTTGGGATTATTTGATTTTGTAAGGTGACTTATACACCTAGACGGAGGGAGTAGGGCCTAATGTATTCTTCGATGATGCCTTTGACTATTGATAAGATTTTATATAATTTGAAAATTATATCATTCGAAGATCCTTTCACGTTCCATTTTCAAAAAGAAAAAAGATCCTTCCACGTACGAATTTGACTGTATGCTTTGAGCAACTTGCATGTCCTATACTGCTCCTGTTTGGATACTCTAACTTAGCTAGAGGTTAGACTAACTCATGACTAACCCTGAACTAACTGTAGCCAAAGAGGTGTTTCGGTGACAGGGTTAGATTGACAATAAGTGCACTTGATGGAGAGAGAAAAGTGATTTTTCAGTGGGCCCAAGGAGGTACTTACTGTGGGAAAGGTGAACTGATCGTTGCTTTGCCCGAGTAACTTATTACTCTAGGAATATGGGAGTACCAGCGGATTCAAGGAATAGAGAAATGATGGTTGCTTCGTCCGAGCAACTTACTGTGGCGAAGGTGGGGCTCTGTGATTTGACTACTCACTAGTCATTACTAATGCGGCGCAACGACCAGGGTAAATCTTTCCCTGTAGTTGTGCACTCAATATTGCTGCACGGCAAGTGGAGCCGGATGAAGGATGTCCCACATGTCGACGAAACGAAGTTGAATTGTTTCTGGCATTGCTATCAATCCTTCAGGATTTGTTTATATGTACACATAATTTTAATGAAATTGTACTGTGATGATATGAAGGTTTCAACTTTGGTTCCCGCAGGAAAAAAAGGTTTCAACTTAGGATTCATGTGTCCTCTTTCCTCAAGATTATCTTGTTACAACATTCCATCAAATACAAATGAAACTACTACCATGGCTGCTAATGCATCTCAATGGTTCGCAGATCAGCGCCAATATTCACGTCACAACCGAAGACAAAGTTGTGAGAAGGTGTACACATAAAGAAAAATATATAATTGATCGATGTTGTTCGTAGGCATGGGTCCATTTCCTGGGCACAATGTTTATTGCTTGGCAGCTAGTTTCACCCAGCGCTGTAGCCAAAAAGGTGGTGTACGGAGGACACCACAATCCAATCATTTTGTGCAGCTCCACTAAAATCGAGCTGACCATCCCTGTTTGCAAAGATATCTAGTCACTACAAAAAAAATACACTTCCATGATGATACGTGTTTGTCATAGTAGGTCGCGTTTTCTGTCATGCATGTACATCCATGACGATTTTATGACAGAATCAAGATAGTCATACCTGTGCTGTCGTAGAAGTGTTCCATGACATTATCAAAATTATCATCACGGAAGTCTCCACTTCCATGATGATAAATCGCGCATCACAGAAGTGCTTTCGTCAAGGGTGACTGACACGTGGCATCCACCGTAACGGAACACTGTTAAGCTATTGGGTCGGGTTTTGGATCCGATAACCCATTAACAGCCCCGACCAATGGGGATTTTCCACGTGTAAAATCATCATTGGCTGGAGGAAACGCGTGTCGGCTCATCGCTGGGACATATGTCATCCACTCATTGGACAGAAGGCGCCTATGATACGTCGACACGTGGCACGGCCCAACAGAGGCCCATTCCTGTGAAAAGGCCGGCCCATGGAAAGCCTGTTAACGGCCTGTTCGCATATAGCCATTTACAGCCCGCTAACCCAAGGCCCGTTACGCCCTATTCGAATTAGGCCCAGTAGCATCATCTGGACCATCCAATATGATTCCAGCCTATTTTCACTTCTGGCCCATGTATGGCCCATGACGTCTTTCGGCCCATATGAGGCCCTATGTAACTGTTGGCCTATTAATGACCCGTGGTGAAACTGGCCCATAATGAAAAGTGTATCACTTTACACCCATTAACGGCCCGTGGTGAAACTGGCCCGTAAAGAACAGTGTATCACTTTATACCCATTAACGGCCCGTTATTCTGTTGGTCCGTTTCCAGCCCATGTTATCTTTTGGCCTTCTCCGAGCCCATTTATTTTTGGGCTATTTTCTAGCATTCTTTTACTTACGGCCCGTTACTGTCATTTTCTGCTTGTGGGCCAAATTCAGCCCGTGGTTACAGTCGGCCCGTTTGTGGTTCGTTAATACGTTGGGCCGTTTTCATAGCATCATCAAATACTGCCTATTAACGATGGCCCATTATGGTCGGCCCATGAACGGACGATTCCAACTCTAGCCCGTTTACGACCAGAATGCAGTCTGTTTGGCCAATCGATCATATGGCCCGTATAAGGCCCATTGATGATACGGCCCGTAGAAGGCCCATTGTTTCTATGGCCCATAGAAGGCCCATTGTTTCTACGGCCCCTAGAAGGCCCACTGTTTATACGGCCCATAGAAGGCCCACTGTTTCTACGGCCCGTAGGAGGCCTAGTGTCACTATAGTAAATATTAGCCCATGGTTATTGTAACCTAGTTTTAAAACATAGGTTATTGCATCCACTAGCAAACCGCAGAAAAAGAACTCCAATGACTACAAGCAAACAAATAAACAAGACAACAAGGAAATAAATAAGCCAGCAACTTACACTAGGCTATCACGGCTATTACACATATTACATCCACTGGGCATCAAAGTTCGCCACCAGTGCAAATATAGGGAACACAACAACATATAAACGCCGCAGCAAAACAAGTCCAGAACTAAAACCACTTCAGAAGAGCTCAAGAAACAATATCCTGGGTACCCATAATGCTGGCAAGATGCTTAGCAAGCTTATTAACTTTCTATTGTTTGGAGCTTAAGTCCTCCAGCGCTTGCTGTTGCACCAGAAAGTGTCGCGACCCGACCCGAATGGATCAAGCGCTCTGTGCTCAGGTGTCATCCCTGGATCAGTAATGCTGACACCACACAGTACATCGAAGGATTTATAGCAGAGTGGCAATCACACACTTATTACATCGTTGTCTCAAAAGAGAACTTATTACAATAAAAATGGCTTAAGGCCATCTAGTGTCGATAACAGCGGAAGACTTGGAAGATAAATGGGTCCATCAACTCCAACGGCATCACTGAGTATAGGGCCACGACCCTAAAGCACTTTACTCATTGTCTGAAAAGTCTGCAACATGAGAAGTTGCAGCCCGAAAACCGGTCAGCACATGGAATATGCTGGCAATGTAACACATAGAGAGTAATGGAATGAAACAGCTATACTATATGCATATATGGCTGGTGGAAAGCTCTATGGTTACAGTTTTGCGCAAAGCCAGTTTTTCCCTACTGCAAAGGAATAAATTTATTTAACTATCATGGTGGTTGTGAAAAATTGAGAATGGTTGAGAGCATTCTCAATCCCAATTAAAAATAATTAAACCCAACAATATTAATTAGAAGTAACATGTTGAGATTCACATGATATTCAAGTACTAGATACTCAAGTTGTCCATAACCGGGGACACGGATAATCATGATTAGTTTGTACACTCTGAGAGGTTTGCGCACTTTTCCCACATGACTCGATCGCCTCCGTTTGTTTTCTCGCACTACATGGTGTTTGAGAACTGGATGACCGAGACATAGTCTTTCAGAAGCGCTAGCACCTTACATGTGGGGTAGACCGTACCACCTACAACCCCTACATCTGCTAGTCCACCTCATAAGAGTTGCACAACTTAGTCAACTATGCCAGAGCCCATAGTAGCATGTGGCTGCACACGGAAGTTTCTAGCATGAAAGATCTTATGATCCCTTTGAGCCTGGGTGGCGGTCCAAAAAAAACAGGCAAGTCCTGATAGACATCAGGTGCCTCAATCCACCCAGATGTGTGTTTAAGTTGCCACCTTAGATAAACCATTAAAATTATCAACTCACATCTGTCATGGATATCACTCACCCAATCCACGTCTACTAGCATAGCATGGCATAATAAGCAAACGTAGAAGTAACTCCCAAAGGTTTCATAATAATACAGGTAATAGGTACTACCTCATCTACTTCCCATCCCACAATTTAATTAGATCCTAATCATGCAATGTGAGAGGATTGATCTAATGCAATAAAACATGGGATGTAGAAAAGGTATGATCAAAGTGTTACTTGCCTTGCTGATGATCCGCGAGACCTAGGGTTTCGAAGTAACAAGCGGCGCAATCCGGGTGATCTAACGCAGACAAACAACAAGCACACAATAAGCACTCATCTAATGCACAGGTAAAACTCGAACAAGAGAACGAACCAGAAAGTTCAACTTAAGAACTCCGGTTGCAAAGAAAGAACGAACCGAACAAAGAAACGGAAAAACAAACGACGGAAGAAAAACAACTCGGTTCTAGCAAGTTGAAACTAGGTCAAATTTTACTGTGGGAAAAACTTGTTCAAGTTGATTAGATGGAACGGCGGTTTCGCAACGAAACTCCAGGCACTTGAATCACCTGATTCCGATAAACGAGCGAGAAGAAAGACTAGAACGAAGATCGGATCTGAGATCACGATCGCGGAATAAATCTAACGAAAAGAAAGAGATGAACGGTTAAACGAACGGACGTCCATTAACCGGGGAACAAACGGTGATCACGTTCGTTGAGACGAACGGTCTGAAAGAAGAACGAAAACCGATCTAGGGTTTTCGGGAAAGAAACCAAAAAAGAAACGGAAAACCGATCTAGGGTTTTCGGAGAAAAAGACCGAAACGAAAAACCGATCTAGAAGCCGGAACGGTTTAGAAAAGAACTGGAAAGAAAACGAATCGGAAGAGAAGAAAAGAATCGGAACGGTTTATAAGAAAAACCGAACCGAGGCGAAGAAAAAGAGAGGCGCGGCTACCTCGACGAGGCTCCGGCGAGGGGCTCCGGCGAACCGTGGCGTTGGGCGGCGGCGATGACTAGGCGGCGGTGGCGGCTAGGCGACGGAGGCTATGCACAAGGGCGGCGGCGTGGGTGAGGGGCGGCGGCGGCGGTGTCAAGGGGCGCGGGGTGGGGCGCGGCTAAGGAGGAGAGGGGCTTGGGGGTTTTTGATTTGATGTTTTGGAAGGGGGGTGTGGGGGTATTTATATTGGGGAGGGGAGGGGGTTTCTTGGGTAGGGGACAAGAAATAGACTAGGAAAGAAAAAGAGGAAACGGAGCAGGACTAAAGTCCTACTAGGAATCAAAAAGGGCAGCGGCGGCGGCTTCTTGCGCCTGGCTGCGCCTGGCACACGCGCGCAGGGGCTGGGGAGGCGGCCGGCTGGCTGGGCCTTTGGCCCGACTGGCCTGGCTCTTTTTTTTTTAAACGGTTACGCGCGCAGAAAAACAAAGAAAAGAAAATCTAAACGAACTCCAAAAACTCTAAAGTAAATTTTCTCCGACTCCTAAAAATGAGTCGAACAAAATGAACTTTTCTCCGGGCCTAAAATGCACTTTTCAAAACGCGCATTTTTTCCTATCCAAAAAAATGCAAACAAACACCGACAAACAACAATTTGATCTATTTATTAAATCTTCATTTTTCCTCAATTTTGCATAAATAAACCAAATGATCCGCTTTTCAAAATTTGAGAAGACTCAAATATGAAAATAACGAAATCTCCAACTCTCTCCGTGGGTCCTTGAGTTGCGTGAAATTTCTAGGATCGGCCAAAATGCAAGAAAAATATGATATGCATGATGATCTATGTATAACATTCTAAATTGAAAATTTGGGATGTTACAAACCTACCCCCCTTAAGATGAATCTCGCCCTCGAGATTCGGGTTGGCTAGAAAATAGGTGAGGGTGGTCCTTGAGCAAATCTTCTTCTCTTTCCCAGGTGGCTTCATCCTCTGAGTGGTGGTTCCACTGAACTTTGCAAAACTTGATAACCTTGCTGTGAGTAACTTTGCTGGCATAATCGAGAATCTTGACTGGTTTCTCCTCATACGTTAAGTCGTCCTTCAACTGAATTGCTTCAAGCGGTACTGTATCTCTTAGCGGTACCTCCGCCATCTCGGCGTGACATTTCTTCAGCTGAGAAACATGGAATACATCATGAACTCCAGACAGTCCCTCTGGTAATTCCAACTTATAAGCGACTTCTCCCACACGTTGCAAGATCTTATACGGTCCAACGAAACATGGTGCTAACTTTCCTTTAACTCCAAAGCGCTTAACTCCTCGAAGTGGGGATACTCGGAGATAAACTCTGTCTCCGGTTTCGTAGACTGTCTCCTTGCGTTTAGAATCTACGTAGCTCTTCTTCCTGGACTGGGCTACCTTGAGCCTATCGCGAATCAACTTAACTTTCCGTTCAGACTCCTTAATCAAATCTGGTCCAAAGAATTGACGGTCTCCAACTTCGTCCCATGACAACGGTGTCCTGCACCTCCTTCTGTATAAAGCTTCGAAAGGTGCCATCTTCAAACTGGTTTGGTAACTGTTGTTATAAGAAAACTCCGCATACGGCAAGTTATCGTCCCAACTAGATCCATAATCTAGTGCACAAGCTCTCAGCATATCTTCCAAAATCTGATTGACTCTCTCGGTCTGTCCATCTGTCTGCGGATGAAAAGCTGTGCTGAACTCTAGTCTGGTTCCTAAAGTTTCATGCAACTGATTCCAAAACTTTGAGGTAAATTGGGTTCCTCTATCTGATACTATACTCCTCGGAACTCCATGCAAACAAATGATCCTAGTCATGTATATCTTTGCCAACTTAGCACTGGTGTAAGTGGTCTTAACTGGGATAAAATGTGCTACCTTTGTCAAACGATCAACTACTACCCATATCGAGTCATAGCCTGATTTTGTCCTGGGTAGTCCTGTGATAAAATCCATGCCTATCTTATCCCACTTCCATTCTGGTATCGGCAATGGTTGTAGCAATCCTGCTGGCTTCTGATGCTCTGCCTTTACTCTCTGACATACGTCACAAACTGCTACATATGCTGCAATATCCTTCTTCATTCTGGTCCACTAGAATGTTTCCTTCAAATCCAAATACATCTTGGTTCCCTGGGTGAATCGAATACGGTGAATCATGTGCCTCTTGCAAAATCAACTTCCTGATCTCCGGGTCATTTGGCACATAAACACGGTCCTCAAACCATAAGGTATTGTGTTCATCCTCACGAAATCCCTTTGCTTTTCCTTTGCTCATTCTCTCTTTTATAGAAGCAATCTCCTTGTCAGATTTCTGAGCTTCTCTGATTTTATCCATCAATGTTGACTGAATCTCCAATGCTGCTACATAGCCTCTCGGAACTATTTCCAAACATAGCTCACGAAGGTTTTCTGCTAACTCCTTGGGTATTTTCCCCATCACTAGAGTATTGACATGGCTCTTACGGCTCAATGCGTCAGCTACTACATTAGTTTTTCCGGGATGGTAATGCAATCTCATGTCATAATCCTTGATGAGCTCCAACCATCTCCTTTGTCTCAGGTTCAATTCCTTCTGAGTGAAAATGTACTTCAAACTCTTGTGATCTGTGTACACCTCACAATTATTTCCAATGAGGAAATGTCTCCATGTCTTCAATGCATGCACTACGGCTGCTAACTCCAAATCATGCGTGGCATAATTCAACTCATGAGGCTTCAGTTGTCGTGAAGCATACGAAACAACTCTTCCTTCCTGCATAAGCACTGCTCCAAGTCCTCGACGTGAAGCGTCGCAATACACCTCATAATCCTTGGTCTGATCTGGCAAAATCAATACTGGTGAGGTAAGCAAAGCGTTTCTTCAACTCCTGGAAACTAGCCTCACACTCCTCAGTCCATTTGAACTTAGTGTCCTTCTTCAACAATTCAGTCATAGGCTTTGCAATCTTTGAAAAGTTCTCAATGAATCTCCGGTAGTATCCTGCGAGTCCAAGAAAACTCCGGATCTCTCCAACTGTCGTTGGTGATTCCCATTCGGTTACGGTCTCAACCTTAGTGGGTCAACTGCTATACCTTCTCCGGATATAACGTGTCCGAGGAATCCAACTTCCTTCAACCAAAACTCACATTTGCTGAATTTGGCGTATAACTGATGTTCCCTTAGTTTCTCCAAAACCAAATGCAAATGTTCCTTATGCTCCTCTTCATTCTTTGAATAAACCAGGATGTCATCAATGAACACTACGACGAACTTATCCAAAAACTCCATAAACACTTTGTTCATCAGGTTCATAAAATAGGCAGGTGCGTTAGTCAATCCAAATGACATAACGGTATACTCATACAGTCCATATCTTGTGGTGAATGCTGTCTTAGGTATGTCCTGCTCTCGAATCTTCAATTGATGGTACCCTGATCGCAAATCGATCTTGGAAAACACTTTAGCTCCTTGCAACCGATCAAACAGGTCGTTGATCATTGGCAGTGGGTACTTATTCTTGATGGTTACTTCATTCAATCCCCGATAATCTACAACCATCCTTAATGATCCATCCTTCTTTTCCACTAGAAGTACGGGTGATCCCCAAGGCGAAAAACTTGGGCGAATGTAACCTTTATCCAATAACTCCTTAATCTGATTCTTAATTTCCACCAAATCCTTTGCTGGCATCCTATATGGTCTCTTCGATATTGGGCCTGTACCTGGCAATAACTCAATCAAAAACTCAATGTCTCTATCCGGTGGCATGCCTGGTAATTCCTCAGGAAATACATCAGGATAATCCTTCACCACTAGTACTTCCTCTTGCACAACTCCTGTCAGGCAGTTTACTTGGGTCCTGTTTGGCACATGCTGGGATACATACTTGATCCTTCTTCCTTCTAGTGTGGTAAGCAAAATTGACTTCCTAGCACACTCAATATTCCCTTTATACTTTGATAACCAATCCATGCCTAATATCACATCCAATCCTTGAGATTCCAATACTATTAGGTCTGAGGGGAACACATAGTTACCAATCCTTAATGGTAACCGATCACACCATCGTCTAGCGATATACTCCGCTGCTGGTGAGCTTACTAACATGGGTGACCTAAGGGCTTGGGTTGGCAGGTTATATTTATCCACAAATCCCCTTGATATGTACGAATGCGATGCACCAGTATCAAAAAGAACGAGTGCAGTAAGTGTCTTAACCAGAAACTTACCGATTACTGCATCAGGCTGATCTTCAACCTCCTCCACATTAATGTGGTTCACCTGTCCCCTATTGAAAGGGTTCGGCTTCTTCCCAGAGCTTCCATTGCCATTTCCATTCTGGCCTTCGGGACATTCATTGGCATAATGTCCGGTCTTGGAACACTTGAAACAGGTGACTTGACTCAGGTCTCTCTTGGTTGGGGTCGATGGGGTGGTCCGGTTCTGGCCGTTGCTTCCTCCATTCCCATTACCATTATGGTTGTGCGAACTACCTCCTCCATGGGTATGCTGAAACTGAAATCCCGGTTTAGGGGTAAAATGGGGCTTCTACTAGGCTCCAGAGTTATACTTCCCCTGTCCATACTTCCTCTTACGGTTCTCAATCTGCTGTTGCTTTCCTTCAATCATGATGGCACGATCTACCAACTCCTGGTAGTTGTTAAAACTCGCTACGATCAACTTCATGCTTAGTTCATCATTCAGTCCTTCCAGAAACTTCTCCTGCTTAGCTGCATCCGTAGCAACGTCATCTGGGGCATAACGTGCTAACTTACTAAACTCCTCCACATACTGGCCAACTGTCCGTCCTCTTTGGCGTAAGTTGCGAAACTCACGCTTCTTTATGGCCATAGCTCCTGCTGAAACATGGGTAGTGCGGAAAGCTTGCTGAAACTGATCCCATGTGATAGTGTCAACTGGGTAAGTGGCTGTGAAATTCTCCCACCATGCTGCCGCGGGTCCGTCAAGCTGGTGAGCGGCAAACTTCACATTCTCACCATCCGTGCATCCTGCAGTGGTCAACTCCCTTCCTATCTTACGGAGCCAATCGTCTGCTACTATCGGCTCGGTGCTACTGGAAAACACCGGCGGATTCAGCCTAAGGAAACGGGCTAAGTGGTCAATAGGTGGTGGTGGTGGTGGGTTGTTGTTGTTCTGCTAGTTCTGGACTAACATCTGCATCAATTGATTCTGCTGCTGGATCAACTGAATGAGCTCCGGTGGGAATCCATTGTCACGTCTCGGAGGCATCTGAGGGTTTAGAAAAGACGAGATATAAGAATAGAGTGAGGTCTAAAGGGAAAACACTACCCCTATGCACATGAGCAAATGCACACAAAATCACTTCATTCAATCAAACATGGGCTTACAAATGGTCTAACTATCACAAAAGTGCTCGAACCATTGTGTTTACATGGGGGAATACTACTACTATCTGGTGGTCATCTAGAAATTTGAACTGGTGGAAGACTCCATGATATCTGCTCCAGCTTCGTCTTCAAAGTCGGGTTCACTTGGATCCGAATCGGTGTCGTCGATGATGATGTAGTTGTCCGGACATGCGACGTACTCGTCTTCCTCCTGGGATCCTAACTTCCTCTTGAGTTCTTCAATCTCCTACTTAAGATCGCCGTTGTGTCTTGCTAGAGCTACGATCTCGTCCATGTAGTCCTTGCGTGTAGACTTCAGTTTTCCTTCTAGCTCAATGATCCTTGCCTTTGCATTCTTCAACTCTACCATATCATTACACATCTGGTTCTCGTGGCGTCGAATGTGCTGGTTTAACTCCTGGATGAAAGATGCAATGGGTCTATCCTTCTTGGTGCTGACTAACTCCCATTGTTCATCTCGGCGTTCGCAAATCTGGTAGATAGTGTCCTTGAGGTCTTCTTGATAAACTTCTCCAATGCGTCCTATGGTGATATCAGCTGCCATGCTCCTTCCCAGACTCCAGGTTGGTGCATTGAAAACACTATCTATAGGCTTTGTGATTGGAGCAAATGTCCTTCCCGGAATGTGAGCTTGAATCTTCCAGCGCTCCTCTTCAGGCAGAGTGGCGTTTGAAGGTTCCTGTGAAGCTTGGTAATCCAATGTTCAGGTACTTGGTGACTTCCTTCAAGTGAAATCCAAAAGGTGTGCCTTCATCCGGTTGAGCGTACTTAATCTGCGCGTTCGTCATCCTAAAAGAGTAGAAAAGATGAGGAGTTAGAAAATGAGAAGAGAATGGGGATCTATGGCTTTAACTTAGTGGTCGTGTCCTACAGTCAGCGTGTGCTCTGATACCATTCTCTGTCGCGACCCGACCCGAATGGATCAAGCGCTCTGTGCTCAGGTGTCATCCCTGGATCAGTAATGCTGACACCACACAGTACATCGAAGGATTTATAGCAGAGTGGCAATCATACACTTATTACATCGTTGTCTCAAAAGAGAACTTATTACAATAAAAATGGCTTAAGGCCATCTATTGTCGATAACAGCGGAAGACTTGGAAGATAAATGGGTCCATCAACTCCAACGGCATCACTGAGTATAGGGCCACGACCCTAAAGCACTTTACTCATTGTCTGAAAAGTCTGCAACATGAGAAGTTGCAGCCCGAAAACGGGTCAGCACATGGAATATGCTGCCAATGTAACACATAGAGAGTAATGGAATGAAACAGCTATACTATATGCATATATGGCTGGTGGAAAGCTCTATGGTTACAATTTTGCGCAAAGCCAGTTTTTCCCTACTGCAAAGGAATAAATTTATTTAACTATCATGGTGGTTGTGAAACATTGAGAATGGTTGATAGCATTCTCAATCCCAATTAAAAATAATTAAACCCAACAATATTAATTAGAAGTAACATGTTGAGATTCACATGATATTCAAGTACTAGATACTCAAGTTGTCCATAACCGGGGACACGGCTAATCATGATTAGTTTGTACACTCTGCAGAGGTTTGCGCACTTTTCCCACATGACTCGATCGCCTCCGTTTGTTTTCTCGCACTACATGGTGTTTGAGAACCAGATGACCGAGACATAGTCTTTCAGAAGCGCTAGCACCTTACATGTGGGGTAGACCGTACCACCTACAACCCCTACATCTGCTAGTCCACCCCGTAAGAGTTCGCACAACTTAGTCAACTATGCCAGAGCCCATAGTAGCATGTGGCTGCACACGGAAGTTTCTAGCATGAAAGATCTTATGATCCCTTTGAGCCTGGGTGGCGGTCCAAAAAAAACAGGCAAGTCCTGATAGACATCAGGTGCCTCAATCCACCCAAATGTGTGTTTAAGTTGCCACCTTAGATAAACCATTAAAATTATCAACTCACATCTGTCATGGATATCACTCACCCAATCCACGTCTACTAGCATAGCATGGCATAATAAGCAAACGTAGAAGTAACTCCCAGAGGTTTCATAATAATACAGGTAATAGGTACTACCTCATCTACTTCCCATCCCACAATTTAATTAGATCCTAATCATGCAATGTGAGAGGATTGATCTAATGCAATAAAACATGGGTTGTAGAAAAGGTATGATCAAAGTGTTACTTGCCTTGCTGATGATCCGCGAGACCTAGGGTTTCGAAGTAACAAGCGGCGCAATCCGGGTGATCTAACGCAGACAAACAACAAGCACACAATAAGCACTCATCTAATGCACAGGTAAAACTCGAACAAGAGAACGAACCAGAAAGTTCAACTTAAGAACTCCGGTTGCAAAGAAAGAACGAACCGAACAAAGAAACGGAAAAACAAACGACGGAAGAAAAACAACTCGGTTCTAGCAAGTTGAAACTAGGTCAAATTTTACTGTGGGAAAAACTTGTTCAAGTTGATTAGATGGAACGGCGGTTTCGCAACGAAACTCCAGGCACTTGAATCACCTGATTCCGATAAACGAGCGAGAAGAAAGACTAGAACGAAGATCGGATCTGAGATCACGATCGCGGAATAAATCCGACGAAAAGAAAGAGATGAACGGTTAAACGAACTGACGTCCGTTAACCGGGGAACAAACGGTGATCATGTTCATTGAGACGAACGGTCCGAAATAAGAACGAAAACCGATTTACGGTTTTCGGGAAAGAAACCGAAAAAGAAACGGAAAACCGATCTAGGGTTTTCGGAGAAAAAGACCAAAACGAAAAACCGATCTAGAAACCAGAACGGTTTAGAAAAGAACTGGAAATAAAATGAATCGGAAGAGAAGAAAAGAATCGGAACGTAAGAAAAACCGAACCGAGGCGAAGAAAAAGAGAGGCGCGGCTACCTCGACGAGGCTCCGGCGAGGGGCTCCGGCGAACGGCGGCGTTGGGCGGCGGGGATGACTAGGCGGCGGTGGCGGCTAGGCGGCAGCGGCGGCTATGCACAAGGGCGGCGGCGTGGGTGAGGGGCGGCGGCAGCGTTGGTGAGGGGCACGGGGTGGGGCGCGGCTAAGGAGGAGAGGGGCTTGGGGGTTTTTGATTTGATGTTTTGGAGGGGGGGGTGTGGGGGTATTTATATTGGGGAGGGGAGGGGGTTTCTTGGGGTAGGGGACAAGAAATAGACTAGGAAAGAAAAAGAGGAAACGGAGTAGGACTAAAGTCCTACTAGGAATCAAAAAGGGCAGCGGCGGCGGCTTCCTGCGCCTGGCTGCGCCTGGCGCACGCGCGCAGGGGCTGGGGAGGCGGCCGGCTGGCTGGGCCTTTGGCCCGGCTGGCCTGGCTCTTTTTTTTAAACGGTTACGCGCGCAGAAAAACAAAGAAAAGAAAATCTAAACGAACTCCAAAAATTTTCTCCAACTCCTAAAAATGAGTCGAACAAAATGAACTTTACTCCGGGCCTAAAATGCAATTTTCGAAACGCGCATTTTTCCCGATCCAAAAAAATGCAAACAAACACCGACAAACAAAAATTTGATCTATTTATTAAATCTTCATTTTTCCTCAATTTTGGGAAAGTCATATTATTCCCTCTCTCATTTTTTTGATATTGGAAAAATAATTGAAGATGAAATAAATAAACCAAATGATCCTCTTTTCAAAATTTGAGAAGACTCAAATATGAAAATAACGAAATCTCCAACTCTCTTCGTGGGTCCTTGAGTTGCGTCAAATTTCTAGGATCGGCCAAAATGCAAGAAAAATATGATATGCATGATGATCTATGTATAACATTCCAAATTGAAAATTTGGGATGTTACAGAAAGTATGCATCTGAATTGTGCAGGGACTTCCTCAGTCCTTCGGCTTCCTGTCGCATAACATCTGATCGATGTCTTTCAACTTCAAGTTGAGACTCAAGAAGCCGAACTGATTCAGGCAACAAGTTCGAAGAGCTGGTGCCAGGAGTGGTAGCCAGTAACTTGAACACTACATCAAGACATGACTTTGGGGTTGTCTCAGTGTCTTCAATATAGTTTTTATCAACTTTCTTGGAGACCAACAGGGATGTCTCACTATCTTGAACCTTATCTGCATTACTTCCTTTACCATTGCATAATAGGGTACTGTTCTCCAATATTTTGCGTTCTAAAAGAGAAACAAACAAACACATCTCAGGTTTACAATGTAGTATACAAAACTCATTTTCGTAAACCAGTTTAGTAGTAAGGTGGACAGGATAACAACATGAAACAAACATATATCTATGTAGTATGGTCACTGTATGGTCTATATCATTCTAGTTTATGTTGCCAAATCAAGATAGATACAGTTCAAATCATATCTATTTAAGACAAAGCAGCATAGATAGAATATAAGTGTGTGGAACTACACAACAATAACAACACTTGTAATGTGCATGGCATGAGAACATAACTGTTTATTCAATTGAACTGAAATCAACATAGAGCAAGTTACAACAGCAAACAGCCAAACACATTGAAGAAACAGGTTTAAAACATACCTATTGCGCCATTGGAGTTTCAATTGCATCCTTCGAATTTGAAATTAGTTGGTATCAGTAAATACAGTGATGCAAGAGCAAAGTAGTATGAACCATAGCTATGGAACCTGACCTGAGAACAATTCTTCTTCTGCTTTAAGCATTGACTTCGGGTTTGGAGTGGTGGTCCTCTTGATTTGGGCACTGCAGTTGCCTTAATAACTGCTCGTGTTTGGGTGCTCTGTGGTGGAGATGGTGTTGTCTCAACGGGAACTGGGTGTCTATCTGCTGGGGTTGGGGTTAGAAGGGGTGTACCTGGTTCTCTGTCCAACTGGGTAGGGGTACAATCTGCATGAGTGTGGGGTATGTGTGGTGGGGCTGGTTCTTGGGCAAGTACAACCGTGGTTCTATCTACATCGACAGGTAGCACGATCTTTTCTGAAGACCATGTTTTTACTCCCACAGATACTACCATAACTCCCTCCAATTGAAATGGCTGATAAACAAGAAAAGTAATTGAATGTACATACATTGTAAGATAGATAGGTGGAATGGATAGTAGGGAAGAAAACAGGGCATGAAATAATTCACATTTATGTTTTGCTAAGCAAACAGAATAGCAGGACATAATTTCACATATATGATGGCTAATTAAACATGATAGCATGGCACAATTTCACATGTATGATGGCTAACTAAACAGGATAGAATGACATACTTCAAAATATGATGACTATGTAAACAGGATGACATGATTTAACTATACGATGTGTCTATTAAAGTGGTTGGCATGCCATAAATCACAAACATGTCGTCGATGGAAACATGATGGCATGATATAATTCACGGATAGAATGACATAATTTAAAATATGATGACTATGTAAATAGGATGAGATGATATAACTATATTATGTCTTTAGAAAATGGGTTGGCATGCCATAATTCAGATACATGCTGTCTATGTAAACATCATGGCATGACATAATTCAAATATATGATTTATATACTAAGGAAGTGAGCACAGAGCAATCACATATATGATGTGTCAACTAAGGAGATGGCATTCAATATTGTGTATATGATGTAAAAACTAAGCATTACAATATAACATATGCTTTATATGAGTAATATAACCCTGCCAAGTTTGAGCATACACCTCAAGGGGATAATAGGACTGGTCATCTGCCTTTGAATCCTCCTCTGAAGAGCTATCTGTAACTTGCAAGATATCTGCTTCAGCAGGCAGCATTGTCTGCTCTGAAGACCTTGTTTTCACTCCAGATTTCTCCATCACCAATTCAAATGGCTGATGCACAGGAAGAGCAGTTGAATATACAAACATTGTCGACAAAAGCAATGAGAAATACAAAAAAAGGACGACATGATGTAATTCACATATATGACGCTTGCCTAAACAACATGGCATTGCATAATTCACATACATAATGCCTTGCAACAAGATAACATTGCATAGTTCACATATATAATGTCTTGCAACAAGATGGCATTGCATAATTCACATATATGGTAATTAGACACTAAACAGGTGGCATTCACACAAAGCATGTCTAAACTAAGCAAATGACATAGCAATGCAAGATACCATACGCACGATATGGGCAACATAACCCTGCCAAGTTAGGGCATGCACCTCGGGGGGGGGGGGGTGGGGGGAAATATGACTGGTCATCTGTCTCTGAATCCTCCTCTGAGGAGCTATCGGTAACCAGCAAGACATGCGCTTCGTCAGATAGCATTGTCTGCTCTGAAGACCTTGTTTCCACTCCAGATTTTTCCATGACCGTGCCGAATGGCTGATGCACAGGAAGAGTAATTGAATGTACCAAAATTGTTGAAAAATTTAACACGTAATAAAAAATGATGGCATGATATAATTCACATATAAGATGACTGGCTAACCAGGGTGGCATTGCAAAATTCACATATATGATGCCTGGCTAGACAAGATGGCATTGCATGATTCACATATATGATAAAGAAACTAAACAGATGGCATTGACACAAAGCATGTCTAAACTAAGCAGATGCCATCTTTAATGTATACAGTAAGTAATGCAAGGCACCATATGCATGATATTACCAACATCACCATGCCAAGTTAGAGCGAAGACCTCATGGGGTAAGTAGGAGTGGTCTTCTCCTTCTGAATCCCCCTCAGAACAGTTATCTTCCTCTTGATTACGATCCGAAATGGGTGGAGGGGGGGCTGCCTTTGTTCTCACCATGGAACGACGTCTGCATGAAATTTTATTGCCACGCAAGGCTCGTCTCGTTTGCTCTACGTGATCAGTTCCATTGTGTACAATAACTGACATGCATAGGAATAAAACATAGTGAGATTATGTAAGGAGTCATGCACAAATCCAGAGTGATGGTAGCAAACTGTGGATAGACCCAAAACCAATGATAGCAGTCAGATAATAGCTTTAGTTAAAAAATACAGATAATGGCTCCTTTAATGTTTGTTTGCACCCAACATGAAACTCATAGTAGACACCGGAGATTAACCAGATAGTAGACAGATAGTACTGATTGCTGCCCCAATATGTACCCCACAACCATTTAAAAAGTCAAGTTTCAGCATTAGTTTGGACCTGACTCAGAGTCTAATAGGTGAACACGATGATAATGTAGCATGTCATCATATTAAGCGACGCATAACGTAAGCAGACATGGAAGAGTGTGACCTCTCTTGCGGACCCGTGTAGTCATTAAGGTCATCTGCTCAGTTGATGATGGTAATGGAGTTGCCATGGCTACCGGCGGCGGGGAAGAAGATCTGAGGCGGTGAAAGACAGTCTGGAGAGCGGATCCCTGCTGTGGTGAACCCTTCCGTCATTGGAGCAGCTGAGCTGGGGTGGAACACAACGTCGCAGGAGCAGGACAAACCAGACAAGGTTTTCTTTGACACATATCTATAATGGAAGTAATTGAGTAAGGGCTTGTTTGAATTTGAGGATTCTAACAATGCAGGGATAGGAAATAGACAGGAATAGGATAGGAATGCACGTGCAAAATAGGGAATTTAAAAACACAGGATTTCTGCCAATCTGGGTGTTTGATTCACAACAATTGGAAGATCACAGGATGCAAAAAAGCATGGTGATATTAAGTCAAACCACAAGAAAATGTATGGTTATAATGCTATTATGCTACTATCTCTTAGTCTTGTGCTTGATGAATAGGAATATGAAAAGGAGGAGAAGTGGAAATTAGAATTCCTACAGTTTTTCTTTCAAGGAGACACTAAAGCACCAAATCCTACAATTTTCCTTTGCTCCATTCCTTTGCACCAAATTCATGAAAAGTAGTACCATATGAAACTTTCCAATTCCAATGTTTTTCATTCACTTTTCCTATCAAGCACTGGCGATTCTAGTAGGCAGGCTTGAGCAAGGAAAATCCTACACTAAAAAATGTTTTTGTGCTACTTCTATTACTTTGGATCCAGGCCACTGCCATACTAGCTCAACTCCCAGGCCCATCGACAAATGCACAGCTCAAACGCGCATAGATAAATAATGATGGTGTTCAAGAGAGTTCATCACGGATAGCTAAGTTGCCTGGTACCTCACTGCTTGTCATATAGTAGGATAAAATAATCGTATTTCCCATTACTATGAGTGCTCAGTGGACAATATATATAACATGTAGAGTAAAAAAGAGATGCAACAAGTGTACAACCTCTTTGGCGAAGCCATGTCGATCTCAGCGTGATTGGGTTGGCCAGTGAGGATGCTTCGGCTGACTTGGATGTTGGAGGAGGGGAAGAAGATCTTAGGCGTCTGGAGATGGAGCCCGAGGTACTGCTCCGCTGTGATGGAGGGTTTCGTCGTTGGAGCAGCTCCGGTGAGTTGTACGACGCCGAGGCTGAAGCAGGACAAGAGAGACAACGAACAACGTTAACCTGAGTGGAATTCTAATAGCATCTCCAATACATGACGTAAAATACATAACCACAAAGTGCTAGATGTAAAATACATCAGCCGCTCATCTCTGAACTTAACTGTTGAAACTGAATTTAACTGTCGAAACTGAACTTAACTGTCGAAACTGAACTTAACTATCAAAACTGAATTTTGCTGTCAAAACTGAGTTTTGCTGTCGAAACTGAATGCACTAGCAAGGTGAGGCTACACCTCGGTCGACTGACTTTTTCATCTCTGGTCAGTCGATTTTGTAGCCGTTGGATACGAAATCAAGGGCCTGCGGTTCATCTTCAACCTCCACCCCCTGAGCCGCCAGCCACCACCGGCCAAATAGCAGCCCCCTCGCTGCCCGCGGCCGGCGGTGTGCAGCCCCGCCTGCCCCAAAAACACTCCCCACCACCGGTCCACCGCCGCCCCGGCCATCCCTCTAGGCTGCCCCGTGCCGAGCTTTTTCTCCGGCGATCCCCACGCCACCGCCCCGCCAACGCCCCACCACCGCCGGTGACCACCGCCCACATCCTGAACCCTAAGATAGATAGTGGGGTACCTCTCCGGCGAGCCCCCCTCCCTGCTGCGGCTGGTTCTTCCTTCACCCCGGCGAGCCGCCCCACCCCCTGAAAATCGACTGACCCAAAAGTTGATTCAGTCAACTGAAGTGTAGCTAAATCAGAGCAGAATCGCAAGCAAGAGCAAGAGCGAGAGCAGCAGTGCGAGCAAGAGCAATAGCAAGAGCAGACCAGGCAGGGGACCGAGAGTAAGAGCAAAGCAGCAGCGTGAGCGAGAGCTAAAGTAGCAGCTCCTGCTAATGTGGACGTCGCCGTCGAGGGAGCGGTGCCGTGGAGGAAGTGGCTGGCGACGCCGCCGTGGATGGAGCCGCGCCGTGTCGGCTCGGGACCGAGCGCCGACAGCACCGTGAGATCGAATCAAGAAGAAAATGCAGCGATTAGTGTATAACCTCTTTGGTTGCACCGATTAGGCCGCAGCTTCATACGAGGAAACAGTGATGATGATGCTCTTCCGGTGGTGCAGGTGAAGACGGCGGTGTGGGAATGGAGGTGGCGCGAAAGACGAGGGGAACGTCGGGGCAGCTCCTTGGAGGTGGAGGATGAGGTGGCTGAACCGGCGGGACGATGAGATCGACGATGGATCCTCATCCGGTACGGTGGATGAGGGACGTGGAGGTGTTGCTGTGGACGACGTCGTCGGGGAACAAGCTCCGGCTGGGTGGCGGCCGGACAGGGTGTGGGGTTTCGTCACGGGTTTTCGCGGCCTCGGTGTATCAATGGGTGGGCGGATGGGATGGCAGTGGGGAACCTTGGCTTAGAGATGCGCTTGTCCGAAATGTGGGGTAAGTTACGGAAGTACCCCCACCGATTTGAGGCGGTTCTTTCGGTTCATGGGTACCACGAGCGTTTCCCGTGTCGGGATTTCACAGGAGGTGGGAGTTTTCACGCGCATTGTAATTTCGGAATAGCAAGGCGCGAGTTGAGATGGAGGGAGTTGTCGGAGCACAACGAGACAAAGATATATCTTAAATATTTCGGGCTAACAAGGCGTGGGTTGAAGAGGCGGGAGTTTCGCAGCACAATAGAGAAAGACGCTAGCTTGAATTTTCGGCATAACAAGGCGCGGCTTGAAATTTTGGAAGAACTAGCTTAACGTGTACCCCAAAAAAGACAATTTGCACCTCAACATGCACAACACACACATAAACACCATTTAGACTAGAGTAAGGTACACGTGCATTGCACGCATGAGATTTGGCAACCAAATTATGAATAAATACCACATTATAGCATGCAAGCTTTGAGTCATATATGCATGATGTAGATGTTCGTTTAATTCTTACAGTTCATTTCATTCAAAATCATCTAGTTTTTATAAGAAAGCTAATCTATTTTAAGATTCATGGAATTGTGCGTCATAAGACATAAAGTAAAAACAAATAATGGCAAATCATGTAGAAAAACATTTGGGAAATTCTGATACGGAAGATTCTAGAACAAATAAGAAGTGCTTGTGTTTTGATGTTTGTGCATTATGCTTAAGTTCAACCATGGAGTCTTCTAGATTATACATGTGGCGAAATCTGGTGGAATCTAGATGATATCCAACAGCCAGTAGTGCTCAAATTTGCCATCTTTGGACCATCGGATTCACCTCATCCAACGACCATCTTTCAAAGTTAAAGTTACCCGCACACAATATAAAAAAATATAAAATATAATATATATAGGGGTATAGATATAGATATGTGATGCGAAAGCCGCCCATCATCTCCAATTAGAATAGTGTGTCCATGCACGGATGCGACGTGGCCAAATGATGTCTGCCATCGGTATTTCAAATTCATATCAGTCTGACCTTGTTCAATGTGTATACATTACAACATGCTCGTTTCCAAACCACACCGCGCAAATGTCCGTTATATTCATGTATGCATGGGTTTCAAACATCAGGATCTCTTATTCAAATATTTGAATTCAACTTTACATTGATTATGACCTCACCTATTCTTTTACACCCACACAGTAGTCTTCTCTTTATAATTGTACCACTAACTTTCTCTCGTGCATGCATGCACACACACTACCAGTCGGCATTATCCATCGCACGCATGCAATCTTTTTCTTCAGGTCGGTCTCCCATGAAGTCACACACCCACACACATCCCCCTCTCCATCATATCAGGCATTCTTTATCTCTCACACGTGCATGTGCAACGATCGATGTTCCTCTATGTATGTGTGTATATATCTAGGTCTTTCATAGTTTTCCACACAAACCGATCAATCGATATACCCAGTGAGGTCTCACCCTCTTTCCCACGTCCACATCAATCAATCTATACCTCTCTATATAGGATTAACATATATAGCTAATACATCCACATTAATTATATATCCAACGTCCCCATCTCATCATCCATGCCTTCCGCTTCATCTCTCAGATGCGTGCACAATGGCAAAGACAGGGGCAGTAAGGCCCCTGCCCCCCTCCCCCCTAACATCACTATATATCGAGGCTAATATGAATGTGATCATTAGACAATTGCTGCTAAAAATGGTTTAAGTTCATGAATTGACCCTCCTCGTAAAGGATTAGCAATGCTTGGCCCCCTAGCTCATTTAATTTTCATGGCTCCGCCACTGCGCGCAACAGCGCACGTGTTCGCCCCCTCTCTCTAAATATCAATCTCGCACTTGTGCATTCCTTCATAGTCTCCCTCCACTCGGCCCCTCGCGCCATCTTCTAGCCCCCACCGGATTTTGCCACATGTACAATCTAGCAGACTCCATGGTTGAACTTAAGCATAATGCACAAACCTCAAAACAACAGTGGTTCTCTTTTGTTCTAGAATCTTCTGTATCATAACTGCCCAAACTTTTTTCTAGTTGAATTGCCATTATTTGTTTTTACTTTATGATTTAAAACACACAATTACATGAATCATAAAATAGATTAAGGGCTTCTTTGATTCAAAGGATTCTCAAAGGAATTTTGGAGGATTCTAATCATTAGGAATTTTTCCTATCTTGGTTGTTTGATTCGTAGGATTGTAAACCATAGGAATTTTTCCATATGATTCATTTGCACTAGATTTAATAAGAAACATCCCATCCACTCAAACCTCTTTGAAAGAATTTTGCGTTTTTTCTATGCACAATCAAACACTCGTACAATCCTGTAGGATTCAAGACGACATTCCACTATAATCCCATATTTTTCCTATTCCTGCGTTCTTAGCTTTTTTATAAAAACTAATTGATTTTGAATGAGATGAACTATAAGAATTAAACGAAGGGCTACATCAGGCATATATGACTCAGAGCTTACATGCTATAGTGTGGTATTTATTCATAATTTGGTTGCAAAATATGATGCGTGCAATGCACGTGTACCTTACTAGTACTTCGAGTATGTGCAAAACACGTAAATTAGAATACCAATGGCACGCTACACAGTGTCTCTCTTACAGTTCATGAAGCCACATGGCACATGTGGAGGCGTTGTCGCGACCTCCTTGCATGGATTGATCACAATGACGTGCTGCTGGTTCCAGAAGAATGTACTCGTCCTCCCTGAGCCATACTGGCGGTACATGCACGAAGCGAAGATGTGCACGCACGCCACGCACACACTCATTCCCTCGCACGCACACGCGGGTACACGGGCGGACGCAATTTTGTACCAAGATCCACCGCATGTGATAATTTGACACGTGTAAAGTCGTTCACTTCATTGATGGTCAATTAATACAGCGCATGCAAATTGAGTGGACGTGAGGGCGGAAGAAAGACATTATTACTCCACTGCACGCATGCGAGTAGTTAAATCATGGGTTGTAGTAGTACTTCCATTGGTCTCCCTTGTATTTTGTGCCAATTTTTGACAGTAACATAATATTTACGCATTTGAGCAGTGTAGTACTTGAAATTTATGTTCCGCTAAACTCATTGGGAGCCGTTTCGGGCCTTGAAACCAAAACCATCAATTAATCTTTACCTTGTTCCCATCACATTCGAAAGCCTACTCACACCTACTAGTACGCACCAAACCTAAACGTGTTCCCACTATGCAGGTATTAGTACTAGTGCTAGTACTTAGGTTATAAAAAGGGGAACTACCGAACCGAAAATTACTCTACCTTTCCTCCTCATAAGTGCTTCTTCTTCGTCCGTCGTTGCCATGGCTGGTGAGCAGAGCTCTAGGTCGAGAACTACTCGTAACAAGGGAGCGGCAACCAAGGCTGCGGAAAAAAAGAGAGGGCTCGCCACCACGCATAGACCTCGAAAGATCTCTCACGGGCAGGTGATGGCTCCCAAGAGCACCCTAGCCGTGGAGGCTAACATGCCGAGCCGGCGGAGCTGGAGTTGTTATCCCTTGACGGCATGCCCGGTCAACTCAATAAGCACCTCAATAAGCGGAAGGAGTTCATCCAAGGCTTGATGGAGTTGCTGAAGGAGAGCCTCGACGACATGCCCTCTGAGCTCAATCAGCAGGGGGAGTTGACCGCCGGCTTGGTGATGCTGCTGAAGAAGAGCATTGCCTCAGAGAAGAAGGCGACCGGTGAAATCCTGCGACTTCAGGAGGACAAGGCGAAGCTCTGCCACGAGATCGACCTGTTGAAGGAGAAGAACGCCGGATGGAAGAAGCTGCATGAGAATAGTAGTTCCTCGATGAAGATGCTGCAGGCCCTCATCATGGAACAGAAGGAGGAGTTGGCGAAGCTCTGCATCGAGCACCCGATTACTGTCAAGGTACGTAATGCGGCCGTGGAACAGATGATGAAGGCTCGCGTCGAGAAATCCCGTGTCATGGATAGAATGAAGAAGATGGCGGAGGAGACGCGCAAGGAGATGGAGGTCGTGGAGGCGATGAAGAAGCAGTTACGACTCCGCGGCGAATTAGATCATTTGGGGTGATAATCTTCCTTCTTCTTTTGCTCCTGTGTTTCATCTTTTGTTTTGGGTGTTTCACCGCACGTGTCACGTTCTCTATGAGGCATGAATAGAACAATGGTTTTTTGAGGGAATGAATAGAACAATGCTAACAATGAGATGACTAGCAAATTAGATCATTTTTATCGCCATATGGCACTGGGCTGCCGTGTTTCGTGCTCCTCCGTCACAATACTACTCCAGTGGAAAACTTGAGTATACCGCACAGTTCTTTGCTCCTCCTCGATCAGGTCGTCGGCGCATTTATACGAGCAGTCAAATCACAAAGCCCCACCTTCCAGTAGTAATGAGCCGTCAAATCACAAAGGCCCTCACCTCTCGTGAAACCGACCAAGCTAGACTGCCCCGCCCTCTAGCCTTTTAAAAAATGTATACTTTTGTACAACAGTAGTATCGATGGATTGCGCCATGGAGCAAAACTTGAAATAAAAAAGGTGGTACATATAGAGAGCGCTCGTCGCCAAATTATGCATATAGTACTATTAAAAAGGCTAGTCACAATAATGGTGTCCAGCACAACCCACCCCTCAAATAAAACTAAGAGGGTGCTTGGATACGTTTTAGTCCCATGACTGAAAGTAGTGGTACTAAAACATGCTAGCCTCACCCATGCTTGGTTCCAAATACTAAAAAGGCTAAAATCAAGTTAATGAGCATTTATTATCTTCCAAACCCTCCAACCCAGAACTCGCCTGTGTTAAAGGAGAGGAGTTAAATGAGTAGAGAGAGGACTAATCCACATTTTAGTAGGGGTACCCCTGACTAAAAAATTTTAGTCTCAAGACTAGTTTTAGCCCCTCTTTAGTCAGGGGTGCTTGGAACTTTAGCCTCTTAAAGAGACTATTTTTAGTCAGACTAAAATAAGTCCCTTGGATCCAAGCACCCTCTAAGCATCCTGGAATTCTTTGACAAAACTAAGCACCCTGAAATTCTTTGACAACTAAACTGCTGGCTATATGATGTTGGCCATATATATTGTACGTATATAATGTGAAGAAACGAGTGGTAGTACTATACCAACTAAAAGATGAAACGTAAGAAATACTAGTATGTACGTACTGAAGAGTTAAAGTAACGAGAAGAAACGTAACATAGTTCTGCTGGGGGCTCAGCACAACACACTCCTCAAATTGAATTAAGCACACCTGAAATTAAACTTTGCAACTATTCCGGTAGACACTGCATTAGAACCACCATGAGCAACGACACTGCCACCTTACTCGGAGTCCTCGTCCACGTCCTCGACTTCGTCCTTGTCCCTCTTCCTCTTGGCCGATACTTCTTTGCTTGAACCGCACACTTGGATGTTGCTCTTCATCCAACCCTTGTAGATATTGAAGCAAAGGTAGCCATCCATTGCAGCATAGTGGATGTGGTCTATATCTAGTACATTCCGCTGCCATGCATGATGATGAAACATGTATGGAGGTTTCTCTAGTTTACCGTACGAAGGATGAACCATGGCTCCTGCCAGGGTCAGCATTGAAGGCTGCCGAGAGGACACCAGCCGATTCTTCTGGAGGTTGAAGGGGTTGCCTACAACGAGACCTATTCGACGCAGGACATCCCTATCATTCTTAAAGTCTACAATAACGAATTTCACTGTTTTGTACTTGAGGAAGTTCTTAAAATCCTGGCACTCAACGTCGGCATGGCATATGTGGTAAACCAAGCAAACGTTATGTACGCAAACCTGGATCACGGCGGGCTTCTTCCTATCTTCGTCCTTTAGATCCTTCTCTGGTCCCAGGACTGTGGTGTACTCAACATCTAGCCCAGCGACCCACTCATTGTCTGAGTATTGGAACATGCGTCTGAAGCGAGAAAGTTATCCTTTCACCTTCGCGGAAGAACGGGTGTAGATGACGTCGAACTCATCGCCAGTGATGGTTCTAACCTTGTACTCACCGCCGATCGTGGAGATTTGGGACGCCATGGATTTGGGAGGAGGGTTAGGATTAGTTGAACTGCCGTAATGTGAATGGATGGGACGACTAGGAGCGAACCGCCGTAGTATTGAAGGACGTGCGAGGACGAGTAGGAGCGAACTACCAGCATGCAAACGGCAGGGTAGTGGCTTTCCATTCTCCCATGATACAGGCTTCCGAGAGCCCTTGGATCTGAGATCGAACGGTTGCATGGCGTGATTCTAGACCTATGGGTGAATATCCTATCCTGGAGGGTTATTCTGCAAATTTTCAGCAACTTAGCATGCTACCGTTTGATCTCAGATCCAAGGGCTCCCAGCAGCCCGTATCATGGTCGCGCCTACCATGACCGTCGCGTCGCTCGCGCGGTCGCGCCCTTGGAGATTTAACACGGTGCGTTAGGCTATCTGATGTTGGCATGTCATACATAGTCATCACTTAGCCACTCATACTACAACAAGGTTGGCTATAAGTGTATTTTTTACTCCTCTCTATTTCTTTCTTCATAATGGAGGTGGTCAGGAATCGGGAGACTCATGCCGGTCATAGCGCCGCAGTTAAAATGATAATGGCAAGTCAAATCACGGGGCCCCACCTGTCCAGCAGTAACTCGCTGTCAAATCACATAGCCCTATGTTTGCAGCAGCCTACTCCCTCGTCTTCTCGCATCTTTGTCGAACCGACTAGGCGGAACTGCCCCGCCGCCTACCGCGCAGGAAAAGCCCTGCCCTCGAGTTTTAAATAGTATATAGTATAATAATTTTGTATCTATGGTTTGCGCCTGCGCCATGGAGCAAAGCGTCTAGAAAATGGCGATACACATGTATGGAGTATACAGCACGCCCGTCGCGTTCGCGTCGCACCCTAGACGGTCGGTCGGTCTGGCACGCTGCTCTCTGAATGGAAAGCGCGTCATATTGCGTTTGCACACACATGTGGGACGGAAATTGAGAACCGACCATAGGCACACTCCCCGGCCCCACAAGTCGGGTGACTTAATAGAAGAGGGAGACGAGCGATAGTACTAGAGAAGTGTTGTACTATGTTGGTGCCTAGACGATCCCTGCAAGACACGGAAGATCAGTTCGTCCATGCATGTGACCAGACTCCAGCAGACACGCCTGGATTGGCTATCGTCTAGATATCGGGCAGGCTGTGTTGTACATGGCTGTAGTTGTGGTGAGAAATCTGAAAAAAGGTTTCTTGTCATCTCGCAAAATTAAGTGTCATGTGCTTCAGATCGCTGCGAGGGTTAAACAGCGACAACTGAGTTGGGGTAGTCATTGGGGGCACATGCACGAATAGTGACTACTCGGCTGCCGTCTAGGTCAAGCCGGCTATGTTAATTAGGACATCTATCGACGGACCCCTTTTCTACGAGTTTATCTTTAATTTGAGCTTTGTTCCTCGTCTAGTTTGTCCGTTGGGATTCATGTTGTCTCCTTTGGGCAGTGAGGTTATGATTTCTTGTCATGTGGCATTTTTCGTGTTATATGTTATAATCCGGCGCTTCAGATCAAAATGACGACAACTGTGCCTCCAGGCCACGTGCAAGAGGAGGTGGTTTTGCAATGGAGAAGATCAGAAGAGGGAGAGGCGAGACGGTGGTTTTGGAATGGAGATGATGGAGAGGAGAGGAGGTGGTTTTGCAATGGAGAAGATCAGAAGAGGGAGAGGCGAGACGGTGGTTTTGGAGTTGAGATGATGGAGAGGAGAGGAGGTGGTTTTGCAATGGAGAAGAGGGAGAGGAGCGTGCGGCAGCGATTTAGGATTGGACGAGAGGGCCGATGCGCTGTGACTGGATCAAAATCAAAATCAATTTACCCTTCAATTAAGAAAGTGACCCCACATTAACTAGTCTCCCTTTAATTCTGGGTTATAATTGACCATGATTTTCACACATAAAATATATGTTATACGTTGCAAAAATAATATAATTTGAAAGTACATTCAGATACGAACCAAACGATATAATTTTTGGTGACATGCATTCACATTTTGCTTGTCAAATACAGTACGTGGTCAAACTTTGACCCAAAATACGCAAAACAACAAAAAAACACTTCCAAGACCTGCGCCGCTCTTCCGCTCTTCTCCTCTTAAACCACCACCGCTCCTCTCCTGTTCCAATCTAAATGTAGCACCACTCCTCAACTCTTCCATTCAAAAACCAACGCCGGCGAGTGAAGGTGCTGTGGAGAAGTAGATCGATGGAGGAGTACAACCGATACGTGAGGATCGCAGACGGCGACCCTGTGAAGCTAGCTAGGATGTTGGAGATACAGTCTTGGTTTGACAACAAGGACCAACTAGCGGCGACGGCGGCATCCATGGCCAAATATCTGCAACAAAGCGAAAAGGCAGCGATACTCCCGGAGGGAGTCGCGCCGGAGTACATAGAGCTGCTCCTCTGGGCCATGTAGCAAACAGATTCACCGAATCCAATCGTGAGGGAGCGGTGGTGGGAGTATCGATCCTAGATGGAGCATCCACCAGAGATTGAAGGATCGAGCATCTATAGGGTGCCGTTTGTGAGGGTGTCCTGCCAGAGCGAGCTGGTGGAGTCTTCGTCGACCGAACCCAACTACAAGAGGAGAAAAGCAGTTGGCCCGACGACGCTTCCCCGCCATCGTCTCCCTCGCCGTTCACATCATCTCACGGGGCGGCTGTCTGCCGCTGAGGAATAGGAGGGGGCTGCCCCCCCAGCCCAATAGATGGGCAGGTTGTGAATTGTCAGGAGGAGCTTAGGGTTGTCAGTATTTGCAGGTTGTGAATTGTGTTTTGTGTTGTGTATTTTGAGAGTACTTTCAGATATGAATGTCTTTTGAATTTTAGATTTGCAGTATTGAGCATACGAAGTATTTTATGAATTCTAGAGATCTATTTTTAGCACTTAAAAAAATGTAGTTTCATAGGAGTATAAAAGTGCAGACAATGTGATTCTCAGAGAAGAAACTGCAAGTTTCAGTTTCAAATAAGAAACTGCAAGTTCAGTTTCAGATAAGAAACTGCAACTTTCAGAGGCAGAGCATTTATATTAACATGACCTTTTCAAACAGGGTTAACATCATGTTGGAAGTTTTATTCATGGTTGAAAATGGAACTACCTGCGAGTTAACATCATGCTGATCAACATTCATGCATAGCACATCTTCATATGATGCACAGTCAAAACGCCCACACAATGTCGAGTGTGCGAAACACAGAGAAAATGAGGGACGAAGTTTTGGCAAGTGTTGGACGTGGTTATGGGCTGCCCCATCTAGGCTTTCATTTTTAACATGCGCAGCCCACGACCTCGGATGGGAGGTCCATAGGCCTGTTTGTATTTTCTTAGGACCGTCATGTATCGACCGACCTATGGACCTCCTATCCGAGGTTTTATTTTTGGCAGCCCAATTTATGTATTTTTTTGAAGAAAACGTAGACGTCTGTTCTATTTTTCTATATAAGAATAGGAACGCCAGGTCCAACTTATGTTTCCCTTCTAATTATATTATATATATTTGAATTATTTTATATGTTATTATATATTATTTTTATTGTCATCATATATTTAACAGATACTTACATATGTAAGAAAACAATATCCCACATCTTATTAACTTATAAAAATAATTTCTTAACAAACAAAATCCTGGATTGTTTTGGCACGAAAATCCTAGTGATTGTGTACAAAAGCTTGGTAAGATTTAAGGGCGAATGTAATAATATCACTTATTATTTAAATATATTTATAACAAAATGCTCAGCCCCTTTTTATTTTTTGATAACATTGCTGGCCCAACCCAACATTATAATTAGAATCAGCCCAGCAAAATTGTGTATTTCGAGAAAGTGCAAATGGCCTGTAATTTTTTAGGAAATAAAATAAATGGGCCGCATGGACGCTACATTATTTTTTCACCCATCCCAGCTAATGGCCCTAATTCAAAAAAAGAAAGATCAAATTGACTGTAAATTCTACCGCGCAAAAAAAGACTGTAAATTCTAAAAAAATGGGTTGAATACATGCCACATTTTTGCAGGATGAAATGTGGGCCAATAGGTCGAAGCCAACGCAAGTCGTTGTCAATTTAGTCAACAAATGATTCTGACATGTTAGCCATTGGATTTACATCCAACGAACGGCATCCATCTTCAATCTCTCGTCTTCTTCCTCCAGCGCTGACGGGACCACCTCCCGCCTCCTGCTGCTAGCAGCTCTGCTTAGTACGCTTCGCTATGAAGCGCAACTCCACCGTTGGCTAGGCCATCCCTCCACCCCTCCACACCTCCTGTTCTTCTCCATCGACTGCCGAACCACACCGCACTAGAACCAGTTAACCCTCGTACACCTCTTCGTCCGCGAATCTACTCCCGCGTCTTCCCATCTCCGGCTCGTTGCTATCTGGGGCCTCACCGTTGTCCACCAACTTGGATGCGCACGGTGCGGCGTGGTCAACCTGGTCAACGAACGACACCATCGAAAGTAGACTGTGTGGAGAGGTTGACAGCTGGGTCCACAACCGCACACAAGGAAATGCCTCCTTATTACGCGCAAAATAATGATTCCTCCACCTGACATCTGGGACCCACCAGAAGGGCCTCTTTATTTCACGAAAATAAAGTGCCCCCCGCTGACATGTTCGACCCACCAGCTATCTTCGCACGCAAGGAAGTGCCTCCTTATTATGCACAAAAAATGAATATTCCCCCTGCCAGTTGGAACCCAGCATAGTGGGAGGCTGACTTGTGGGCCTACCAAGTTGACGGGGACGGAGGGCTTTGTCAACTTAGTCAATATGAACGATTCTAGCTCCTGTTACCATACGATGTTCATCCAACGACCGTAGTGCTTCTTCAACCTCTGGTCTTCTTGGTCCAGCCGCCCAAACCTGCGCCGGTCGTGCCGGGTGCTCCTGCCTCCCGTGGCCGGCTGTGATGCTGCGGAGGCCTCACCGCCCCCTACTACTCCCATCGCTGGCCAGGCCATCCATCTACTCACCCACGCCCCCTGTTATTCTGCGGCGACAACAGCCTCACACCCCAGCCGAACCAGTGAACCCTCGTAGTCCTCTTCGCACACAAGGAAGTGTGTCTGGGTAAAAAAAATGATTCGCCCCCCTGACTGTTGGGACCCACCAGCTACATCTTTGCACGCAAGGAAGTGCCTGACAGTCGGGACCCACCTGGTCGAAGCGTACGTAGCGTTGTCATTCTGGTCACGAACGTGTACGTACATATATACTGGTGGATGTAGAGGCGCGCACGTGTCGTAGTATAGGCGCGTACGTGTCGTAGTAGAGGTGCGCACATAGCATGTACACGTACGTACAGCGGCCAGGGTGCAAGAAAGAAAATACGGCCACGTATGTGTACATACGGGCGGGGTCTCGAACGCCTACTCGCGCATACGTACGGCCAGGGCTCGTGTACATGGCTAGGTCGGAACGGAGAAACAACGTCGTCGTCGTGTTCATGGGGAGGCAACGGAATGCGTCGTGTTCATGGGGAGGCAACGGAATGCGTCGTGTTCATCGGGAGGCAACGGAACGCGTGGGAGCCAACCGGCTGGGTCGGAACGAAATGCGTGGTCGTGTTCATCGGGAGGGCTTGGACGGAACAGGCGATGGAAACGAGGCCTGGCGTACCGCACAATGGAGGAAACGGACCTCCTACATTCGAAACGGGGTCCTGTTGATCGGGAGGGGTCTGGCATACCGCAAAACGGAGGAAACGGACCTCCTACGATCGAAACAGGGGTCCTGTTCATCGGGAGGGGTGTGGCGTACCGCAAAATGGACGAAACGGACCTCCTACGGTCGAAACGGGGGTCCTGTTGATTGGGAGGGGTGTGGCGTACCGCAAAACGGAGGAAACGGACCTCCTACGATCGAAACGGGGGTCCTGTTCATCGGGAGGGGTGTGGCGTACCGCAAAACGGACGAAACGGACCTCCTACGGTCGAAACGGGGGTCCTGTTGATCGGGAGGGGTGTGGCGTACCGCAAAACGGATGAAACGGACCTCCTACGGTCGAAACAGGGGTCCTGTTCATCGGGAGGGGTGTGGCGTACTGCAAAACGGGACTCCACGAGATACTGTTCATCTCCACCGTCGACCTCCTCCAGCCTCCACGGGCTACCGTCGACCTCCTCCAGCCTCCACGGGCTACCGTCGACCTCCTCCAGCCTCCACGGGCTCCTGTTCATCCAGCCTCCACCGCGCGCTACTCCACCAGCTACTGTTGAACAACCCCTCCACGGGCACCCCTCCACCGTCTACTGTTCATCCAGCCTTCCACACCACAGGGTCCTGTTGAACCACCCCTCCACGGGCACCCCTCCACCGTCTACTGTTCATCCAGCCCTCCACCACACCACGGGGTCCTGTTCATCCAGAGGCAACGCCAGCGCTCACTGTTCATCCAACCCCCCCCCCCCCGCAGCACTCACTATTCACCCAAGAGGCAGCATCGATTGGCTTCAATTAGCAGCAGTAGTGAAGGAATCGCTCGATCGGGTTTAGTTAACAGCCATCGATCGATCGCTCGGGTTCAGTAACGCGTAGCCTGCAGTGTAATCACTCGGGTTCAGTTAGAGCCCATAGCCTCACTCGGGTTCAGTTAGAGCCAACGCCTCGCACACACGTGCATACGTGTACGAGAGAAACGCGCATCGCTCGGCCCCGACCTCCCATCGTAACCGGGAACTCCCCGAAATTTTCCTCCCCCTCGCTTCTACCACGGTTTTTTCCGTCATGGACGGCCCAAAGAATGTCATGCAGCTGCGTCTCCGGCCCGCCCAGGACGAAAAACCCATTTTCTGTCATGATTTTTTGTCATAGAAGTAGGAGCCCACCACATCTATGATGATACCGTCTTTTGTCACAATTATCGTCATGGAAGTGTCATATGTATGACAAATTTTTTTTTCGTTCGACCCAAAATGTCACGAATGTGTCTTTTTTTGTAGTGAGTCAATGTGATTACAATAATAGTGGAACTAGATGACGAAACATAACACACGCAAATAGAAGCCGATCACCTCTGCGATCTCTCTTTAGGACTAACTACTTGTTGGAGAAGATTAGGCAGGAGTTGGATGAGGAGGGTAGAAAAACCAATCTCCCTTTCTGCAGTCCCACATAAATGTAAAAACGTTGCCCGTGTGACATTTTGGCAGAACTGCACAAAACACTCTTAAGAAAAAAAGTGATTTGTGCAGTTCACCAAAAGGTCGCAATAACAACAAGGTGAAATGGCTAGCCCTGTTTGCAAAAAAGAGGTAGAAAGGAAACAATTACTGGCGAATAACATGAGTTGAAGACACATACGCCGATAAAAAAGAAGCATATTCCATGTAATAAGGGAAATATAGCAGCATGGTGGTTTATCAAAAATGGTTTGAGGATGAGATTGCAAGATGGAAAGTACGCCAGCGAAGATACGTTTTAAGCAAACAACTAAAGAAGATCCACATGCAGTAACGTGGGAAGATGGGCAGTGGAGCAAGGCCGGAGGAAGCTGTACCTGAGGGTCGTCGGGATGTTACAAGGAGCACTACTAGGAAAAGGGCTATAGATGAAATTGACACTAATGGCGCACTAGAGAAGTGGTGCACCACTACTATATACTAATGGCACACCATGTGGTGATGCGCCATTAGTGTGGAAGACACTATTGGCGCACCAGGCACAAGGTGCGCCACTAGTAACAATTTTTTTTCATTTTTCCAAACATACTAATGGCGCATCCAGGCAATGTGCGCCATTAGTAGTTCTAACTAGTAATGGCGCACCAGCCGCAGAGTGCGCCACTACTGTATTTTTTTAATTCTTTTTTTTGCAAAACTACTAATGGCGCACCGTGGCATAGTGCGCCATTACCAGTTTCCGTTGCAAAGTGCGCCATTAGTATATATATATATATATATATATATATATATATTACTTTTTTGCAAAACTACTAATGGCGCACGGCCAGGAGGTGCGCCATTAGTATGTTGGGTTACTAATGGCGCATGGCTGTGTGGTGCGCCATTAGTAACCTGGGACCAGCTAGATATTTTGGACAGCCACACCTACACACTCACTTTCCCCACTTCATTCCCTCCACCTCCTTCTCCAAGCTTGTCGGCTGCATCCTCCTCCTCACCTCATTTGCACCATAGATTCATCAAAATTAAGTGGTGAAATTACCTTTTTTGATAGGTAACTAAGGGGAAAGCTATCTTCATGTTGTAGATCTACTTTTTTTCTCCCTAGCTCGCTCCAACAACGTGCACATGCACTTTTTGTGGCCTAGCTAGATCTATGTTTGTGGTGTTGCATATGTTTGTGGTGTTGCATATATGTTTGTGTTTGCAGGTACCGATATTTGAAATGCGATAGTTGCCAATATTTTCCCGGAATGTTGATTCATTTCCGTTTCGGCGAGAATTTTGGCACTATGCATTCTTTTTGGTCCTATTTTTAGGGAAAGTCATGCCAATTTTTTTCTTGGTTCTAAAATATCATTTTGCTCTACCCCGCAGGCGACCATGGTCCACACGATGACCGAAGACATCGTGAATAGGTTTTTGAGCTCCGCGAAGGCCGAGATGCTTCAAAAGAATGAGACGGATATAAGATGTCCGTGTCGAAGATGTAAGCTGAAGCGCCTTATTGCGGACCCGGATTCCGGGCAGGTGCGGGACCACCTGTCTTGCGTGGTTTCATTGATGGCTATCGGTGGCAAGGTGATGAAGATGACTATGAAGTTGTCCATGGGGGCCGGGCAAGAAATGAGGAAGGGCAGCAAGACAACCACCGCGGCTCGGGCGGGCGAGAAGACGAAGAATCTCCTGTACATGATCACGACGGTGATGTTGTACACAGTCATCATGTAGAAGATGCTGGACAGGATGACGAGGAAGATGCCGGAGTAGACGAAGGGCATGATCATGAAGATGAAGATGCCGGTGGAGCAGACAACGATGGACCATCGATGGGCTGGGTGCAGGACCCTCATATTCAAGAGCTGCTTCTCAAGCAGACGGATAACGCAAGAGCTGCCGCCCGAGGGAAAGCCAAGCTGGATCAACTGAAGATAGACGCGGTTACTCCATTGTATGAAGGATGCAGACCCGAGGATACCCACCTGAAAGTAACGCTCATGGCTTTGGAGATGAAGGTAAAACACAAAATGACCGACGCATGCTTCGACGAGAACATGTCATTCTGGCAAGAACGTCTTCCCAAAGGGAACAAGTGCCCGACCAGTTTCGAGGAGGCGAAGAAAGTCGTGTGTCCTCTGGATTTACCGCATGTGAAATACCATGTGTGCATGAACAATTGCATCATTTATCGGGACGAGCACACGGAGTCTATCATATGTCCGGTGTGCGGCGTCACTCGATACAAGAAGAGGAAGAAAGCTCCTCGAAAAGTGGTGTGGTACTTTCCGATCATTCCTCGTTCGCAGCGGTATTTCGCGGACCCTAAGGTAGCAAAGCTCCTGCGTTGGCACGCGGATAGGGAGGAGAAGAAGCGAGAAGATGACGCAAATGATCCGGAGATAAATAAAAAAGACAAGATGCTGAGTCACCCTAAGGATGGGAGCCAGTGGCAAGCGTTGAACTTCGAACACCCAAAATTTGGTAAGGATCCAAAGAACATCATGCTGGGCGCGAGCACCGATGGAGTCAATCCGTTTGGTAGCCAGAGAAGCACACATAACACCTGGCTTGTGTTTGTGTGGATGTACAACCTTCCCCCTGGTTGTGCATGAAGAGGAAGTACATTCATATGAGTATGCTAATTGAAGGGCCGAAACAACCAGGGGACGACATCAATCTGTATCTGGGGCTGCTGAAAGAGGAGTTAGACACGCTGTGGAGAACTCCAGCCAATACGTGGGACGCCGCAGAGAAAGAATATTTCCCTATGAGAGCCGCACTACTCACGATGGTGCACGACTATCTCAGTTACGGATATCTCGCGGGGCAGGTGGTCCACGGAGTTTCTGGATGCGTTAGGTGCATGGATGACACAACGTATCACCAGTTAGATAGAGATCCCGGGTCTTCGAAAACCGTGTTCATGGGACATCGAAGGTGGCTTCGCGACGATGACCCATGGAGGAAACGCAAGGATCTATTCGATGGTGAAACCGAACCCCGAAGACGCCCGCGTATGAGGAGCGGCGAGGAAATAGACGGGCTGTTGAAAAATTGGAAAGATTGCCCACTGCCAGGAAAGAAGCAAAAGGCGCCAGAGCCGCGAAAGAAGTGAAAGACGCCAGAGCCGCTGCTGAAGGTATGGAAAACGAGGTCTGTTTTCTAGGACTTGCCGTACTGGAAGATCCACCGTGTGCCTCACAGCCTTGATGCCATGCATATCACGAAGAACGTGTGCGAGAGACTGCTTGGTACCCTGCTCAACATGCCAGAGAGAACCAAAGATGGGCCGAAAGCAAGGGCAGACTTGAAATCAATGGGCATCAGGCAGGAGCTTCACGCTAATGATGATGATGACGATGATGAGGCGAAGCAGGACACAGAAAGTCGTCACAAAGGCAAAAAGGCCAAGAAGACCAGAAATGACTACCCTCCCGCGTGCTTCACTCTAAGTCAGGAGGAGATCGAGCAGTTTTTCACCTGCCTCGTAGGACTAAAACTTCCTTACGGTTACGCGGGGAAGATAAGCAGATACCTAGACCCAGCGAAGCAGAAGTTCAGCGGGATGAAGTCTCACGACTGTCACGTGCTGATGATGAAGATACTTCCAATTGCAATCCGTGGGATCATGGACGCGCACGTCCGTGAAACGCTATTTGGCCTATGCAACTTTTTCGACGTCATCTCTCGGAAGTCGGTTGGCGTGAGGCAACTCAGAAGGCTACAGGAAGAGATCGTGGTGATACTATGCGAGCTTTAGATGTACTTCCCGCCCGCATTCTTCGATGTTATGGTGCATCTGCTGGTCCATATCGTGGAGGATATCATCCAACTCGGGCCGACGTTCCTGCACAGCATGATGCTGTTCGAAAGGATGAATGGTGTCATCAAAGGATACGTTCGCAACATGTCACGTCTAGAGGGAAGTATAGCCAGGGGCTTTCTGACCGAAGAGTGCATCTCCTACTACATTAATTATCTAGGCATCGAGAACCCCGTTGGTCTGCCCGTCAACAGGCACCTCGGCAAGCTCGCTGGATGGGGTCACCGTGAGGGTCGCTGCGAAATGCATGTCGACTTCGAGGGTCGACTCGCCAACTTTGAAAGAGCAAACCTAGTCACGCTACAACACATAGACATGGTCGATCCTTGGGTGGTAGAGCACAAAACGTTTATTGAGAAGACGTACAATGACCGTGGCCAACAGAGGACGGACGGAGATATAATCAAAGAGCACAACTCATGTTTCATGCGTTGGTTCAAGCAGAAGCTTCTGTCATACCCTTTACATGAGGATTCTTCCGCGGAAGAACAACTCATATTCGCCTTGTCACAGTGCGCCGAGCACAACCTGATGACCTATGATGCGTACGATATCAACGGCTACACAATCTACACCGAGGACAAGGACATGAAGAGTGATGGTTATCAGAACTCCGGGGTAACGATGGAATCGTACACCGGTAACGACAAGGACATATACTATGGAAGGATCGAGGAGATCTGGGAGCTGAGCTACGCTGGAGAAAAGGTCCCGATGTTCCGTGTCAGATGGGCCAAGAGCGTCCTAAAAGAAGATCGGTATTTCACCACCATGGTTATACCCAAAGCCAAATCCAAGACCGCGGGCGCAAACGTCACCGCGAAAAATGAGCCATGGGTACTGGCTTCCCAAGTGGACCAATGCTTCTTCATTACCAAGCCGTCAAAGCTCAGTCGTGTTGTCGTGAGGAGAGGCAAAAGGAAGATCATCGGAATGGATGGAGTAGCCAATGAGCAAGACTTCGACAAGTACGGCGACCCGAAGATCGAACATGACGACGACGATGAAGTAGCAGCATACACCACAAGAAGAAGCAGGACCACCCTACCTAAAGGACGTTCGTTCCACAGAAGAACTCCATTTGCGAAAAAGAAGGGGAAGAAGATTGTGAACAGATAGCTAGCTAAGATCGATTGTTTTTAAATGGTAGTCTTCATTTCTCGATTGTATTTCATGGGCACTTTTTGATATCATGAATATTTTTAAATTTCATTGGCACTTTTTGAATTCATGAGGACACTCGATCTTGATCCCCCTCCATCTCAATCTCGATTCCACCCGCACCCTCCCCCTAGCTCCACCGCCGCCGACGAGCACCCCCCGCACCCTCCCCCACTCCACCGCCGCAGATGAGCACCCCCTGCACCCTCCCCCGCTCCACCGCCGCTGACGAGCACCCCCCGCACCCTCCCCCGCTCCACCGCTGCCAACGAGCACCCCCCACACCCTCCCCCGCTCCACCGCCGCCGCCGATGATATTTTCAAATAACAAATTTGATGATATTTTTAAAAAAATTATTACTGTTTTTATAAAAAATATTACTATTTAATATTCATATTCATTTTCTAAAAAATAATAATAAAAAATTCTAGACTACAATTGTTGTTAAACAACAATTATTACTGTTTTTATAAAAAAATATTACTGTTTCATATTCATATTCATTTATTAAAAAATAATAAAAAATATACTAATGGCGCACCGGCCTGGTGGTGCGCCATTGCTATCTAAAAAAAATTCTAATGGCGCACCTGCGGTGGGTGCGCCATTGCTATCTAAAAAAACGATTTCTAATGGCGCACCAACGGGTGGTGCGCCATTAGTAAGCTTCCCCCTTATAGCTAAGTCCTCCCTCTCCCTCACCAGATCCCCTTTCGTCCCTCTCTCCCTCGCCAGACCCACAATGCCACCGCCCCTACCCTCGCCGGACTCCACCCCCGCCGCCCCCGCGCCCCCGCGCCCCCCACCCCCGCCGCCCCCGCCGCCCCCGCGCCCCCACCCCCGCCGGACTCCACCCCCGCCGCCCCCGTGCCCCCACCCCCGCCGCCCCGACCCTCAACGTCTTCGCCTTCCTCCTCGCCGTCGGCGCCGAGCAGCGACGCAACACCGTACACCCCCCCGACCCTCCTCCTCCCCTTCCTCCTCCTCCTCCTCCCCTTGCCCCCCGCCTACGCCGGGGCTGATGGCCCCTTCTCTGTCTCGCAGGGGAAGGTCTCCGGCGCCTCTACGACACCGACGCCTCCACCGTCTATGGCGTCTGCGCCTTCTTCCACCTCCGGCCACCGCGGCCTCACCGTCGATCCGCGTCACCTTGTCAACCCCGGCCCTGCACGAGCTCGCCATCGTCTTCCTCTCAGTGAGCTGCACCTGTTCCTGTCCCCCCCTTTTTGTTAACTGAACATTGTCAGGTTTAGGTTCTGTTAACTGAAAAAGTTTAGATTTTAATAGTTTGTTGAGGGTCATGTGAGCTTGTGTGGTGATTGTCTTGGTCCTTTTCATTTTTGTCATGGCATTCTTGAGGTGCTGATGTGTCTGAGGGCATGAACCATGAGCAGGTTGAGTTCAGATTTCATTAGATTAGATGGATTATCATGCCTTGTGTCCTGATAGTTGGATATTTGAGTAGTATTGTCAACAGTAATAACTTTTACATGTTTGCATTGCTTCCAAGAGTAACAGCAGGTGCTTAGGACACCTTTAGGAGATCTACTCATCTCTAATCATGCTACTCAAGGATAGGAACCGTAGGCTTCTCTATATATTTTTTTAGTGTCCTTTATTGGTGGTTCTATGATGTAGTCCAGATGAAACCAATTGCATGCATTGAGAAATAGAGTATTAAAACAGAACTTTACGTGGTTTTCCACTTAGCTATCTGAATTGAGAACAAACATAGCTTTTGCGGTCTCTAAGGCAAAACTTGCTACTCTATATACAACTAATACTACTACTAGACAAGATACTACTCCATATACTACTAATACTACTACTGTATTTCATTTCAAAGTTCAAAATGCTAGTACTGAGATTTTCATTTCCAATGAGTGATGTTTTTCCTAGCAGTAGAAAAAACATAGCAACTTCTCTGATTTTATAAAGTTGTTCTTATATGGGTGAAACTTCACTTGTTTTTAGGCTAGTGCAGGGTGTTGCTTCTTCTGTATGGGCCAACTATGTCACAAATAAATTTTTCCTTCTTCTGTATTTGACAAGTAGTGACTTGCAAAGATGATGATCATCTTGCTAGTTTGCTGGGTTTTGTCTCCGACCATTGTGTCGTGATGAATTTGCATGTACCCCGAGAGGCCCTTGAGTTTGCCGGAATGTCGATTAACTTCCGTTCCGGCAAATTCGGGTACTCCATATGTCCTATTTTCAGCAAAGCTCATGCCGAAATTTTCCGTGAATTTTAGCATGACTTTGCTAAAAATAGGACATATGGGGTACTTGCGACTAATGCATGGGCCGGGGTATCTTAGTACTTAGTTAAGTAGGATCAACTGCCCCGCCATTCTTGTTGCATTAAACCATAGGTGGCAATAGAGCCAAGTGATTAGGCCCAACTTAGAATTCTCCTTAGCATCGATAAACCCTAGATGATAAACCCAACATAGGTGGCAACAGAGCCAAGTGATTAGTGCCAAGTGATTAGGCCCAACCTAGGGTGCCTCAGCATCGATAAACCCTAAATGATGAAAACTTAACTTGGCTTCTATAGGGTGCCTCGGTGTCGATGAGAACCTAAATGATGTACCCTTTAGGCTTTTGGGGTGCCTCGGCGTCGACAAACCCTAAATGATAAAAGCTTAGCTTTTAGGATGCCTCGGTGTCAACAAACCCTAAATGATGAGACCATGATCTTGTTCCTTGACAATAACCAACTTTTTGACCAAACTTTTTTCCTATTTAGAGCGAAACATGGCCCACAACGATGAGGCCGGCGGTTCGGGCGGCAAGCAATTCTGGGAGTTGTCCCAGGCATTGTAGGAAGAACCTCACCGCTATGAGGACGCCGTGGAAGACACCGATCCTGACTACACAACCCCTAGTGGCGTCGGGGATGACACCACTGATGATGGCGCCGCGGATGCCACCACTGATGATGGCGGCGCACGCACAGATGGCAGCCAACCGAAGAGGCAACGGAAGGACCGACGCCCGAGCGTGCTCGGCACCGTGAGTGAGGAATTTAGTGAAGTGAACTCCGAAGGGCATCCGACGGCGCCCAAACACATAGTTAAGGGGTACTCGGTTCAGCTCGGGTGCATTCTCTGGAGCACCGTCTCGATCAACACCGAGAACCTAAGGCATAAGGACCGAGGGAATTTGTGCAGCCTCCTCTTCACGAAGCTGCACGAACGATACAAGTTCCCCGCTGAGTTTGCAAACACATGCCTCTCAGGGAATAAAGTGAACAGTGCCGCCCTCACGAGCATGAGCACAACCCTGTCTACTTGGAAAAGCACGGTGAAGGCAATGATTGAAAAAGGTGATAGTTATGAGAAGATCAAGGCGAAATATCCGTTGATGAGCGAAGATGACTACAAGGAGTTCAAGATCAAGTGCAAGAGCCCCGCAACCTCCGAATCAAGTCAGTGGGGGAAAGAAATGCGGCAGTTGAACTTAGGGGTCCACCAACTCGGTCCTGGCGGTTACAGAGTGGCGGAGCCTATATGGGACAAGGAGGACGCGGAGCGTGCTAAGCAAGGACTACCGCCCCGCTTCGATAAATACCGTGACAAGCAGACCAGGAACTTTCTCAGGGCCCGGTACAAGGAGGACCCGGTAACAAAGGAGCTTACCACGGATCCGAAGACCAAGGCCCTTGTGCTTGTTCTGGTAAGGAATACACCCCCGCGTAATTAGCTCCATATGGTTGCATTCTAATTAATCCCCAATATTTCTAAATGGTTCACGTTCCTTCCGCAGGACAAAGAAAGCAGTAGCGCGGGGTCGTCTCAGAACTCCCCTTTCGACACCCCTTTCAATAGGGCGTTGAACGTAATGAAAAACAAGGATAAGCTCAGTAAGCCGACGTCAGCTGGTCATGTGGCCGGCAAAGGCTTGTCCACAAAATGGTCGTCATACTATACCACTGGTGGGTGAAAGGAGAAAAAGACCAGCTCGGAAAGCCAGTCGCGCGAGGTTGAAGCACTCAAGGCGCAAGTGGCGCGATTCCGGAGATGGTCCAAGAGCAAGTGCAACAACAACTGGGATCGACGCTCACCGGCATTATGCCTACCTTGATTCATGGGATAATGACGTGGATTGCGGGTGGCCAACAGGGGCCGCCCCCGATTCCCAGCTTCACGGCCAGCAACTCGCACAACGCGCAGGCGGCGCCATTGGTGTCTCCGGCGGCGGCGGTATTGGTGTCTCCGGCGGCGGTGGTATTGGTGTCTCCGACGCCGGCATTGGAGCTTAATGCACCCGGGTGTACGCCGGCCGGCACCTTGCCAGCAAGCGGCCCCTCTGTCAGTTGCACGCCCACCGTAGGCGGTGCCTCGACATTAGTCGAGCTCGACGCCATCATCACGGTAACTAATTAAGCCTCTCGGCCGAGGACTTCATCTCCTTACCTTTGACTGGGCATCCCTGACGCCCTACATGTTTTCACAGGGTGCCGCCGACGTCCCGTGCACTCTCCTGGACTTTGTGAACGACGAGTTGGTCGATGTCGCCAAGGGCAAAATCGTTCAACCGGGCAACCCCGTGTTCCACGGTAAACTGATGCCACCCACCCTGTATAGGGTTCAACTGGTTCGGGTGCTGCCAAGCTGCGACGAGTTGTTACCTCCGATTCAACCCACCGGGGCCGACAAAGATGATCTGATGACCCTCAGCACCTGCCTAAGCTGGCCCCTGCTTTGGCCAAAGAGCCAGATTCGTTTGGGGGCGGGGGACACCACCCCAAAGACAACACCGCTAGTCGTGCCGGCACCAATCCATGGCAAGACCGCCGCAACGCTACCGGACATGCCGGACATCCCTATGGCACAGGATCCGAACATGCATATGGCACAGGATCTGGACGACGACGACAACGGCGACGGCCGTACATTTAGCAACGTCGATAATTTCTTTGCTGAACATGGGTACGATGACGAATTCTGCGGGCCTCTTTCTCAAGAACCCAACCAAGACGACCGCGGTCTAGCTGGTACGACGGAGAAACCCAGTTGCAATAGGCGTCGTCTGGCATTCAGTTCTCAGGAGACGCCTCCAGCTGCCGACTTCACTGAGCCTCAGATAGCCGACGTGCCAAATATTATCAGCTCCAACACACTCAAGTAGGCGGTCTGTGAGCAGAACTCGGTCCCATTACAACAGAAGAAGAAGGGACGGAAAAGAAAGAGTAACAAGGGTGCGAGCCAGCCGGCACCAAGTACGATCCGTGCTCAGGACGGGCCACCTTCACCTAAGGATATCTCGAGGAGGGTGCATGTGGCAGGTAGGGCGATGCTACCGACAAATATGCTCAATGCTGCAACCGGTGCTATGCGGAGTCTGCATGACAGTGTTCTTTCTTTGGAGAAGCGGCGTCTCAGAGAGAATGATGTGGCATACCCGGTTTTCGTGGCCAAGGTGCCAGAGGGCAAGGGCTTTGTGGATGGCGCCGTCGGGGGTACGATCGTCCTGCGGTTTGATGACATCTTTGCTATGTTTAACCTTCATCCGCTGCACTACACCTTCATTCGGCTATTTTTGCTGAGTATGGAGATGCGGATCAGTAGAGACAAGACCCCGGACATCGTTATAGTCGACCCCTTCTACATGCGTGCCAAGCTCTTGGGCAGCGCTGGGGACCGCCAAGTTGCGAGTTCACACCTCGAAGGCGTCATTCTGACAAACCCAGATAAGGATAACTTCCTCGTGGCTTACTTTCCTGAGAAAGTCATCCCTTAACCGCCCCGTAACATATGATTTCTTAGATTTCGATCGTTCTTTTTTTCTAACATTCCGTGTTCTGTGCAGTGACACACATTGCACACTCATCCTCTTAAGCCCGAAATATTCATGGCCACGTATTTCGACCCGAACCGTGACTCCAAGATGGACTACACAAATATCAAGAAAGTTCTTGATGATGTTCTCCCCGGCTACACCAAATCTGGAGGCACCTTCCCCAGGCTAGTTCATAGGTATGGCAAGCACGTGTTTGCCCACAATACTAAGTTCTATTGCGTCAAGCAGCCGCCTGGCGATCAGAAGGATGCCTACTACGCCCTCCATCACATGCGGGCGATCATAAGGGACCATCATCACCTTCTGCTACCAGATAATCTCAAAGATTGGGCCGCGAGCTTGTCGGCAATCCAGGACATGGAACTCAGACAAGAATTCTTTCGCATCCAGTCGGAGTTTGCGGACATCATCCATCAAGATGTCCTTCATACCTCGGGGTAGTTCTACCTCAGATATCAACCGTCCAACGGGGAGATAGACGGAACGCTACAAATGCAGGCTGACAACGCCCGCGATTTCATGACCATCACGACAGACGGCGGCTTCATCCACGCTCTGGTCCCATGAGTCGAGTCGACAGTAGTGATGCTATGTGTAGTTCTGAAACATTGATTGGCTCATGTTGTAATTAAACTTTAATGAACTTGTATGTCTCTTTGGTTTGGACAGTCATTCAACTTAGATGTAATCGATGCTATTTATTAGTAGGACCATGAATCATGCTATTAATGTCATGTCTTGCTTTTCTCTTCCAATCCTTTTGTTGCATACTTATATATTGCTTATGTATGTATTGTCTGTTGTTTGGCTTGTGCATAGAGATGCCGTCGTATGTCATGTACAAGGGTAAGGTTCCCGGAGTCTATGATGACTGGGAGGAGTGTCAGAGACAGGTTCACCGTTTCAGCAGTAACATTTACAAAGGATACACCACTAGGGCGGAGGCGGAATCTAGATACGCCCGCTATCTAGCGGGAGAGAGGAGGGAGCGTTGGAGGAACCGGATGAAGACCAGTTTCATCGCGATGATGCTCATCGTGATGACCGCAGCTCTCTTCTATGTGATGGTAGTTTAGATGATCGATATCGACTTGTAATGTGAAGACAAACTCGATACTCGCGGTCTCGAGACCTGTAATGTTTTATCTTTGTTCGGTCTTTTGAATTCGGAGACTAATATGATGAATTGTATTCGGAGACTAATCTTCTATTGTATTCGATGAATCTGCTGTTGCTGTGTGCTGCTGTCTATATTCTGTCAAATAATATATTTTGTAACCTGTGCAAAAATCAGAAAAGTAAAAGAAAATAAAACCTAATATTCATACTAATGGCGCATCACTACAGAGTGCGCCATTAGTATGCCAAAGTATACTAATGGCACATCACACAACAGTGCGCCATTAGTATGCCAAAGCACATGGTTAAATATGGCCCCCTGGGAGGCATACTAATGGCGCATGGTGTTCTATACTAATGGCGCACTGCGTGGTGCGCCATTAGTATGCGCCATTAGTAAGAAATACTAGTGGCGTGATACTAATGGCGCACCAGTAGTGCGCCATTAGTAGGCAAAACTGGTGCGCCATTAGTAGGCCTTTTCCTAGTAGTGGAGTGCGCCGGCGGTCGGGATCTGCCCATACTGTGGCAGCGAGCAAGTGGCGAAGGCCCTACCGTGCCGGAGCTTGGTCAGAGAGAATGACGGGTACCGCAGATCAGGACGTGCTGCCTCAACGCCGTCGAACGGAGAAACGATGCACATCCTCCCTTTCCGCCGGCCGACGGGATGCGGCCGGATCACTGACCAACGGTGAGAGAGAGAGAGAGGCCACCGCCGCCTTGTGTGAGATGGTGTGACGAGAGACAAACCCCGATAGGCAGGCTCCGTTGTATATAGTGGAGTGGATTTTTCCATGTTCCCCACGATAATCGTTTTATATTTTGTACTACGCGCCATTGAGGAGGAACATATAACTTTATTTAATACAAACTCGTCAAGTCGAACTTTGTTCCGTCTAGGCGTGGTACTCGACCCTCCTTCGAGTAAACAACCGCTACACGCGTCAAATTATCACGTGGGCTGCCTTTTCATACAGAAATGAACTCCACCTTGTACCACATAGGTGTGGCCGGGAACGAGACGTGAGTATGTGCGTCCTACGTGCACCTCTTCTTTAGGTGCAGGTACATACGTGGGTGGGAGTGAGAGAGATGGTTTGTGCGAAACTGAGGCAATGTGTCGATGATGTCTCAAACAAAAAAACATAACATATGCAATGTGTGTGAAACAGAGTCATGGATATATCATATATAGAGGGAGCGATCCACGAGAATATAGTGGAGGGATCATCGGCGTGAGATATCGATAAAATCAAAAATAGGGATGGAGTGTGTGGCTTGATCAATAAAGAGTGCCATCGAATTGGTGTTTGCCCACATCAAAGATACAGGGCGGCTGGCCTACTGGAATTTGAGAGGGAAGAGGTGCAGTTTTTCTCTGTGGCATGGATACCTACCTACAACATTCGACTATCAGTGGGGGGGGAGGGGGCAAAGACCTAACTATTGAGAGGTAGATCAACTAGTATATGTGTGGAGAAGGAGCGAGATCTAGCTATGTATAGAGGGAGATCGATCGACATCCATGGATATGTGTAGCAGAGGAATAAGGTTGGGAGAAACACAAAGGTAGAGTGTCGGAAGGTTGGTGGTGGAGTGGTGTCTCACAAATGGTGGGAGAGGCCTGCTAGACAAATGGAGGGTCCTAGTGCAATATCAATAAGAGAGGGCAGAGATGTCTATCTGTCTATGCACGTGTGTGTGAGAGACGGGTCGGGAGGTATGCAAGGATTATGAGGGGAGATGATATGGTTGTGGTAAGCATACGTAACTACATAGGAAGATCAACTGTCGTGTGTCTGAGAAAGGGAGAGACATAACTAGTGAGGTAAGTCTATCGGTGCGTGGGGAAAGGAATTATAGTCGATCTAGCTAGCTATATGTAGGGAGATCGGTCCGTATAAATGCATGTGTTAGAAGAAAATAAGGTCCGGATAGACAGACAGGGGGAAAGGGGTGCGGCTAGGAGGTGGTGCGAGAGGCCTACTATGTTGATGGGGGAGGAGTGTGCGACTATGAGATTGATGAAAAGAGGGGCGGGAGTGTGCACCTGCGTGGAACCGTATTGGACATAGGGAGCATGGATGGTGAGAAGAGAAGAGGGGAAGTATGTGCTTGTGGTAGGCACACTTGGCTAGAGAGGTATATCGACCGGTGTGTGCCGGAAAGAAGGAGTCGGGGGGCCTACACACACCGCGAGTGAACGACCTAAAGAGAAATAACTAACATGCGGGATGGAGGGGACGCTGAGGCAGGGTGAGAGGGGGGTGGGCGTGTGCATGCATGATAGAAAATTAGTGCTAGCTAGCTACAAAGAGAAGAGGATCGTGAAGGTGTTAAAGACGAACATAGATCATAATTCATTATAAAAAAGTGGATACATATACTTGAAGAAGATATCATAATGTAGAACATTGATTATAATTTGGGCTAATGTGTGGCTTTTGCAGCTCAGGGCTAAATACTTGTCATAATGTAGTGGGCGGGGCACTATACTTTGTGTGATAAACACGGTGTACGCACGGAACATGGTTTAGATTATGAATATATAGTTAGTACATCAAATGTACTATTATTTGGAATCAACCTCAAGTGTATTCAAAAGAATGAATTCGAGTTCATATAGTACACATAGTTCATATCTATCTCTATAGTAATCTTGTAGTGTGTTGCTAAGGTAATACACGAATGATGGTTGAAGTTGGCAACAATCATGATTGTATATTCCTATTGAAATAGATAAACGAATTCAAATTCAGTTCGAATTGCAGCGGTAGTATAGACATTTGGAATGCACTAAAATGTTGGCATGAGTAGGTTACATGCATTATACAGCCAGCAAAAAAAATTAATTGGACATAACATGGATCCATACTCCCTCCTTCCATCTGTAGAGGGCCTAATGCATTTTTTAAGACCGCCTTTGACTATTGACAAGATTAATAGTACATGACATGCACAATGTGAAAATCATATCATTGGAAGCTCCTTTCACACACGAATTTAACGGTGTGCTTTGTGTAAGTTGCATGTCATATATTATTACTCTAATATTTAGTTGGTCAAATTTAGCCTCGAAAAACGCATTAGGCCCTATATAGATGGAAGGAGGGAGTAGCTTTGAATAGCATTTGTATAGTAAAACGAGACAAGACTCTCTCTTTGTGTGGTGTGAATAGTTTTTATTTTTTCGTTTTTTTTGTTGAGGGAAGTGCAAATTGATTTGGTACATACAAGTACAATATTACATGTTAGGCTTGTCCCTAAAATTCAACCCGAGCCTTGTTATATCCCGAAAATTCTGATATCGTGCTCCCAAAACTGGTGCCTTCACAACCCATGCCTTGTTATCCCGAAATTACAACGCGCGCGAAAACTCCCTCCAGCTGCCATATCCCGACACGCGAAATCCCCCTTCTAACCCTGGGCTGAAAGGGCCGCTAGTTCAAATCGGTGGGGGTACTTTTGTAACACACCCTACATTTTGGACAAGTGCGTTCCTGAGTCATGGTTCCCCCTTCCCATCGCCTCCTTTTCGCAATTCAAAATCTGGTTGCCATAACATCTCTGCTCCAGCCGCGAAACCCCACCCTCCTCCGCCCGCCACCTCACCACTGCCCAGCCGGAGCCTCTTCCCCGACGATATCATCCACCGCAACAGCTCGACGTCCCTCATCCGCCTCCCCGGATGAGGATCCGTCGTCCATCCCGTCGTCCCACCGGTTCAGCCGCCCTGTCCTCCACCTCCAAGGAACTGCTCCGACGATCACCTCGTCTATCGCGGCTGCTCCATCCCCACAGCGCCGCCTTAACCTGCTCCACCGGAACTACAGCATCCTCACCGACTCCTCAGACGAAGCCGAGGCCTACTCGGCGCCACCAAAGAGGTTGTACACTCATCGCATCGCACCTTCTCCTTAACTCGACCTCCCGGCACAGACGGTGCTCCATCCCGCACCCTCATGGAGCGGCTACCTCAAAGCCAGCGCCGCGGGCGACATCTCCATGGCGGCTTTCCCCAGTGCGAGGCCCCTTCGACGCCGGCGTCCATACCAGCCGGATCTACTGCTGCTGCTCTGGCTGTCGCTCAGTTGCTCACACTACTGCTGCTGCTCCGGCTCTTGCTCGTGCTTCTGCTGCTACCCGGGCTCTCGTGATGCTGCTGCTGCTCTGGCTCTCGCTCACTCGCGCTACTGCTGCTTCGGCTCTCGCTCGCTCGCTCACTCGCGCTGCTGCTCTCCCCCTCGCTCGTGCTGCTACTCTGCTCCGATTTAGCTACACTTCAGTCAACTGAATCGACTTTTGGGTCAGTCGATTTTCAGGGGGTGGTGGGTCTCGCCGGAGTTAAGGAAGAACCACCCGCAGCGGGGAGGGGGGCTCGCCGGAGAGGTACCCCACTATCTATCTTAGGGTTTTGGGTGGGGTGCTGCTTGTCGGCGTTGGGGGCGGTGGTGGGGCGGTGGGGGGCGGTGGTTTCGGGATCGCTGGAGAAAAAGCTTGGTGCGGGGGGGGGGGGGGTTAGGGGGCTGCCGGGGTGGTGGCGGATTGATGATGGGGAGTTGTTTCGAGGCGGCGGCAGACCGGCGGTGGGTAGTTGTTTTGGGCCAGCGAGGCGGCGCGGGGTTCGGCCGGTGGTGGCTAGCGGCTTAGGGCGGTGCAGGTTGAAGATGAACTGCAGGCTCTCCCTAAACTATCCCTTGTGAAGTGCCTCTTTGCTACCATTGTGTTCAGTTTCAATAACAACATTCAGATTCCACACTAAATTTCAGTTTCGACAGTTAAGTTCAGAGTCAGCCGTTTTTACCTCATCTGTTGTAGTCAGGTGGTTTTTGGTGATGTAAATTTTACATCTATCACTTTTTGGTAATGCATTGTACATCATCTATTGGATATGCTATTAGAATCCCACTTGAGATTAACAATGTCTTTCTTATGCTGCTTCAGCCTTGACGTCTTATGGCTCACCAGAGCTACTCCAAGGACGGAACGATCCATCACAATAGAGCAGTGCCCTGGACGCCGTCTAAAGATTCCTCAGATCTTCCTCGACACCTCCGACAACCACCTCTGCCTCAACTTTTTCAGCGACGAACCCAATGATGCTGAGGTCGACACGGCTACGGCAAAGAGGTTGTACACTTATCGCATCACTTATTACTCTACATTCATGTCAATCCATTAGGGCTATTGTGGTTCAATGGAAAAACATAGTAATAGGAAATTTTCCTATGGCACTCTACTATTCAATTATTCATGCATTTTGTTGAAAGGAATGGAGCAAAACATCCACCTGGACCTACTTTTCAAAATCCTATGCATAAAAACAAGACCAAGTGCATTAGTGGCAGAATAACATTCTAACTGCACACGCTTTCATATGGTTTCACTTTATTTTGGCCATGTTTCTTTGCATTCCTCTGCTCCTCCTTTTCCTGTGAACCAAACACCCAAGTTGACAGAAATCCTGTGTTCACAAATGCTCTGTTTCCCATGTGCATTCTTATCCTGTTCCGGTGTTTTTCCTCCTATCCCTGCGTTTTTAGAATCATGCAAGCCAAATGAGCCCTTACAAAATTACTTCAGTTACACGTAGGTGTCGAAGAAAATTTTGTGTGGTTTGTCCTGCTCCTGCCGTGATGTCGTCCATCTCACCTGAGCTGCTCAATTGACAGAAGCATCCACCAAACTAGACATCACGACTCCTGGCCGTCTTTCGCTGCCTCAGATCTCCTTCCCTGCTGCCGTCACCCACCGCAACAACATCACCATCATCGACTCAGCAGATGAACCTGAGGAGTACACGGGTCCACAAGAGAGGTCGCACTCTTTTGTTTCTGCTTATGTTATGCATTGCTTAATATTACCTGCTACTTTATTGTCCTGTTCACCTCTTAGACTCCAAGTCAGTTCCAAATTGATGTTCAAACTTGAGTTCTAAATTAGTTGTGGGGCACATATCGAGGCAACAATGAATAGTATCTCTGTCTAATATCTGGTTCACCTAGGGTATGCCTATGTTGTTCATCTTGGGCGGGAAACAAATAGTAAAGCAATCATCATCGTTTTTTATTAAATTAAAGCAATCATCGGCTTGCTATCATTATTTTTGGCTCAATCCACTGGTTGTTACCATTACTCTAGATTTCTGCATGCCCTCCTTACATAGTCTCACTATATTTTTTTGTTTGCATGTCAGATATTGTACACAGTCATGCTAAACATGTAGAGAAAAAGAGAAGAGTTTTCACGGCAATACAATGTCATGCAGATATCGCTCCATGGTGGGTTCAACGACAAACCCCCCTCTCCAGATTGTATTCCAAAGGAAGATATCTGTTCTGAGGCGGATTCAGACGCAGCTGACCACTCCTATTTACCCCCCAAGGTGTTTGCTCTAACTTGGCATGATGATGTTAGTCATATCATGCATATGTTGCCTTGCAGTGCCTACTTTCGACATCATATATGTCATGTTCTTAGTTTAGACATGTTCTGTAATGCCACCTGTTTAGTTTCAATATCATATATGGGAATTATGCAGTCCCATGTATTTTAGCCAGCCATAATATATGTGAAATGTGCAATGCCATCCTGTTTAACCAGGCATCATATATTTGAGTGATATCTAGCTGATAACCCACAAGTATAGGGGATCGCAACAGTTTTCTAGGGTAGAGTATTCAACCCAAATTCATTGATTCGACACAAGGGGAGCCAAAGAACATTCTCAAGTATTAGCAGCTGAGTTGTCAATTCAACCACACCTGGAAACTTAATATCTGCAGCAAAGTGTTTAGTAGCAAAGTAATATGATAGTAGTGGTAACGGTGGTACAAGGTAACGGTAGCAAAAGTAATATTTTTGGTGTTTTGTAGTGATGATAACAATAGCAACGGAAAAGTAAATAAGCGAAGAACAATATATGGAAAGCTCGTAGGCAATGGATCGGCGATAGAGAATTATGCCGGATGTGGTTCATCATGTAACAATCATAACCTAGGGTGACACAGAACTAGCTCCAATTCATCAATGTAATGTAGGCATGTATTCCGAATATAGTCATACGTGCTTACGGAAAAGAACTTGCATGACATCTTTTGTCCTATCCTCCCGTGGTGGCGGGGTCCTATTGGAAACTAAGGGATATTAAGGCCTCCTTTTAATAGAGTACCGGACCAAAGCATTAACACATATTAAATACATGAACTCCTCAAACTACGGTCCACACCGGGAATGGTCCCGATTATTGTCACTTCGGGGTTGCCAGATCATAACACATAGTAGGTGACTATAGACTTGCAAGATAGGACCAAGAACTCTCATATATTGATGAAAACATAATAGGTTCACATCTGAAATCATGGCACTCGGGCCCTAGTGACAAGCGCTAAGCATAGCAAAGTCATAGCAACATCAATCTCAGAACATAGTGGACACTAGGGATCAAACCCTAACAAAACTAACTCGATTACATGATAAATCTCATCCAACACATTACCGTCCAGCAAGCCGACGATGGAATTACTCACGCACAGCAATGAGCATCATGAAATTGGTGATGGAGGATGGTTGATGATGACGATGGCGACGGATTCCCCTCTCCGGAGCCCCGAACGGACTCCAGATCAGCCCTCCCGAGAGAGTTTAGGGCTTGGCGGTGGCTCCGTATCGTCAAACGCGATGAATCCTTCTCCTTGGTTTTTTCTCCCCAAAAGTGAATATATGGAGTCAGTGTTGAGGTCGGTGGAGCGTCAGGGGGCCCACGAGGCAGGGGCGCGCCCAGGGGGGTAGGGCACGCCCCCCACCCTCGTGGACAGGTGTAGGCCCCCTGACGTGGATCTTCCTTCCTGTATTTTTTATATATTCCAAAATAATTCTCCATTGATTTTCAGGTCCTTCCGAGAACTGTTATTTCTGCAAAAAAATAACATCATGGCAATTCTGCTGAAAACAGCATCAGTGCGGGTTAGTTCCATTCAAATCATGCAAGTTGGAGTCCAAAACAAGGGGAAAAGTGTTTCGAAAAGTAGATACGACGGAGACGTGTCAACTCCCCCAAGCTTAAACCTTTGCTTGTCCTCAAGCAATTCAGTTGATAAATTGGAAGTGATAAAGCAAAACTTTTACAAACTCTGTTTGCTCTTGTTGTTGTAAATATGTAAAGCCATCATTCAAGTTTTCAGCAAAGATTATGAACTAACCATATTCACAATAACATTTAGGTCTCATGTTTACTCATATCAATGGCATAATCAACTAGCGAGCAATAATAATAAATCTCAGATGACAACACTTTCTCAAAACAATCATGATATGATGTAACAAGATGGTATCTCGCTAGCCCTTTCTAAGACCGCAAAACATAAATGTAGAGCACCTTTGAAGATCAAGGACTGACTAGACATTGTAATTCATGGTAAAAGAGATCCAGTTAAGTCATACTCAATGTAAACTAACAATAATGGACGCAAATGATAGCGGTGCTCTCCAACTGGTGCTTTTTAATAAGAGGATGATGACTCAGCATAAAAGTAAATAGATAGGCCCTTCACAGAGGGAAGCAGGGATTTGTAGAGGTGCTAGAGCTCGGTTTTGAAATAGATATGAATAATATTTTGAGCGGTATACTTTCATTGTCAACATAACAACCGAGAGATGGCGATATCTTCCATGCTACACACATTATAGGTGGTTCCCAAACAGGATAGTAAAGTTTATACTCCCCCTCCATCAACAAGCATCAATCCATGGCTTGCTGGAAACAACGAGTGCCTCCAACTAACAACAGTCCTGGGGGAGTTTTGTTTGCAGTTATTTTGATTTGATTTGCATAAAGCATGGGACTGGGCATCCCGGTGACCAGCCATTTTCTCGTGAGTGAGGAGCCGAGTCCACTCCTCTTGAGAATAACCCGCCTAACATGGAAGATACGGACAACCCTAGTTGATACATGAGCTATTCGAGCATACAAAGCAGAATGTTTATTTGAAGGTTTAGAGTTTGGCACATACAAATTTACTTGGAACGACAGGTAGATACCGTATATATAGGTAGGTATGGTGGACTCATATGGAATAACTTTGGGGTTTATGGAATTGGATGCACAAGCAGTATTCCCGCTTAGTAAAAGTGAAGGCTAGCAGAAGACTGGGAAGCGACCAACCAGAGAGCAACAACAGTCATGAACATGCATTAAAATTAATCAACACCGAATGCAAGCATGGGTAGGATATAATGCACCATGAACATAAATATCGTAGAGGCTATGTTGATTTGTTTCAACTACATGCGTGAACATGTGCCAAGTCAAGCCACTCGAATCGTTCAAAAGAGGATACCACCCTATCATACCACATCACAACCATTTTAATAGCATGTTGGCACGCAAGGTAAACCATTATAAGCTCATATCTAATTAAGCATGGCATAAGCAACTATAATCTCTAATTGTCATTGCAAACATGTTTATTCATAATAGGATGAATTAGGAACGATGAATTAATCATATTTACAAAAAACAAGAGAGGTCGAGTTCATACCAGCTTTTCTTATCTCAATAAGTTCATCATATAATCATCATTGTTGCCTTTCACTTGCATGGACGAATAGTGTGGATAATAATAGTAGTGCACGTGCATTGGACTAAGCTGGAATCTGCAAGCACTCAATTCAAGAGAGAAGACAAGGTAATATGGGCTCTTTGTCAGATCAACAATAATGCATATAAGAGCCACTTTGACATTTTAATCATGGTCTTCTCCTCTCGACCCCCAAAGAAAAGAAACAAAACTATTTACACGGTAAAGCTCCCAACAAGCAAAAGAAGAACGAGAAATCTTTTTGGATTTTCTTTTTAATAACTACTACTACAGCATGAAAAGTAAACTAACTAAAAGCTACAACTAATTTTTTGGTTTTTATTAAGGTTTATTAAACACACAAGAAGAAAGCATAAAAAGGAAAATAAACAAGCATGGATGATCCAATGAAAAAGTATGAGCACCGACAACTAGCAATGAGTGTGTGAACATGAATGTAATGCCGGTGAGAAATACATACTCCCCCAAGATTAGGCTTTTGGCATAAGTTGGTCTATGTCCACGACTAGCCTGGCAGATATCCAAAGTAATAGTTGGGGTCGTACTGTGAAGAAGCCTCGGATTGCCACTGGATGGCAATCACCTCCGGATCCCACTGATAATCAGACTTTCATGGAGGATCAAATTGTGGTTCTGGTTCTGGCTCTGTAGCTGATGTAGGGTTACGGTAGGCATGAATGGTCTCCAACGGAACAAGGTACTTGTCTACAGATAAATCAAACAAGGAAGGAGCAGGCAAGGTAATAGTCTCAGGATGATTTTTACCAAATATTAATTTGTACTTAAGTGCCTTTTCCCTATTCTTAACAATAAAATCATGTGCTACCATACTCTTATAATCTAAATAAATAGGAGGCAACAACTTCTCTTCCTTCTCATAATGCCTAATAGGTATGTTAAAGAGTGCAGCGAGGCGCAAGTCGAAGATGCCTCCAAGGACGGGGCCCTTAGTACGGTTAAGATTTAACCGCTTTGCAATAATAGCGCCCATACTGAATGTGTCATCACGAAATAAGGCATGGCACAAAATAACAATATCAGGGGCACTCAGGTTTCCACAGTTTCCGCGCCCAATTAAGCATCTACTAGCAAATATAGCAAAGTAACGTAGAAGAGGAAAGTGTATGCTAGTAATTCGTGCGTCGGAAACCTTCCTCGTTTCCCCTACAGCAATGGTATCAATAAACTCATCCACATCGTCACGATATGGTTCCTCTACACTACCCTCAAAAGGGATCAAACAAACCCGACAAAAATCATGAAGTGACATCTCCTTATGCTCATCATATAAATAAAATTCCACCGTAGGTGGTGAGCTCCTAGCATGGAAATAAAAGTTTTGCACAAAGATATTGGTGAGTAAGAGATACTGTTCGCGTTGGTCGTGGAGGAAGGCGGTGAGGCCTGCATCCTCAGCCAATTCATAGAAGTCATCATAAATCCCGGCTCATTTCTAGAAATCATCACAAGGTCATTCACATGGCTGAACCTCCACGGTGCAAGGAAGATTATATTTGGGCCTCTTATCCTCCTCACTTTGCTTATCCTTCGAGCTTCGACTCGATGAGCCCCTCAAAAATCTCTACATCTTTTTCTGAAAATTTCTGAAATTTTTAGTAACTTCAAAATAAAAGTGAACCAAACTCAACAAAATTGATAGCAACTACTCCTACAAGTGCCTAGAAGCAATATCATGCATCAAAACTACTTTTGACCACATAAATTTGACATGCAAGCTCAAGAACAGGGTCACCTAAGCAGCAAAAATATCCAATGAATAAAGCACTAAAGAAACTAATTGGACCATTGGAGGAGTCACATACCAAGGAACAATCCCCCAAAGTAGTTTTGTGAATGGAGCTTTGAGCAAGGAGATCGAAAATGGCAGCAAAATGAGCTTGGACTCGGGTTTAAGCTGGTTAGTGATGCTTGTGGGAGGAAGGAGTGTGTGGTAGCTGGAATAAGTGGAGGGGAGCCACCGTGGGCCCATGAGGCAGGGGGGCGCACCCAGGGTGGTAGGGCGCGCCCTCCACCCTCGTGGCCAGGTGCTTGCTCTCCCTGCTGTGTTCTCAGTGCCAGATATTCTCAAATATTCTAGAAAAAATCATATTTAAATTTCAGGGCATTTGGAGAACTTTTATTTTTGGGGTATTTTTTATTGCATGGATAATTCAGAAAATAGACAGAAATTACTATTTTTGCTTTATTTAATATAAATAACAGAAAGTAAAAAGAGGGTACAGAGAGTTGTGTTTTCTAAATTCATCCATCTCATGCTCGTCGAAAGGAATCCACTAACAAGGTTGATCAGGTCTTGTTAACAAACTCATTCCGAATAACATGGAACCGAATTTTTTCGAATAACACTAGGTTACCTCAACGGGGATATATACATCCCCAACAATAAGAATATTGATGTCTACTACACAACCTTCTTCTTGTAGACGTTGTTGGGCCTCCAAGTGCAGAGGTTTGTAGGACAGTAGCAAATTTCCCTCAAGTGGATGACCTAAGGTTTATCAATCCGTAGGAGGAGTACGATGAAGATGGTCTCTCTCAAGCAACCATGCAACCAAATAACAAAGAGTCTCTTGTGTCCCCAACACACCCAATACAATGGTAAATTGTATAGGTGCACTAGTTAGGCGAAGAGATGGTGATACAAGTGGTATATGGATAGTAGATAAAGGTATTTGTAATCTGAAATTATAAAAACAGAAAGGTAACTAATGATAAAAGTGAGCATAAACGATATTGCAATGCGTGGAAATAAGGCCTAGGGTTCATACTTTCGGTAGTGCAAGTTCCCTCAACAATAATAACATAATTGGATCACATAACTATCCTTAACATGCAACAAAGAGTCACTCCAAAGTCACTAATAGCGGAGAACAAACGAAGAGATTATGGTAGGGTACGAAACCACCTCAAAGTTATTCTTTCCAATCAATCCGTTGGGCTATTCCTATAGGTGTCACAAACAGCCCTAGAGTTCGTACTAGAATAACACCTTAAGACACAAATCAACCAAAACCCTAATGTCACCTAGATACTCCAATGTCACCTCAAGTATTCGTGGGTATGATTATACGATATGCATCACACAATCTCAGATTCATCTATTCAACCAACACAAAGGACCTCAAAGAGTGCCCCAAAGTTTCTACCGGAGAATCACGATGAAAACGTGTGCCAACCCCTATGCATAGGTTCATGGGCGGAACTCGCAAGTTGATCACCAAAACATACATCAAGTGGATCAATAGAATACCCCATTGTCACCACAGGTATCCCACGCAAGACATACATCAAGTGTTCTCAAATCTATAAAGACTCAATCTGATAAGATAACTTCAAAGGGGAAACTCAATTCATTACAAGAGAGAAGAGGGGGAGGAGAAACATAAGATCCAACTATAATAGCAAAGCTCGCGATACATCAAGATCGTATCACCTCAAGAAGACGAGAGAGAGAGAGAGATCAAACACATAGCTACTGGTACATACCCTCAGCCCCAAGGGAGAACTACTCCCTCCTCGTCATGGAGAGCACCGGGATGATGAAGATGGCCACCGGAAAAGGATTGCCCCCTCCGATAGGGTGCTAGAACGGGTCTAGATTGGCTTTCGGTGGCTACGGAGGCTTCTGGCGACGGAACTCCCTATCTATTGTGCGTTCTGGAAGTTTTAAGTTACGTAGGTATATATGGGTGCAGGAGGTACGTCGGTGGACCGAAGGGGGGGCCACGAGGCAGGGGGGCGCGCCCCAGGGGGTGGGCGCACCCCTACCCTCGTGAGCTCCTCCTTCATCTTCTGACGTAGGGTCCAAGTCTATCCGGTAGTTTTCCTTCCAAAAATAACCTCTCCAGTTGATTTCGTTCCGTTTCGACTCCGTTTGATATTCCTTTTCTTCGAAACACTGAAATAGGCAAAAAATAGCAAATCTTGGCTGGGCCTCCGGTTAATAGGTTAGTCCCGAAAGTAATATAAAAGTGGATAATAAAGCCCAATATTGCCCAAAATAGTAGATAATATAGCATGGAGCAATCAAAAATTATAGATACGTTGGAGACGTATCAAGCATCCCTAAGCTTAATTCATGCTCGTCCTCGAGTAGGTAAATGATAAAAAACATAATTTTTGATGTGGAATGCTAGTTGGCATAATTTAGATGTAATTCTTCTTACTTGTGATATGAATATTCAGATCCGAAAGATTCAAGACAAAAGTTCATATTGACATAAAAATGATAATACTTCAAGCATACTAACATAGCAATTATGTCTTCTCAAAATAACATGGCCAAAGAAAGTTATCCCTACAAAATCATATAGTCTAGCTATGCTCAATCTTCACCACACAACATATTTAAATCATGCACAACCCCGATGACAAGCAAGCAATTGTTTCATACTTTTGATGTTCTCAAACTTTTTCAATCTTCGCGCGATACATGAGCGTGAGCCATGGATATAGCACTATAGGTGGAATAGAATGGTGGTTGTGGAGGAGACAAAAAGGAGAAGATAGTCTCACATCAACTAGGCATATCAACGGGCTATGGAGATGCCCATCAATAGATATCAATGTGAGTGAGTAGGGATTGCCATGCAACGGATGCACTAGAGCTATAAGTGTATGAAAGCTCAACAAAAGAAACTAGTGGGTGTGCATCAAACTCGCTTGCTCACGAAGACCTAGGGCATTTTGAGGAAGCCCATCATTGGAATATACAAGCCAAGTTCTATAATGAAAGATTCCCACTAGTATATGAAAGTGACAACATAGGAGACTCTCTATCATGAAGATCATGGTGCTACTTTGAAGCACAAATGTGGTAAAAGGATAGTAGCATTGCCCCTTCTCTCTTTTTCTCTCATTTTTTTTAATTTTTATTTGGGCCTTGTCTTTTTTTATGGCCTCTTTTTTTTCTTTTTTTTGTTTGGGATTCTTTGGCCTCTTTTATTTATTTATTTTCGTCCGGAGTCTCATCCCGACTTGTGGGGGAATCATAATCTCCATCATACTTTCCTCACTGGGACAATGCTCTAATAATGGTGATCATCACACTTTTATTTACTTAAAACTCAAGAATTACAACTCGATTCTTAGAACAAAATATGACTCTATATGAATGCCTCCGGCGGTGTACCGGGATATGCAATATGACAATGATGGAGTGTGTCATAATAACGGTATGGTGGAAAGTTGCATGGCAATATATCTCGGAATGGCTATGGAAATGCCATAATAGGTAGGTATGGTGGCTGTTTTGAGGAAGGTATATGGTGGGTTTATGATACCGGCGAAAAGTGCGCGGTATTAGAGAGGCTAGCAAAGGTGGAAGGGTGAGAGTGCGTATAATCCATGGACTCAACATTAGTCATAAAGAACTCATATACTTATTGCAAAAATCTACAAGTTATCAAAGCAAAGTATTACACGCATGCTCCTAGGGGGATAGATTGGTAGGAAAAGACCATCGCTCGTCCCCGACCGCCACTCATAAGGAAGACAATCAATAAATAAATCATGCTCCGACTTCATCACATAACGGTTCACCATACGTGCATGCTACGGGAATCACAAACTTTAACACAAGTATCACTCAAATTCATAACTACTCAACTAGCATGACTCTAATATTACCATCCTCATATCTCAAAAACAATTATCAAGTATCAAACTTCTCTTAGTATTCAAAACACTCATAAGAGAATTTTATTATTAATCTTGTATACCTAGCATATTAGGATTTTAAGCAAACTACCATGCTATTTAAGACTCTCAAAATAATCTAAGTGAAGCATGAGATTTCATCGATTTCTTCAAAATAAAACTACCACCATGCTCTAAAAGATATAAGTGAAGCACTAGAGCTAAAGACAAACTACTCCGAAAGATATAAGTGAAGATCAATGAGTAGTCGAATAATTATGCAACTATGTGAAGACTCTCTAACATTTAATAATTTCAGATCTTGATACTTTATTCAAACAGCAAGCAAAGCAAAATAAAATTATATTCTAATAATGGCAAACATCATGTGAAGAAGCAAAAACTTAGGATCAACCGATACTAACCGATAGTTTGTTGAAGAAGAAAGGTGGGTTGCCAACCGGGGCATCCCCAAGCTTAGATTCTTGAGACTTCTTGAAATATTATCTTGGGGTGCCTTGGGCATCCCCAAGCTTGAGCTTTTGTGTCTCCTTAATTCCTCTCATATCACAGTCTCCCTAAATCTCAAAAGCTTCATCCACACAAAACTCAACAAGGACTCGTGAGATAAGTTAGTATAAACCATCGCCAAAACCTTATCATACTCTACTGTAGAAAATCACTAAAATTATTATTCAACGTTGCATACTAAATGCGTCTGCATATTTAATAGTCCTATCCTCAAATAGAATCATTAAAGAAGCAAACATATGCAAACAATGCAAACATAACAGCAATCTGCCTAAACAGGATAGTCTGTAAAGAATGCTGCAACATCCATACTTCCCTAGATATAAAAACTATGAAAGAAAATTCCCACTGTAGTAAATTTATCAGATCTTAATATGCAAAAGGTTTCAACATTTTATCACATTCTGACTTTTCTAGGGAATTATTGCAACAGCGGTAAACTTTCTGTTTTCAAACAGCAACATGTATACTTGTAACATAGGCATAGTAAAGGCTATCAATGCCACTTTTATTGAAATAAAAGATGCAAAACATTGTTATAAATAACAGCAAGCAAATCCTAACAAAATAAATTGACACTCCAAGCAAAACACATATCATGTGGCGAATAAAAATATAGCTCCAAGTAAAGTTACCGATGAACGAAGACGAAAGAGGGGATGCCTTCCGGGGCATCCCCAAGCTTAGGCTCCTGGTTGTCCTTGAATATTACCTTGGTGTGCCTTGGGAATCCCCAAGCTTAGGCTCTTGCCACTCCTTATTCCATAGTCCATCGGATCTTTACCCAAAACATGAAAACTTCACAACACAAAACTTAACAGAAAACTCGTAAGCTCCGTTAGCGAAAGAAAACAAAACACCACTTCAAGGTACTGTAGTGAACTCATTCTTTATTTATATTGGTGTTAAACCTAATGTATTCCAACTTATCTATGGTTTATAAACTATTTTACTAGCCATAGATTCATCAAAATAAGGAAACAACACAATGAAAACAGAATCTGTCAAAAACAGAACAATCTGTAGTAATATGGATCAAACATATACTTCTGGAACTCATAAAATTCTCAAATAAATTTCTGGACCTGAGGAATTTATCTATTAATCATATTCAAAAATAATTAACTAAATATAACACTCCAAATAAAAATGGCAGCAATTCTCGTGAGCGCTAAAGTTTCTGTTTTTTACAGCATGATCAACAAGACTTTCCCCAAGTCTTCCCAAAGGTTCTACTTGGCACAAACACTAATTAAAAGGATAAAACCACATCTAAAAAGAGGCTAGATGAATTATTTATTACTAAAAAGGAATAAAAATAAAGTTGGGTTTCCTCCCAACAAGCGCTATCGTTTAACGCCCCTAGCTAGGCATGATGATTTCAACGATGCTCACATAAAAGATAAGAATTGAAACATAAAGAGAGCATCATGAAGAATACGACTACCACATTTAAGTCTAACATACTTCCTATTCATAGGGATTTTGTGAGCAAACAACTTATGGGAACAATAATCAACTAGCATAGGAAGGCAAAACAAGCATAGCTTCAAGATTTTAAGCACATAGAGAGGAAACTTGATATTATTGCAATTCCTACAAGCATATGTTCCTCCCTCATAGTAATTTTCAGTAGCATCATGAATGAATTCAACAATATAACCAGCAGCCAAAGCATTATTTTCATGATCTACAAGCATAGAAAATTTACTACTCTCCACATAAGCAAAATTCTTCTCATTCGGGATAGTGGGGGTATCATAAGAGACTTGGATACTATAAATTGTTTCCAAATTAAAAGAGTAATGTTCAGAAAAGGGGTAACCATAATCATGACAAGTTTTATAAATATAATCGTCACTACTTTTTATAGCATATGTATCATCACAATAATTATCATAAGTAGGAGGCATGTTATTATCATTATAAATTTGCATATCAAAACTTGGGATACTAAAATTAACATCTTCATTAAGCGTAGCATCCCCAAGCTTGGGACAAACATTAATTGCAGCAAATATATTCTCAAAAACATCATCTTCATAAAACATAGCATCCCCAAGCTTGGGCCTTTTCATATTATAAGCATAATCACTCTCATCATTAATAGTATGGATAGCACCAATAGTATAGCAATTATCATATTCTTCCAAACAAGTGCCAAAAAGATTTTCAAGATCATAAGAAGTATCATTATCTTCCACAATTATATTTTCATGAGGCACAATAGTAATAGGAGCAACATTATTTGGGGGAGATATCTTTTTACCTCTCTTCCTTTTTCTTTTCTTCTTCTTCACCACATCATGTGTGGGTTCAATCCTCTTTTTGGAGCTCCTTATTAATGAGATTGGTTGAATAGGAGGCTCCTCTTCGTTACCTGATTCATCATAAGAAATAATAGGAGGATATTGGGAAGTCTCTTCCCTCTCATTAGTATTCTCTTCATCCTCTATTTGTTTTCTTTTCTTTATGTAATTGGCAATATAAGGATTTTCAATGCAATTCACCGCACAATACATATAAATATTCTCTAGATCAAAATCAAGAACTTTATCAAGATTAAACTTTGTAATACCCATAGTTATACGTTTCATTTCTTCATAAACCAAAAGAAGGCTAAGCTCTTTATGATGCTCAAGGGTAATCAAATTATCACAATGTTTGTACATGAATTGATCGTGAAACAAATAGCATTGGAGCTTTAAATGACCATGTTCATTGCAAAGTTCACAAGGGGCATGAAAAACATTGAATCTTTCAGCACATTCATCTAGCTCTTCTTGCAACAATTTAGTTTCTAAGTACTTATGCCTCTTGCAATATCTATCTTCCCTATTTGGTGTGTACTTGCAAACCCAATGCACTCCACAAAAATTGACATGTTTATAGGAGACATTTTCATCATAACTACTGCAATCATCATTAGTATCATGGGTATTCAAAGAATTCGTACTAACAAAATTGCAATCATGCTCATCATTCAAATATTTTATGCCAATCATTTTATGTAATTCTTCTTCTAGCATTTGAGCACAATTTTACTTTCCATCATACTCACGAAAGATATTAAAAAGATGAAGCGTATGAGGTAAACTACATTCCATTTTTTTGTAATTTTCTTTTATAAACTAAACTAGTGATAAAACAAGAATCTAAAAGACTCGATTGCAAGATCTAAAGATATACCTTCAAGCACTCACCTCCCCGGCAACGGCGCCAAAAAAGAGCTTGATGTCTACTACACAACCTTCTTCTTGTAGACGTTGTTGGGCCTCCAAGTGGTGAGGTTAGTAGGACAGTAGCAAATTTCCCTCAAGTGGATGACCTAAGCTTTATCAATCTGTAGGAGGCGTAGGATGAAGATGGTCTCTCTCAAGCAACCCTGCAACCAAATAACAAAGAGTCTCTTGTGTCCCCAACACACCCAATACAATGGTAAATTGTATAGGTGCACTAGTTCGGCGAAGAGATGGTGATACAAGTGGTATATGGATAGTAGATAAAGGTATTTGTAATCTGAAATTATAAAAACAGCAAGGTAACTAATGATAAAAGTGAGTGTAAACAGTATTGCAATGCGTGGAAATAAGGCCTAGGGTTCATACTTTCGTTAGTGCAAGTTCCCTCAACAATAATAACATAATTGGATCACATAACTATCCCTCAACATGCAACAAAGAGTCACTCCAAAGTCACTAATAGCAGAGAACAAACGAAGAGATTATGGTAGGGTACGAAACCACCTCAAAGTTATTCTTTCCAATCAATCCTTTGGGCTATTCCTATAGGTGTCACAAACAGCCCTAGAGTTCGTACTAGAATAACACCTTAAGACACAAATCAACCAAAACCCTAATGTCACCTAGATACTCCAATGTCACCTCAAGTATCCGTGGGTATGATTATACGATATGCATCACACAATCTCAGATTCATCTATTCAACCAACACAAAGGACCTCAAAGAGTGCCCCAAAGTTTCTACCAGAGAATCACGACGAAAACGTGTGCCAAACCCTATGCATAGGTTCATGGGCGGAACCCGCAAGTTGATCACCAAAACATACATCAAGTGGATCAATAGAATACCCCATTGTCACCACAGGTATCCCACGCAAGACATACATCAAGTGTTCTCAAATCTATAAAGACTCAATCCGATAAGATAACTTCAAAGGGGAAACTCAATTCATTACAAGAGAGAAGAGGGGAAGGAGAAACATAAGATCCAACTATAATAGCAAAGCTCGCGATACATCAAGATCGTATCACCTCTAGAAGAAGAGAGAGAGATCAAACACATAGCTACTGGTACATACCCTCAGCCCCGAGGGAGAACTACTCCCACCTCATCATGGAGATCACCGGGATGACGGAGATGGCCACCGAAGAAGGATTGCCCCCTCCGGCAGGGTGCTAGAACGGGTCTAGATTGGCTTTCGGTGGATACGGAGGCTTCTGGCGGCGGAACTCCCGATCTATTGTGCGTTCTAGAAGTTTTAGGTTACGTAGGTATATATGGGTGCATGAGGTACGTCATTGGACCAAAGGGGGGGCCACGAGGCAAACTCCGTTTGATATTCCTTTTCTTCGAAACACTGAAATAGGCAAAAAACAACAAATCTGGGCTGGGCCTCCGGTTAATAGGTTAGTCCCGAAAGTAATATAGAAGTGGATAATAAAGCCCATATTTCCCAAAACAGTAGATAATATAGCATGGAGCAATCAAAAATTATAGATACGTTGGAGACGTATCAAATATCATATTTCTTCTTGACAGTAGGAAGAGGAAATTCAAAACCTCCAAAAATAATCGATGGAATTTTTCCAATAGAGTTTATACTATGAACTTGAGGTTGTTTCCTCGGAAAGTGTACCGTATGCTCATTGCCATTAACATGAAAAGTGACATTGCCTTTGGTGCAATCAATAACAGCCCCTGCAGTATTCAAAAAGGGTCTTCCAAGAATAATAGACATACTATCGTCCTCGGGAATATGAAGAATAATAAAGTCCGTTAAAATAGTAACATTTGCAACCACAACATGCACATCCGCACAAATACCGACAGGTATAACAGTTGATTTATCAGCCATTTGCAAAGATATTTCAGTAGGTGTCAACTTATTTAAATCATGTCTACGATATAAAGAGAGACGCATAACACTAACACCGGCTCCAAGATCACATAAAGCAGTTTTAACATAGTTTCTTTTAATGGAGCATGGTATAGTTGGTACTCCTGGATCTCCAAGTTTCTTTGGTATTCCACCCTTAAAAGTATAATTAGCAAGCATGGTGGAAATTCCAGCTTCCGGTATCTTTCTTTTATTAGTAACAATTTATTTCATATACTTAGCATAAGGATTCATTTTGAGCATATCAGTTAATCGCATACGCAAAAAGATAGGTCTAATCATTTTAGCAAACCGCTCAAAATCCTCATCATCCTTTTTATGGGATGGTTTAGGAGGAAAAGGCATGGGTTTCTGAACCCATGGTTCTCTTTATTTACCGTGCTTCCTAGCAACAAAGTCTCTCTTATCATAACGTTGATTCTTTGATTGTGGGTTATCAAGATCAACAGCAGGTTCAATCTCTACTTCATTGTCACTACTAGGTTCAATCTCTACTTCATCTCAACATGAACATCATTATTAACATTATCACTAGGTTCATGCTCATTACCAGATTGTGTTTTAGCGTCAGAAATATAAATATCGTTGGGAATCTCAGGTGTGTCAATAACAGGTTCACTAGAAGTATGCAAAGTCCTATCATTTTTCTTTTTCTTCCTTTTAGAAGTACTAGGTCCATCAATATTAGTTCTCTGAGAATCTTGCTCAATTCTCTTAGGATGGCCCTCAGGATACAAAGGTTCCTGAGTCATTTTACCACCTTTAGTCATAACTCTAACAGCATTATCATTTTTCTTACTATTCAATTCATTGAGCAAATCATTCTGAGCTTTAAGTACTTGTTCTACTTGAGTGGTAACCATAGAAGCATGTTTACTAATAAGTCTTAGTTCACCTTTAACATTAGCCATATAATCACCCAAGTGTTCAAGCATATTAGCATTGCGTTTTAATTCTCTACCAACATAAGCATTGATGTTTTCTTGTTTGACCATAAAGTCATCAAACTCATCCAAGCATGGACTAGCAAACTTAGTAAATGTGATTTCAGCTTTATCATATCTACAGAGAGAATTTACCTTTACTACCTGTATCGGGTTATCAAGACCATGCATTTCTTCAACAGGCGGTAAATTAAGACCATGTATTTCTTCAATAGGAGGTAAATTCTTAACATCCTCAGCTTTAATACCTTTTTCTTTCATAGATTTCTTTGCCTCTTGCATATCTTCAGGACTGAGAAATAGAATACCCCTGTTCTTAAGAGTTGGCTTAGGAGTTGGTTCAGGAATTGGATCAAGAAGTGTCCAATTATTTTCATCGGTCAACATATTATTCAATAAAAGTTCAGCTTCATCTGGTGTTCTTTCCCTGAAAACACAACCAACACAACTATCCAGGTGGTCTCTAGAAGCATCAGTTAGTCCATTATAAAAGATATCAAGTATTTCATTTTTCTTAAGAGGATGATCAGGCAAAGCATTATGTAATCGGAGAAGCCTCCCCAAACTTGTGGGAGACTCTCTTCTTCAATTTGCACAAAACTATATATTTCCCTTAAAGCAGCTTGTTTCTTATGAGCGGGGAAATATTTAGCAGAGAAGTAATAAATCATATCCTGGGGACTACGCACACAACCAGGATCAAGAGAATTAAACCATATCTTAGCATCACCCTTTAATGAGAACGGAAATAATTTAAGGATATAATAGTAGCGAGTTTTCTCATCATTAGTGAATACGGTGGCTATATCATTTAATTTAGTAAGATGTGCCACAACAGTTTCAGATTCATAGCCATAGAAAGGATCAGATTCAACCAAAGTAATTATATTAGGGTCGACAGAGAATTCATAATCCATATCAGTCACAAAGATAGGTGAACTAGCATAAGCAGGATCATATTTCATTCTAGCATTCAGAGTTTTTTGTTTCAGCTTAGCTAATAATTTCTTAAGATCACTCCTATCGTTGCAAGCAAGAAAATCTCTAGCAGTTTCTTCATCCATAACATAGCCCTCAGGCACAACAGGTAATTCATATCTAGGGGGAGAATCTTCATCATCACTTTCATCAATATTATCAGTTTCAATAATTTCATTCTCTCTAGCCCTAGCAAGTTATTCATCAAGAAATTCACCAAGTGGCATAGTAGTATCAAGCATAGAAGTAGTTTCATCATAAGTATCATGCATAGCAGAAGTGACATCATCAATAACATGCGACATATCAGAATTAATAGCAGAAGCAGGTTTAGGTGTCGCAAGCTTACTCAAAACAGAAGGTGAATCAAGTGTAGAGCTAGATGGCAGTTCCTTACCTCCCCTCGTAGTTGAGGGATAAATCTTGGTTCTTGGATCTTTCAAGTTCTTCATAATGATAAGTAGATATAAATCCCAAGTGACTCAAAGAATAGAGCTATGCTCCCCGGCAATGGCGCCAGAAAATAGTCTTGATAACCCAAAAGTATAGGGGATTGCAACAGTTTTCGAGGGTAGAGTATGCAACCCAAATTTACTGATTCGACACAAGGGGACCCAAAGAATATTCTCAAGTATTAGCAGCTGAGTTGTCAATTCAACCACTCCTAGAAACTTAATATCTGCAGCAAAGTGTTTAGTAGCAAAGTAATATGATAGTAGTGGTAAAGGTGGTAAAAGTTAACGATAGGAAAAGTAATATTTTTGGTGTTTTGTAGTGATGATAACAATAGCAACAGAAAAGTAAATAAGTGAAGAACAATATATGGAAAGCTCGTAGGCAATGGATCGGTGATAGAGAATTATGCCAGATGCGGTTCATCATGTAACAGTCATAACCAAGGGTGACACAGAACTAGCTCCAATTCATCAATGTAAGGTAGGCATGTATGCCGAATATAGTCATACATGCTTATGGAAAAGAACTTGCATGACATCTTTTGTCCTACCCTCCCATGGCAGCGGGGTCCCATTGGAAACTAAGGGATATTAAGGCCTCCTTTTAATAGAGTACCGAACAAAAGCATTAACACATAGTGAATACATGAACTCGTCAAAATACGGTCATCACCGGGAGTGGTCACGATTATTGTCACTCGGGGTTGCCGGAACATAACACATAGTAGGTGACTATAGACCTGCAAGATAGGATCAAGAACTCTCATATATTTATGAAAACATAATTGGTTTAGATCTGAAATCATGGCACTCGGGCCCTAGTTACAAGCAATAAGCATAGCAAAGTCATAGCAATATCAATCTCAGAACATAGTGGACACTAGGGATCAAACCCTAACAGAACTAACTCGATTACATGATAAATCTCATCCAACCCATCACCGTCCAGCAAGCCTACGATGGAATTACTCACGCGCCGCGGTGAGCATCATGAAATTGGTGATAGAGGATGGTTGATGACGACGATGGCGACGGATTCCCCTCTCTGGAGCCCCGAACGGACTCCAGATCAGCCCTCCCGAGAGAGTTTAGGGCTTGGCGGCGGCTCCGTATCGTAAAACGTGATGAATCCTTCTCCCTGGTTTTTTTCTTCCCAAAAGTGAATATATGGAGTCAGGGTTGAGGTCGGTGGAGCGTTAGGGGGACCACGAGGCAGGCGACCCGCCCAGGGGGGTAGGGCGCGCCCCCACCCTCGTGGACAGGTGGAGGCCCCCCTGACGTGGATTGAGGGAGTCCTGGATTAGGGGGTCTCCGGACAGCCGGACTATATCCTTTGGCCAGACTGTTGGACTATGAAGATACAAGATTGAAGACTTCGTCCCGTGTCCAGATGAGACTCTACTTGGCGTGGAAGGCAAGCTAGGCAATACGGATATGTATATCTCCTCCTTTGTAACTGACCTTGTGTAACCCTAACCTCTCCGGTGTCTATATAAACCGGAGGGTTTTAGTCCGTAGGACAACATACAATCATATCATAGGCTAGCTTCTAGGGTTTAGCCTCTCTGACCTCGTGGTAGATCTACTCTTGTACTACCCATATCATCAATATTAATCAATCAGGACATAGGGTTTTACCTCCATCAAGAGGGCCCGAACCTGGGTAAAACATTGTGTCCCCTGCCTCTTGTTACCATCCGCCTTAGACGCACAGTTCGGGACCCCCTACCCGAGATCCGCCGATTTTGACACTGACATTGGTGCTTTCATTGAGAGTTCCTCTGTGCCATCGCCAGAAGGAAGGATGTCTTGTCTCGTCTTTAAAGACGGTACTACCGTTGGGGGAGCTTTGGCTGTCGGCCAAACTCTCCGGTTAGGCGGGTTCGTCATGACCGCCTGCTCGTCCGCCACGCCGACGATGAATTCTCGGGTCATCGAAAACAGCCTCCACGCCAAATCGGCACTCGCCGAACAGATGGATCCAATGGAGCTCTCCTCCTTAAACGAGCTCTTGGATCGCATCGCCGCCTTGGGAGTCGCTGCGGACTATGATCGGATTGGGCTTAAACCCGATCAAAGGGAGATTAACTCTCCACCGGTCACCCATCATATTGCAGTGGTGGAGGAACAATGCGGCGACCTTTCCTCTATCCTAAGGACCAACTATGTCTGGATTTCCGAGCTCTCCGAGCCGGACGCCCGTTCGCGGGAGGACAACATCCAATCCCTGAACTTAGAGTCAGACAACGGACCAGGATTAGCGGGTAACACCCCGGAACAGAAACTTCCAAAATTGGAAACTCCTCGGCCCCTGGATCCCAGATCGGGTAGCGGTTCAGATTCAATTCCACCCACCCACCCAAACACAAGCGACCTTTCCCATATCAGGCAAGAGCCCCAGGAAACAGTACATCATTACTGGGCCAGATTCCTCCTTGCGATGAACAAGGTTAAGGACTGTCGCGAGGAAGACACAGTCTTATTTTTCTGCAATAATTGCATGGAAAAGGGAATCCTTAACGCCATAAATTGCTGTGAGATAACACGCTTCGCTGACTTGGCGTCCATAGTACGAAAGTACTGTGCGATGGAAAGTGCCTGGAAAACCGAAAGAAACTTTTGGGATAATCCGGCCTTGAACACAAACCTAGTCCGAAATAAAAGGGTGCATTATCACAATACACCCGGATTAACTACCAAAAAGCAAAAACCCTCTATAGGGCAAGGAACCTTACTGGAGGGATGGCTCAACGAACCGTGCAAAATTCATAGCACGGTGGATATAATACCAACCCACAACCTTAGAGCATGTTGGATACTCCGGCAGGTGGCCAAAAGTGGTGAGGATCTTCTTATCCCACATACCACAGAGCACCATCTAGTGGCTAACAATACGGTGTTAACAGTGTTTGAGACCTTTGCGTCAAATAATAGGCGCAAGCGAACACTCCGCAGCATGGCCGAAATCTGCCACGTAGCAGCAACAAATCCATGGAGTGACACGGCTATTACCTTCAATGCCATTGATGAACCCAAATTCCGAATAGCCCGAGCACCGACCGCACTGGTCCTCAGTCCAACCGTGGACGGCTTTCAACTCACCAAAGTACTCATGGACGGCGGCAGCGGACTAAACCTCATCTATGAGGAAACTCTTCAAAAGATGGAAATAGACTGGAACCATATCGAGCAAAGTAGCACAACCTTTAGAGGAATTATCCCCAGTCGGGAGGCAGGCTGTGCTGGGAAAATCACACTAGATGTGGTATTCGGAACGCTGGACAATTACAGGTCCGAAGAAATTACATTCCAAGTGGCCCCGTTCAGCAGTGGCTATCACGCTCTTTTAGGAGGGGAGGCGTTCACAATCTTCCAAGCCGTACCCCACTATGGGTACATGAAGCTCAAAATGCCCGGGCCCAACTGAATCATCACTCTCGCTAGTGATCCGGACACAGCACTCCGTGCCGAAAACAAAACAGCGGCATTGGCCCTCGAGGCATTATCCGAAGCCCTCTCGGCCGAGGAGTTAACCACGCTATGCTCCACAGTGGACAGAGATGATGTGATACTCGACAAGAGATCCAAGTCCACCCAACAGACCCTACCAAAACAGCCTCCATAGGGGCACAGTTAAACCCCGCCGTGGACGCCGCACTACGAGAGTTCCTGCATGAGAATTGGGACATATTCGCCTGGCATCCCTCAGACATGCCAGGAATCCCACACAGGCTGGCCGAGCATAGCCTCAATATCATAAAGGGATTCAAGACGGTCAAGCAAGCTCTTCGGCGTTTCTCCGAACCTAAGAGTCAGGCCATGGGAGAAGAACTAGCCAAGTTATTGGAGGCCGGATTCATTAGAGAAATAAAATATCCGGACTGGCTAGCAAACCTGGTGATGGTACCAAAGAAGGACAAATCCTGGCGCCTTTGCGTCGATTTCAAAGACCTTAATAAAGCTTGCCCAAAGGATCCCTTCCCCCTCCCACGCATCCATCAAATCATTGACGCTACCGCAGGACACAAGTCATTGTGTTTCCTCGACGCGTACTCCGGTTACCACCAAATCAAGTTGGCGGAGTCCGACCAAGCCGCAATGGCATTCATCACACCATACGGTCCCTTCTATTTCAACACAATGCCTTTTGGGCTCAAAAACGCCGGCGCAACATATCAGCACATGATTCAGACATGCCTGGAGAAGCAAATTGGCAAAACAGTAGAGGCATATGTAGACGATGTGGTCGTCAAAACCAAACACATCGACTCTTTGATAGATGACTTGAGGCTCACATTCGACAACCTCCGAACATATGACATCAAGCTCAATCCGGAAAAATGCGTTTTCGGCGTCCCAGCCGGAAAGCTCCTGGGATTCATTGTCTCCAGTAGAGGCATTGAAGCTAATCCGGCCAAAATCTGAGTGTTTTCACAGTTGGCTATCCCAACAGACCTCAAACAAATCCAGAAGTTAACTGGATGCGTGGCGTCTCTAAGCCGCTTTATCCCCCGCTTAGGACAAAAGGCTTTACCCCTTTATCGCCTCCTTCGGCGTACCGAACACTTCGAGTGGACGGACGCGGCCACAGCCGGATTGGAAGAAATAAAGGCCATCCTGGCAACCAACCCGATCCTGGCCGCGTCAAACATCGGCGAACTAATGCTGTTGTACATTGCGGCAACTCATCAAGTTGTAAGCGCGGTGCTTGTTGTCGAACGGGAAGCGGACGGACACAAATTCCCTCTTCAAAAGCCTGTATACTATGTATCCACTGTCCTCACTCCATGCAAATCACGGTACCCGCATTACCAAAAGATAGCATATGTGGTATTCATGGCATCACGAAAATTGCAACACTACTTTCAAGAGTGTTCGATTACAGTAGCCTTGGAAGTGCCACTTAATGATATTATCAACAACCGCGACGCTACGGGCCGGATTGCCAAATGGGCCATTGAGCTCCTCCCATTCGACATAACATACAAACCTCACCGAGCCATTAAATCGCAAGTACTGGCCGATTTCTTCGTCGAATGGACGGAGGCCGAACTCCCTAAAGAGTACGGCGCATACTCCAATTGGATCATGCACTTCGACGGATCTAAAATGCTGGCCGGTCTAGGGGCTGGCGTCGTTTTGACGTCCCCAACCGGAGATACCGTTCGGTACATACTGCAAATATTGTATACAGACTCCAACAATGCAGCCGAATACGAAGCTCTGTTGCATGGTCTTCGGATGGTAGTCTCCATGGGCATTCAACGCCTGGAGGTGCGTGGGGATTCAAACCTTGCAATATCCCAAATAAATGGAGATTTTGACGCCAAGGATCCGAAAATGGCGGCCTATCGAAACCCCATCCTAAAAATGTCAGCTCGGTTCGAGGGACTCGAATTTCACCATGTGGCATGGGAAAACAATCAGGCGGCGGATATCCTCGCCCGCATTGGCGCAAAATACGACGCGGTCCCCCCAACATATTTTTGGAAAGGCTTTTCAAGCCATCAGTAGTATGGGAAGGGGACACCTGTAACAACAGTCCTGACCCGGCCAAAATACCCAATAACGAACTCTCTGACACAATCGGAGGCTCCGCCACCGAAATAACACCTTCAGCCCATGAAATAATGGCCATTATTGCCCCATGGACAGAACCATTCTTGGCCTACCTAACTAGACAGGAACTTCCGGAGGACCAAAATGAGGCACGCTGCATAGTGCGGCGATCCAAAGCCTACAGGGTCCATCAGGGAGAATTGTACAAGAAAAGCACTACCGGAGTCCTTCAAAGGTGCATCTCCGAAGAGGAAGGGTGGAATCTTTTGGAAGAAATTCACGCCGGACTCGGCGGTCATCATGCCGCAGCCCGGGCTCTTGTAAGAAAGGCCTTCCATACAGGATTCTATTGGCCAATGGCCCGGGCAGATGCACAGGACTTGGTCCAATGTTGCGCCGGTTGCCAGCTCTTTGCAAATCAAAGCCACATGCCACCCACCGCTCTCCAAACAATCCCCATTACATGGCCCTTTGCGGTCTGGGGGCTTGACATGGTTGGACCCCTTAAAGGGGGAACCCATAAGAAAAAAAATACTTATTGGTCATGGTGGATAAATTCACCAAATAGATAGAGGCCAAACCAGTTAAAACAGCCGAATCCGGACCGGTGATAGATTTCTTATCTGGGGTTGTACACCGTTACGGCGTCCCCCACAGCATCATCACTAATAACAGCATGAACTTCACGGCCGACGAAGTCAAACTCTGGTGCAGCAAAATGGGCATCAAGCTCGATTATGCCTCAGTCTATCACCCACAAACCAACGATCAAGTCAAGCGAGCAAACGGTCTTATAATGAGTGGCATTAAACCTAGATTAGTGTGTTCCTTAACAGAGTCTAACACGCACTGGGTAGAGGAGCTCGACTTCGTACTCTGGGGGCTGCGGACCACGCCGAATCGTAGTACCGGATATACACCCTTCTTTATGGTGTACGTCGCAGAGGCAGTCCTGCCCTGTGACATAATTCATGACTCACCTAGAGTGCGCATGTACGAAGAAAGAGAAGCTGAACTCAATCGGCAGGACAGTATGGACACCTTGGAGGAGGAGCGCAACGTAGCCGAAGCCCGTTCCGCATTTTATCAGCAACAGGCTAGCAGATACCAAAGCTGAGAACTACGGGCCAAAACTTATAACATTGGCGAACTAGTTCTACGCCTGCCAGATAAGAAAAAGAACAAGCTCGAGCCCAAATGGGAAGGTCCCTTCATTATTGACCAAGTTCTGACCGGTGGAGCGTACCGACTGCGGGATGCATCGACTAGTCGACTCGAGCCGAACCCATGGAATGCAGCCAGGCTCCGAAGATTCTACGCCTAGCACCGGACTCTATGCTAGTCCCCTCCCTTTGTCCATTTTTCACAAATACATTATCTGTCTTGTTTTCCTTTCTTTCTTTCTTTTCTTATTTTTCTAGGCCTCAAAGGGTCACCTTGTTCCTTGTTTGCACATTACAGATGCGCTAGCCGCACTCTTCATACCTGGGGGCTTCTTTCACAGAAGCTTAAATTATTTATCCGGGCTTCATGCCCAACACATGTGTTATACTTCCGCATGTACCTTTTTTCACCATTATATGCATCGATATGACTTAAGTTTTGGCCAAGCTGGGTTGCCTGGCTCTTGTATTTATGCCCTACGTTCCCGTTCATTTGGCTAGGGCATAAGGGGAGCACCTCTGCGATTGTTACTGCCGGGTCAGCCGGATGTGTACCTCAGACTGGGTGAAGCCGAAAGCTAGTGTTCTTAAGGGAATATTCGGTTGGTGAACAAAAGATGATTTTTATTTTTCATATCTGCCCCAGATGTTTTTCCTGTGTTTCCTATCGCAGTCCGGACATGCACTTTAGGGCATGCTTGACGAGGGAAAGGAACCCTTAACGGAACTATTCTCCCTGGAATATGTTTCTTACTACCCATGTAATATAACATAACTAGTTGGGCACTTGTCTGATAAAGCACTAATGACTCCTACGCCTAGTCTCCACGCATACCCCGGTTCTTATATAACTGAGCGGGTATTCGGATACACTCCGGACTATTGGGCCCGGAGGCTGAAGCGAAAAGGTCTGCAACGACAAATGATCTACAATCCGGCTAGAAGGCATTATACATGTCACTTCAATTACATAGTCATGCAGACTGACTAAATTCTTCTTCCATACCATCCAACAGGCGGTCTAGCTTACAATCCTATTGGGAATACTTTGCGGCTAATTCTACTTGCCCATACACTAAGCTAACGGGAATTTCTTTTCCGCCGGGCCCCACAGGTCCGACCTCGACCATGTGATTTGGGTCTTCTTTGGTATACCGCGTCTTCACCATGGCCCAGGCTTCTCTGGCACCTTGTCGGCAGGCGGATATCTTCCATAGTCGGAAGCGCCGCCGTGCTCCTTTGAGCTTCTCCGCAAGCTCCGCAACACCCTCTGGCAGGGAGACGGACGGCCACAAAGCCCAGGCAACACCCTGCATCACCTGCCGAACTTGTTCGTGCAGATTTGACAGCTTGGACAGAAGATCACCCGCGGACCCAGGCATTTCCTCCGCGGGACGACCCGTCAGCATACCTACAGACATAACACTGTTAGTCGGCTTCTTCGCCGAATACCTTTAAAGGATTCATTCAAGCACTTACTAAAAATGCCGCGTCGAAGCCTCTTATTCTCCTTCTCGGAGTCTGCAAGCTGGCCCCGAACGTCCTTTAGTTCCATGTTCAGCCTTATATTGGCGTCTTGGAGATTGTTTTTCTCCCGCCTAACCTCAGTCAGCACATGTTTGCCAGCTTCTAACTGCCGCATAACATGCTGGTCTCCCAGATTTTCTCTGGAGTCATCTGCAAAATCTCTTGTTAGATCTGCAGCCACGCCGCACACTATACGGTAACCATAATTCTTTAAAATGTTACTAGCGGGAGGCTTTTTCTGTTCCTGCAATGCGGCAATAGCGGCCCGCAGTTGGGTCTTGCATTCCTCTAGCTCCTGGGACAGCCTGGTATTCTTCTCTGTAAGAACCTACACAATAAAGATGATCCTTAAATCAGTTTTGCTAACTGTTTCAAGTCTCAGGGGCTACTGATACATACAAATCGTCAGATTCACTCACCCGTACATCCTTTACATACTGATCCGTGGCTCTGGCTAGACCATCTTGAGCGGCAAGGAGGTACGCTTCTCCAGAATTAAAGGCATCAAACGCCTCTAGTGAGAAACAAGCGTCACGGAGTACGGCCTAGCGGCGCCTATGATTCACGGTGCTTTCCACTTCTAAGTTTGTAGCAGATAACCTATCCGCATCCTCTGTAGGGGGATTATCCGACGCTTGCTCCATATCGGCTTCTGCCTCCGTGTCCGGTCCTAGTGCCGGACTGGTGGAAGCGTGATCGGCGACATCGCCGGACATATTCCGACGAGCATTTTTTCTGTTAAAGAAACACGGGCGTCATTATATTTTGAAAAAGACGACAACCATGGAGCGGGGTTTGTTGTACCTTTGCACCGGCGTCTCTGTCCTAACCGCCTTCCTTTTTGGCCTACCCTGCCTCGATGCCTCCTGTTGGCGTGTTGCTGCAGGGCGTCCCGAATGCCTTCCCTGTAAAAAAGGCCATGAATATGGTGGGTGAAGTGTCTAAAAGGGGATCCTACCTTTTTGAGTGGGGATTTTCGGTTTTTCTTACATGCGATGCAGGGAGCAGTCCGGGATAGTCGGACGTAATGGCCACCATGGCATCATCGCAGCTTAACTGATAGAACTGCCTGTTTATCAGCTCCACGGAAATTACCGGATCTTCTTAGAGTCCGGAGTCGAGGGCCCGGTCCGGGTCCTCCGGCTGTGGAGAAGGGCTGCTGACCTCCCTTATGGCCTTTCGCAGTTCCTGCCGTAAATTGGCAAGGTAAATACTTACAACGAAAAATGCAAGAAGGTGGAAGTAAGGGGATATAGCTTACCCAGCTCGGAGGATTGTACATGGAGAATCCGTCCCGTGGCTTGATGCGGGCGAGCTCCTCCTCCTCTCCCTTGAACAGTTCGAACAGGATTTTGGTTAATGCGGCAGCATCGCCCGGACCCTTACACCCGTAGCGGGTGGCGTCATCCTCTCCGTTGAAACACCACAAGGGGTGCCCACGATATTGAAGTTGTTGCACTCTCCGCATTATGCAAATTGACATAACTTCGGTTATTGTCAATCCTGACTGAGCCAGTGCCTTAATCCGGTTCATCAGATAGAGGACTTCTCTGTCGTCTTCCACCTGGGGGCTCCGTGGGCGCCAGCTTCGGCGCTTCTTCAGAGGAGCATTGTTGAACTCAGGAAGAACCCGCCGAACAGGGTCTGGAAGGGGAACGTCCTCCATATAAAACCATTCTGAAGGCCAATCTTCGGACGGCTTCTTCGGGGTATCGGGCAGATATCCGGTATTGGCGATGCGCCATACTTCGGCTCCGCCCACTTGATAAAGTGATTCCCTCTGTGTGCGAGGGATAAGGCAAAATAGCCTTTTCCACAGCTCGAAGTGAGCCTCGCAGCCCAGGAACAACTCGCAGACGGCAACGTAGCCGGCGATGTGTAGGATGGAGTCAGGGGTGAGATTGTGTAGTTGGAGGCCGTAGAACTCCAGGAGCCCGCGGAGGAACAGATGAATTGGAAATCTGAGTCCCCTTAGTAACTAAGGAACAAGGCAAACCCGTTCCCCCATGGAGGGACAGGGAAAGTCCTCCGCTTGCTCCCTGCCATTGTAGGTGGCAAGCCCGGCTCGAACGGGCACCATGTATGCCGGGGGAAGAAATCCTTTGGTCTGTAGTTCAACCAATCGACTATGTGGGACTGAACACCTCTCCCAATCACCAAGCTTAGGGCTATGGGGGCGGGAGGAGGAGCTGCGGAGGTCGGCCATGCTGGAATGGATCTTCCCAAAATGCGCTCTGATGGATTCTCGCTGAGGGGAGGATGGTGTGGATCGGATCTAAGAATCCCATCCCTTTAATAGACAATTTATTTATCTAGCTAGGGGGGTGAATGAAAAAATGCCCTGGCGCCTCGTATTCGTCGATGCATGAGAATTTTCCCTTATTGGGCGCAGAAGCCAAGAGGATCAACATTTATGGGGCCGGATACTATTTACAAACACTTGGAAATTGGAGAAGAACCCGCCTTGCAATGCCGAAGACAATACTGCACGCCGGACTCGTCGTCATTGACGCCTGGTTCGGGGGCTACTGAGGGAGTCCTGGATTAGGGGGTCTCCGAACAGCCGGACTATATCCTTTGGGCGGACTGTTGGACTATGAAGATGCAAGATTGAAGACTTCGTCCCGTGTCCAGATGGGACTCTACTTTGCATGGAAGGCAAGCTAGGCAATACGGATATGTATATCTCCTCCTTTGTAACCGACCTTGTGTAACCCTAACCTCTACGGTGTCTATATAAACCGGAGGGTTTTAGTCCGTAGGACAACATACAATCATACCATAGGCTAGCTTCTAGGGTTTAGCCTCTCTGATCTCGTGGTAGATCTACTCTTGTACTACCCATATCATCAATATTAATCAAGCAGGACATAGGGTTTTACCTCCATTAAGAGGGCCCGAACCTGGGTAAAACATTGTGTCCCCTGCCTCCTGTTACCATCTGCCTTAGACGCACAGTTTGGGACCCCCTACCCTAGATCCGCCGGTTTTGACACCGACATGGATCTTCCTTCATGTATTTTTTATATATTCCAATATAACTGTTGATTTTCAAGTCATTCCGAGAACTTTTATTTTTGCACAAAAATAACACCGTGGCGATTCTACTGAAAACATCGTCAGTCCGGGTTAGTTCCATTCAAATCATGCAAGTTAGACTCCAAAACAAGGGCAAAAGTGTTTGGAAAAGTAGATACGACGGAGATGTATCACTAGCCCATCCTTTTCTTCATTAAATTTCCATTTGTCGACAATGTTTGTACATTAAACTACTCTTCCCGTGAATCAGCCATTTGAGTGGGCAATGGAAAAATCTGGAATGAAAACAAGGCCTTTAGAGTAGACAATGCTACATGTCGAAGCAGATCTCTTGCTGGGTCCCGATAGCTCCTCAGAGATGGATTCAGAGACAGATGACCAGTCCTATTCCCCCACCGAGGTGTATGCTCTAACTTGGCATGGTTCTACTGCTCATATCATGCATATGGTGTCTTGCATTGCATAGTTTAGACATCATATACACAATATTCAACACCATGTTCTTAGTTCAGACATCATATATGCGAATGCCCTCCACTTAGCATATAAATCACATATGTGAATTAAATCATGCGATCCTGGTTACTTAGATAACATGTATGTGAATTACGTCATGTGATCGTGTTTAGTTAGTCATCATATCTTTGAATTATGTTATGCTATGCTATCTAGTTTAGATAGAAATCATATATGTGAAATTATGTCATGCTATCCGTTTTAGTTAAACAATATACATGTCAATTATTTAATGCCCTCTTTTTTCCACACTATCTATTGCATTTGTCTCTCATACAATGTCTGTACATTCAATTATGTTTCCTGTTTATCAGCCATTTGAACTGGAGCGGGTGATGGCAGTATCTATCGGAGTAAAAACACGGTCTTCAAATAAAAAAGTGCTACCTCTTGGTGGAGATAGGACCCTGGTTGTACATGCAGGTGAACCAGCCCTACCACACATAACCCAAACTCTCGCAGATTTTACCCCTACTACGATGGACAGAGAACCAGCTTCACCCAATCTAACCCCAACCCTAGCAGATAGTAACCCAGTTCCTGTTGACACAACACCATCTCCACCACAGAGCTCCCAAACAAGAGTAGTTAGTAAGGCAACTCCTATGCCCAAAGCGCCAGTACTACCACGGCGAACCCCAACTCCACCAGTTAGTACACCTATTCCCATGGAGGAAGCACAACCAGCCATTCATAGTTTAACATCTATCACATTTGATGTTGTTAAATCCTATGTGTGTATCTTCCCATCATGGAAATATTATACTGAAGATGAAGGAAAATGCCAGTTGCGGGTGTTTGTCCAGGAGTTATGTGTAAGTAATGTTATTCATGGCAATTACTTTGCTTTGTCCCTTACATTGTTCCTCCATGATGGTTATAATACATAAATTTTTCCCATTTTTCTCTATAGAGAAGGACCGATTTGGAAACTCAGGATGAGGTAACCTATGCTAATACCTCTGCTATCTTCAAGAATGCTTGGTGGCAGTATCGGAATTACCTCAAGAAAACGTACTTCACTGGCAAAGAAACTCATCAAATTCCCTTACATTCTCCTGAGACACATTTACTCGACAATGACGGGGAACGCCTTGTTCTTTACTAGTCCCAAACCAAGAATGTGGTAAGGTCTATGAGATCATTTTATTTTAAGTACTATATGCTTGTGTCTTACTGTACTCTGTTCATGTAGAACAAGTGCTTAAACCTGAAGAACAACTGTTCTCATTTAAGATTCCATTGCTATCGTGCATACTGCTTTGCTCTTGTATCACTGTATTTACTTATATAAACTTATTTTTAAATTGAACTATCCAATGGGAACTCCAATGGCACAACAAGTATGTTTACGCATGTTTCTTTAACATGTTTGCTCTAATAAATAGCTCTATTGATTTCAATTTCAATTGTGTATACAGTTGACTTCTCATATCATGCACATTACTAGCATCATAACAGGGACAATGGTGTTGTTGTACATGTAGACCCGTGGTACCCATCTGAAATCTTGTTGTGTCGTTTAGTTTCCCATGCTTTGTATTATTTCAGTGCTGCTTTCTCTTGAACTAATATGATTTGAACCGTGTCTCTATTTTGATTTGGCAAGACAATGCAGTGACCATAGGATATAGATATATCTTTTTTTGATGCTTTTACTATGTACTACTTGGCAATAGAAGACTTGGTAGTTTAATCTTCTCCACCTTACTAATGAACTGGTTCACCGAAATGAGTTTCATATACTAGTACATGCTAAACCTGTTATGTGTTTGCTTTTTTCTTCTTTTAGAATGCTGACAGAATATTGGGGAAGAGTGCCTTATTAAGCAATGATAAAGGAAGTAATGCAGATAAGGTTCAGGATCGTGATACACCTTGTTGGTCTCCAACAAAGCTGATAAAACAGCTAAGGAAAACTATCTTGAAGATAGTGAGGCAACCCCAAAGTCCTGTATTGGTTTATTGCTCGAGTTACTAGCCACTACTGCTTGCACAAGATATTCAAACTCACTGTCTGAATCAGTTCGATTTCTTGAGTCTCAACTACAAGCTGAAAGACATCGATCAGCTGTGCTGCGACAAGAAGTGGAAGGACTGCGGAAGTCCCTGTAGCATTCAGATGCATACTTTCTAGTGCAACAACAAGTGTTGGAGGATTTTAGCGCCAAATAGGACAAAGCTAATAAGCTTGCTAAGCTTATTGCCAGCATGGTGGATACCCAGGATAACGTTTCTTAAGATCTTCTAAAGTTTTTTTTAGTTATGGACTTGTTTTGCTGCTGCGTTTATTTTCACTAGTGGCCAATTTTGACGACCAGTGTATGTAATATGCTGCTTTGTTCCCTATATTTGCACTGGTAGCGAACTTTGATGCCCAGTGGATGTAATATGTGTAATAGCTATAATAGGCTAGCGTTAGTTGCTTGCTTATTTATTTCCTTATTGTCTTGTTTAGTTGTTTGCTTGTAGTCACTGCAGTTCTTTTTCCACGTTTTTTAGTGGCCACAATAACCTAGTTTTGGTAACTAGGCCACAATAATCATGGCAACACATGGACTGTTGTAACCATGGGCCTCCTGCGGGCTGTAGGATCCATGGGCCTTCTACGGGCCATAGGATCCATGGGCGTTTTATGGGCCGTAGGATCCATGGACTTTCTACGGGTCGTATGATGCATGGGCCATTTACGGGCTGTAGGATCCATTGGTCTTCTACGGGCCGTAGGATCCATGGGCCTTCTATGGGGCGTATAATCATTTCGCCAGACATGGGCCGTACTATTCGTGGACCATAACGGGCCGTTAATAGGCCATATTTGATAACGCTATGAAAACAGCCCAATGGGTTAACGGGCCACAAACGGGCCGAATGTAACCACGAGCTGTATTTGGCCCACAAACGGAACATGCTAGTAACGGATTGTATCTAACCAAATTCTAGAAATGATCCCAAGAATAAATGGGCCCTGAGAAGGCCGAAAGATAACACGGTTGGAAACGGCCCAATGGAATAATGGGCCGTTAATGGGTATAAAGGGGTACACTATTCATCACGGGCCAGATTCACCACGAGGCGTTAAAGGGCAAGAGTTTCAAATGGTCTCATATGGGCCGAAATACATCATGGGCCATACATGGGCCGGAAGTTACAACATACTGGAATCATATTGGAAGGCCCAGATGAAGCTACTAGGCTTAATTCGGATAGGCCGTAACGGGCTGTGAGTTAGCGGGCTATAAATGGACTATATATGAACATGCCGTTAATAGGCTTTCTGTGGGCTGGCGAATGGGCCTCTGTTGGGCCGTTCCATGTGTCGACATATCATAGGCGCCTCCTATCCAATGAATGGATGACATTTGTCCCAACGGTGAGCCAACACATGTTTCCTCCGGCCAATGAGAATTTTACACGTGGAAAATCCTCATTGGTCCGGGCTGTTAGCGGGTTATCGGTTCCAAAACCGGACTCGGTAGCTTAACGGCGTTCCGTTACGGTGGATGCCACGTGTCGGTCGCCCTTTACGAAAGCATTTCCATGACGCATGATTTATCGTCATGGAAGTGGACACTTCTATGATGATAATTTTGGTAATGTCATGGAACACTTCTACGACAGCATCTTGATTCTGTCATAAATTTGTCATGGAAGTACATGCAGGACAGAAAACGTGACCTACTGTGACAAACAAGTATCATCACCGAAGTGTCTTTTTTGTAGTGTTTGTGAAAGTCTAATTAAGCGGCTCGATCTATCTCTATAGATCTTAATGCCCAATATATAAGTAGCTTCATCGAGGTTTTCCATTGAAAAATTATTATTCAAGTATCCTTTTATGCTACTCAGAAATTCAGTATCATTTCCAATCAACAATATGTCCTCCACATATAATATCAGAAATGCTACAGAGCTTCCACTCACTTTCTTGTAAATACAGGCTTCTCCAAAAGTCTGTATAAAACCATATGCTTTGATCACACTATCAAAACGTATATTCCAAGTCCGAGAGACTTGCACCAGTACATAAATGGATCGTTGGATCTTGCAAACTTTGTTAGCACCTTTTGGATCGACAAAACCTTCTGGTTGCATCATATACAACTCTTCTTTAAGATATCCATTAAGGAATGCAGTTTTGACATCCATTTGCCAAATTTCATAATCATAAAATGTGGCAATTGCTAACATGATTCGGACTGACTTTAGAATCGCTACTGGTGAGAAATTCTCATCGTAGTCAACTCCTTGAACTTGTCGAAAACCTTTCGCAAGAAGTCGAGCTTTGTAGACAGCAATATTACCGTCAGCGTCAGTCTTCTTCCTGAAGATCCATTTATTCTCTATGGCTTGCCGATCATCGGGCAAGTCAGCCAAAGTACACACTTTGTTCTCATACATGGATCCCATCTCGGATTTCATGGCCTCAAGCCATTTTAAGGAATCTGGGCTCATCATTGCTTCCTCATAGTTTGTAGGTTCGTCATGGTTAAGTAACATGACCTCCAGAACCAGATTACGGTACCACTTTGGTGCAGATCTTATTCTGGTTGACCTACGAGGTTCGGTAGTAACTTGAGCAGAAGTTTCATGATCATCATCATTAGCTTCCTCACTTACTGGTGTAGGAATCACTGTAACTGATTTCAATGATGAACTACTTTCCAATAAGGGAGTAGGTACAATTACCTCATGATAACCCACAAGTATAGGGGATCGCAACAGTTTTTGATAAGTAAGAGTGTCGAACCCAATGAGGAGCTAAAGGTAGAACAAATATTCCCTCAAGTTCTATCGACCACCGATACAACTCTACGGACGCTTGACGTTCGCTTTACCTAGAACAATTATGAAACTAGAAGTACTTTGTAGGTATTGTTGGATAGGTTTGCAAGATAATAAAGAGTACGTAAATAAAAAGTAGGGGCTGTTTAGATAAAGAAACAATAAAGTAAATATAGCATGTGTGGAAAAGTGGTGGCAGGAGTTGCGAAATTGCCCCTAAGCAATTGACTACTTTACTAGACCGATAGCAAGTATTATGTGGGAGAGGCCACTGCTAGCATGTCATCCCTGACTTGGAATTCTATGCACCTATGATTGGAACTATTAGCAAGCATCCGCAACTACCAACGTTCATTAAGGTAAAACCCAACCATAGCATTGAGATATATTGGTCCCCCTTCAATCCCGTATGCATCAATTTCTATGCTAGGTTGAAACTTCTGTCACTCTTGCCCTCCAATACATAGTCATATCAACATACAACTAACCCTAGGGTGTGATCCACGTGCGCAATCATATGATGGGCACCAAAGGACAACAACATAACCACAAGCAAATTAAATCAATCATAGCAATTCATTAACCACCGATAGGACAACAAAAATCTACTCAGACATCATAGGATGGTAACACATCATTCGATAATAATATGAAGCATAAAGCATCATGTTCAAGTAGAGGGTACAGTTGGTTGCGGGAGAGTGGACCACTGTAGATAGAGGGGGGAAGGTGATGGAGATGTTGGTGAAGATGGAGGAGCTGTTGGTGAAGATCGCGGTGATGATGATGGCCCCCGGTGGCACTCCGGTGCCACTGGAAGCGAGGGGGAGAGAGCCCCCCTCCTTCTTCTTCATTGACCTCCTCCCTAGATGGGAGAAGGGTTTCCCCTCTGTCCATGGCCTCCATGGCACGGGAGGTGCGAGAGCCCCTCCGAGATTGGATCTATCTCTCTGTCTCTCTTTGTTTCTGTGTTCTCTCTGGCTGTGTTTCACCGTTTCGTGTATATATGGAGATCCGTAACTCCGATTGGCCTGAAATCTTCGCCGTGATTTTTTTTGAAAATTAGCTGTCTTGCGGGAAAAGAAGAGAGTCAACCACCTTACAGGTGGCTCACGAGGGTAGGGGGCGCGCCCCCTGCCTCGTGGCCATCTCGGGCACCATCTCGCGTGGATTTTTCTTCCGGAATTTTCCAAATATTCCAAAAAGTATCTCCGTCCGTTTTTATCCCGTTTGGACTCCGTTTGATATGGAGATTCTGCGAAACCAAAAAGATGCAACATACAGGAACTGGCACTGGGCACTGAATCAATATGTTAGTCCCAAAAATAGTATAAAAAGTTGCCAAAAGTATATGAAAGTTGTATAATATTGGCATGGAACAATCAGAAATTATAGATACGACGGAGACGTATGAGCATCCCCAAGCTTAATTCCTGCTCGTCCTCGAGTAGGTAAATGATAAAAAAGATAATTTTGATGTGGAATGCTACCTAGCATAATCTTGATCACATATCTAATCATGGCATGAATATTAAGACATGAGTAATTCAAAGCAATAGTCTATCATTTGACATAAAAACAATAATACTTCAAGCCCACTAATAAAGCAATCATGTCTCTTCAAAATAGCAAGGCCAAAGAAAGTTATCCCTACAAAGTCATATAGTCTGACTATGCTCCATCTTCACCACACAAAATACTCACATCATGCACAACCCCGATGACAAGCCAAGCAATTGTTTCATACTTTTTAATGCGCTTCAGCATTTTCAACCTACACGCAATACATGAGTGTGTGCCGTGGACAGAGCACTATAGGTGGAATAGAATGGTGGTTGTGGAGAAGACAAAAAGGATAAGATAGTCTCACATCAACTAGGCTTATCAACGGGCTATGGTGATGCCCATCAATAGATATCAATGTGAGTGAGTAGGGATTGCCATGCAACGGATGCACTAGAGCTATAAGTATATGAAAGCTCAAACTGAAACTAAGTGGGTGTGCATCCAACTTGCTTGCTCATGAAGACCTAGGGCATTTGAGGAAGCCCATCGTTGGAATATATAAGCCAAGTTCTATAATGAAAATTCCCACTAGTATATGAAAGTGATAACTCAAGAGACTCTCTATATGAAGAACATGGTGCTACTTTGAAGCACAAGTGTGGTAAAAGGATAGTAACATTGCCCCTTCTCTCTTTTTCTCTCATTTTTTTGTAGGCTTCTTTGGCCACTTTTATTTTGATAACCTCACATGGGACAATGTTCTAATAATGATGATCATCACACTTTTATTTACTTACAACTCAATATTACAACTCGATATCTAGAACAAAGATATGACTCTATATGAATGCCTCCGGCGGTGTACCGGGATGTGCAATGATCTAGCGTAGCAATGACATCAAAAAACGGACAAGCCATGAAATCATCATGCTAGCTATCTTACGATCATGCAAAGCAATATGACAATGAATGCTCAAGTCATGTATATGATGATGATGAAAGTTGCATGGCAATATATCTCGGAATAGCTATGGAAATGCCATGATAGGTAGGTATGGTGGCTGTTTTGAGGAAGGTATATGGTGGGTTTATGGTACCGGCGAAAGTTGTGCGGTACTAGAGAGGCTAGCAATGGTGGAAGGGTGAGAGTGCGTATAATCCATGGACTCAACATTAGTCATAAAGAACTCACATACTTATTGCAAAAGCTTATTAGCCCTCGAAGCAAAGTACTACTACGCATGCCCCTAGGGGGATAGATTGGTAGGAAAAGACCATCGCTCGTCCCCGACCGCCACTCATAAGGAAGACAATCAATAAATACCTCATGCTCCAACTTCGTTACATAACGGTTCACCATATGTGCATGCTACGGGAATCACAAACCTCAACACAAGTATTTCTACAATTCACAACCACCCACTAGCATGACTCTAATATCACCATCTTTGTATCGCAAAACTATTGCAAGGAATCAAACATATCATATTCAGTGATCTACAAGTTTTATGTAGGATTTTATGACTAACCATGTGAATGACCAATTCCTGTCATCTCTCTAAATAGATATAAGTGAAGCAAGAGAGTTTAATTCTTTCTACAAAAGATATGCCCGTGCCCTAACAAATATAAGTGAAGCAAAAGAGCATTCTACAAATGACGGTTTTCTATGTAAAGAGAAACAGGCAATCCAAACTCCAAATGATATAAGTGAAGCACATGAAGCATTCTATAAAGCCATACTCAAAAGATATAAGTGAAGTGCAATGAGCATTCTATAAATCAACCAAGGACTATCTCATACCAGCATGGTGCATAAAAGAAAAATGAAAACTAAATGCAAAAGACGCTCCAAGATTGCACATATCACATGAACGAAACGAATCCGAAAACATACCGATACTTGTTGAGGAAAGAGGGGATGCCTTCCTAGCATCCCCAAGCTTAGATGCTTGAGTCTCCTTGAATATTTACTTAGGGTGCATCGGGCATCCCCAAGCTTGAGCTCTTTCCTCTCTTCCTTCTTCTCACATCAAGACCTTCTCGATCATCGAACACTTCATCCACACAAAACTTCAACAGAAAACTCGGTAAGATCTATATGTATAATAAAGCAAATCACTACTCTAAGTACTGTTGCAAACAAATTCATATTTTGTTTTTGCACTGTGTCTACTATAATATAAATTTCTCATGGCTTAACCCACTGATATAAATTGATAGTTTCATCAAAACAAGCAAACTATGCATCAAAAACAGAATCTGTCTAACACAGAATAATCTGTAATAATCTGAACATTCACCATACTTCTGATACTTTAAAAATTCTACCAAAATTGTCACATCCCTAGTTCTGGTATGACCTAGACCAGCTAGTCAGTTGTGCATCATGTTCAAATTCCATTTAAATTTGAAACGGGGATTGTGAAACCCTCAGAAATCATTTCTGGAAATAACCCAGATAAAAATTTCTCCAAAAGGGTCCAAGAAAATGTTCATGTTGCTCTCTGAAAATATTGGTCAGAGGTAAAAATCAAACCAATATTTTTAGGAACTCATAAATATTTATTTTGGCCATTTGGAATTAATGCAATAATTAATTGCTTGGGTATATATATGATATATAAATAATATATGTCCAAAATTTATGCCAGTAGTTGAGGAGCTCTGAAATAATACCACTAGCCCCTGCAAAAATTGGCATAAGAAAATAAAATGGTTTAGTATTTTTATTATACCAAACAAATGTCAGAAAAATAGAAAAGAAAAAGAAAAATGGAAAAACCTACCTGGACCTTACCTGCGGCCAGCTCCTGTTCTGGCCTAGCACTGTGCGGCCTGGCCCGGCCCAACTGGCCAAGCCAATCATCCTCCTCCTTGCCAGGAGGAGGCGAAGGAGGGAACGGCGAGCGCGCGCATGCACGCCACGCTCCTGCCTGCCTGCCCCCCTTCCCCTCGGCGCTGTCCACCCCAGAGAGCTCCACCATGCCCCCTTGCTCCTCACTCTCCCCTGAGCTCTCTCCTCTCCTCTGCTCGTCTTCTCTCCCGCGCCCGAATGCCACCGCAGCACGTCGCCGTGAGCCACTGCGACCATCGCCACCGCCCCGTCCCTTGCTGCTGTCCAGGAGCACCGCCGCCCTCGACTACGCCTCCTCGTCGAGCTGGACGACGCCAGGAGCACTGCAGTGTCGCCACCGCCGTCATCCCCTTCGTCGGAGCCGTGGATCGCCGCCGCTAAATTCGTCGTCGACTGGTCCTCCCCGAGCGCACCGACGACGCCTTCAAGTTCGCTGTGAGCTCCCCTTCCCCCTCCCCCTAGCCCCGTAGCTCGAGCGCCCCCCTAGCCCTGTCGGCCACCTTGGCCGAGAGCTCAGCTCCGCCGTTCATGTCGCCGCCGTGGCCACAGCTGCCACAGCTCGCAACCGAGCTCACCGCCATTCTCAGTGCCCCCACGTGTGTCGTTTGCACCCAACCGCAGCCCCCCTAGTGCCCCGTAGCGCCGAACCCGCCGTTCCCGTAGCTCCGGCCGCCGCGGCTGACCTTGCCGCGGTCATCTCCGGCCACCCCTCTTCCTCCTATCTACCCCACTAGATGCGGGAGAGCACGGGCTACGCCCCGGTGCTCCCAGCCGCCGCCCCCATGCCCTGCAGCGTGGACGCCGCCGGGTCGAGAGGTCGCCGCCGACGACCCTAGCCGGCCTGACGTGCGGGCCCGGCCGGACAGGTGATTAGCTTAAGGCTAATCACCGTTTAACTAATCCCTGACGCTGACAGTGGGCCCAGGCGCCCTAATCCTTTAATTAGATTAATTTGATAACCCCCTGTTAACTAACCGGTCACTGGCGTGTGGACCCCACACGTCAGGTTTGACCTGGTCAGCTCCGTTGACTTGCTGATGCAGGCATGACGCAATGCTGACACAGTTATTCATTTTCTGGTTTAAAATTAGATCAGGAAATTCCAGAATATATTCAAAACTTCAAAAATTCATAGAAGTTCAACCGTAGCTCAGATTGAAATAATTTATATATGAAAAATTATCAGAAAAATTCAATCTATTCATCTGTACCTTTTTTGTGCATGTCTAACCAACTTATACTTGCTGTATAGGTGAAAACATATAAATGGCATCTATAAAGATTTAATTTAGAGTTGCATTTGAACCTTGGGTTCCAATGGACCTCTTCCAAATAGAATGCTAAATGCATTAGCTCAAAGCACATCACATACTCATGCCATGATCATGCATCATATTGTTGCATATGCTTGTGTTTGATTTTCGACACCGTTCCTTCTCGATAGGTCCTGCTCTGGAGACCCTTCCAGAGTACCTGTCTGAGGAGCAGTGCCTTCCTTGTTGATCTACCAGGCAAGCAAACCCCCTTGTTCATTCCGATACAATCCTACTCTCTCACTCCTGCTCTCATTTATTGCATTCGGACAACAATGATTCAACTGCTACTTTATGTTGCGGTAGTTGAACCCATTCCTCTGCATGACCTGTCATTGCCACAGTAAATAGTTAAAACCCACTAGAATGTGTAGGAGTTGATTGAGCCATGTTGTGTTCTTGCCATGCCATGCCTGCTATTGCTTAGAGTTGTGTCAGGCCTGATTCATCGGGAATGAATTGGAGTGGTACGATATGTTCTGGTGCTGAGAGTTAAGCGTGTGAACATGATTTGGTAAAGGTAGCAGTGAGAGGCCATGTAGGAGTAGATGGTGGGTTGTCTCACTGGAAGATTCCTTAAGCACTAAGTTCCGTGTATGTTGTCCAATGACTAGCTAGAACCACACATTGAAATGCTTAAGTGCCCCTCTCGACTTATTATTAGCCAACTTGATCTCTGTCCAGGAGTCGCAAATAGTTTCTGGTGTTTGTAGGTAGTGTTAGTAGTCTACCAAGTGGCACCCGGCCAGGTGGGCTTGGGACAGACTAGGCACAAGTGGCACGGTGTACCAAGCGTAGATCCATCCGGCGAGGTGGGCTTGGGAACCCTACACATATCGTTTGGGGCCGTGAGCGACACCCCGGCCGGATCTCCTTGCGGATGGAACCCGAATAGGCGATAAACCTGGACTAGAGTCTTGTGTGGTTAGTCAGGTCGTGGCCGACACCCTCGCCAGGCTTCCGCTTGAAGGTTGCCGAGATACATGATGTGTACATGGTGATAAGTGGTGAGAGCGTGTGTGAAGAAGTACACCCCTGTAGGGTTATCATGATCTATTCGAATAGCCGTGTCCTCGGTTATGGACTTCTTGGATGCTTACGTGGTACATAGACAACTTAAAGTGGATACTCTAAAATGCTCAAGACAAGTGTGAGTGATGTGGACGGCCTTCTCGTAAGGAGACGAGGATGAATCCATAGTAGTGTATTTGATGTGGTGTTTAGTGGACTCGGTGCGCTGCCTCACCTCAAAGAAGTTTCTCATTGTCGTAGAACATGATAGCCACTGAGTCAAAGCTGGCTTGCTGCAACTAAACCCCACATTACCTTCTTGATGCAAATGCGTGTATGATAGGATCTGATGTAAGTCTTGCTGAGTACCTTTGTACTCACGTTGCTTTATTTATGTTTTTGCAACAGAGACTTAGGTCTTATTAGTTTACTTGGACTTCGACGAGTAGCTTGCACCTCAGCTACGATCTTGTACCCTTGGGAGGGACTTGTAGATAGTCAGGCTTCTTAGCCTTTTTCTTTTGTAGTTGTCTGTACTCAGACATGTAATGCTTCCGTTGCTTTTATGCTCTGAATGATGGGTCATGTGACCCCTGTTTGTATTTAATGCTATGTGGCTCTTATTGGGCCTTTATCTATATGAGTGGCGTTATGTTGTGATGCCATGTTGTACAACACATACTTGCATGTTATGCATACGTGTGACGTGTATTGCTATGTGTGGGATCCGACAATCTAGTTGTTTATCCTTGCAGCCTCTCATATGGGGAAATGTAGTCTAGTGCTTCCTTGAGCCATAGTAGTCCGCTACAGCCCGGTTCACCGGAGTCCTGCTAGCCCAGCACTACTGCTCAGGACACTTGACTGGCCGGCATGTGTTTCACTTCGTTCCTATGTCTTTCCCATCGGGGAAATGTCATGCGGTGACATCCGGAGTCCTGTTAGCCCAGTGCTACAGCCCGGATTCACACGCTGCTGACCGACATGCTCGATGTGAATCATGTATGCCTGTCCCCATAGGTTAGTGCCGCTTTGGGTTCACGACTAGCCATGTCGTCCCGGGTTCCCTGTCATATGGATGCTAGCGACAAAATCATATACGTGAGCCAAAAGGCGCAAACGGTCCCAGGCCAGGGTAAGGCGACACCCGTGGGAATACCGTGCTTGAGGCCGCAAAGTGATATGAGGTGTTACCGGCTAGATCAATGTTACTTGGGATCGGGGTCCCGACAAAAATTAGGAAAAATAAAAACTTTGTATAGGAAGACAGTGCAAAAAGAATCAAAACCGTTTGACGTTCCAACTAAAAATGTAAAATCGCGCACTACAGCCAAAGTTTCTGTCCTGAACTGTACAAACCATCAAGCAAATGTAAACATCCTAAAGGCAAACGTTGGCACATTATTTTTATATTTAAACTTTATAAAAGCACACAACAGAATTAAATGGCTCTCTAAACTTTCCGGGTTGTCTCCCTGGTAGCGCTTTCTTTAAAGCCATTAAGCTAGGCATATAGTGCTCAAGTAATGGATTCACTTGGATT